>NC_088300.1:54720863-55047962 GCF_032854445.1 Liolophura sinensis
TGTATCGAAATTGTTAAGACTGATCACGCTTGACGTTTTTAACTTTAAGAAAATCGCCTTTTTTGGACGTGACAAAAGTGATAAAAGTCATGTATTATTCTAAACACAGAGGTTTTCGTGTACTTACACGGTCATCTGAATGAATCGGCGATGAAGGTTTCACATCTATGTACGAATCCATCAGTTACGAAAGCAAGGTTGATTTCCTACACATACATGCATCATACATATTTTTATGATACCTATATATAAGCTACCTCTAGAATGTTATTGGACATAAGGGATTTTATTTTCCTTATAACATTAAATCTCTGAAAGATTGGTACAAAGCTTATATGGTATACAGTATTCTTTGTCCACCAGCTATAAAATAACGACTGACATAAAGTCTTCACTTGTGTCTTGAATGTATGAATTCAGTTATGAATGAACGGCTGTGACGCCAAATCAACAATATTTCAACCATATCGTGGCGAACTTGATATGACTTGTCATTATACATGTATATCAATTCAGGCCATTGCACTTCTCATATTTTTTAAATTTTCCTACATACGTGCATTGCAACCGAAAAAATGTATAAACAGTAATTGCATTGCAAACAGATATCCAACCGTATCTTGCGGACGACTATGAGTCTTGAAGTTTAACGATAACTTTACTGATCTATTTATTTGATTCTTGTTCTACTCCGTACTCAAAAATATTTCACTTATACGACGGCGGCCAGCGTTATGGTGGAAGGAAACCCGGCAGACCCCGGGGGAAACCCACGACGATCCGCAGGTTGCTCTCAGACCTTCCCACAACGATAACTTTAAATGCACGTTTTGGAATATATGAATGAATAATTATGTCGTTACTCCACATTTGCAGTATTGTACCGAGAATGTACATATGATTTAAAAGATTTATTGTTATCATGCAGCCGTGAATAAAGTGATGCTGAGCGGCCGCGGTTTGACTCGAGAAACTTGACCCGTATGTCACGTAGAGCGTGTAAAGCAAGTATAGGTTAGGATCCAGGGAGGGCTTATAACATGTCACAGACCTTGCCGCGTGCTCTCTCATGGGCCGGCCAAGCCCCTACAAACACTAACAATTTATCAACATCAGATAGAGCAGGCAATAATGAAAGAGTAGGATGATGAGGTATGTCTGCAGAATTCACAGAGCGGACTTTTTGTGTATGTCCAATGAATAATTGATAGCAGGCAATTTCTAACATTGGATCGCTAGGACCCGGTCAAGTAATTAAAAATGAACATGAGGGAAGGATTTGAATAATTAACGAGGAAAATTCATGCATGATTTATGTTGGGGAATAATATAATGGCGCGTCTGGATTGACAAGAAACTTTTCATTGATTTGCACGGGGTCTGTGTACATATCGTGCCTTTAGGCAGGCAGTGGGAGTATAGAGACCGAAGTCAGACTGGGACTGTCAGATGTCGACCAGGCGCCTTACGCACAGACCGGACTCGTGACAGAGGGCGAGCACACATCGCTGTACAGGTGAGTCTTCAATACACCGACTTACATACTTACACCCGCTCACTATACATTTAGATAAATAGCTTTCATCTTTGTACATCTTCGTACATCGTTCTACCTATATCCTGCATTTACCATTTTTATTAGAATATAAAAAAATAAGGGAACAAGATTTCTGTCAATATTTTTGCAATTAGTCCATTAGTATTGCTTACATTTGAATAACTGTGACGTTAACTAAATGTGATGATACAGTTGTAACTGAAGACAAATCCCGCCCATTTAGCTGAATGACGGTGGTCTCGTAACCTACAGAATGTGACTGGCAAGCGATTAATGGATAACAAAGCCTATCTGCAGCATTCAAAGGTTTGGCCAGGTTAATGCACTAGAGACTCATATACACATCTCGCACAGATTCCGCCAATGAAAATTTAATCACCTCCGTTGCGGCGTGGTCCATCTAGTTACTGGTGTTGTTATGTATCTGTTCTACAGGCGTCCTGATATGCAGTCATCCAGGATCGGGGTATAGACTTCAGTCACACACGCCAGACCCACGGCTATACACAATATATACCCCAGCTCTGCGGAATACATGGATTAAACCATCCCAGGCATTGCTAGGGGATTTGATGCAGTTTCTTTCTAAGAATTCTTAAGAAACTTGGTAAAGTTTGAATCGGAGTTTGGATCACCTGTGTTGTTTGATTGCGGTTTGGTCAGTGACATGATCAGTAAGGACCGGGAGGACGATGGCGTTGACCAGTCTACGGACTCTCACCTGCCGCCTGCCAAATTAGGGCAGGTACAGTCTCAAACCGAGCCCGATGTGGCCAGCATGTCCCGACCTTCTCCCGTCGCTAATTCTGTCCCTGGGGACAAGACAAGTCTGGAAACAAGAGAAGAAGCCAAAGACAACTGTGATAGTGTCCACAGTTTATTGGGCCGACCTTTCAACGGTGACTTAATCGCATCTCAAGTTTATTTGTGTATTACCTGTGGTCTAGAATTGGAAGACGCGGACAGTCTGCGACGTCACGAGCTTCACTGCTGTGCGCTCGACACCTCAACAAGCCTGCCTGGAGCGGCCATGAGTTTAGAAGAGGCCGAAGGTTTTCGGAAGCTCGTGTGTGAGATCTGCCGAGCGTACTTCAGCGAGACAGATCATTTGCAAGAACACAAACTCTTACACTTGAATACCAGTAATGTTTGCTATCTTTGTGACACCTTCTTTGCCAATCGCTACCTGTTGGCGCGTCACGTGGTCTGTCAACACAGCGAAAGGTTCGGGGTAAAGCAGAACGAGGAGGGTGTGCACGAGCCTTACACGTGTGCCATCTGCATCCTGCGCTTCTCCACCCTCATCGCCTTGCAGGCTCATGAGGATTCCCACGGAGTTACCGAGAAGACACCTACCTGCCGAATCTGTTCGGTAAGCAACTCCAGCCACCAGGCTCTCCAGTCGCACCTCAAATCCAACTTACACGCAGAGATGAAGCTCCAACTACAGAATTTGTTCACCTGCATTGACTGTAGCACGGTTTTTCACTGCCGAGACGCGTACGCCATGCACATGATGATGCGGGCAAAGGACGAATCTTGCAAAAAGGCCCACAAAGTGAGGGTACAAACAGATGAGGAGGTGAAAAGCACACCTAGTATCGTTATAGTGAAGGAGGAACCCCCAGATACCGTTCCCTCATCGGAGTGCGCACACGGGACCTCCTCCACTTCACTTCCTTCCCGGGCTGACACCTCCAGCCCTCTTGTCGGTCACCAGACCAAACTGGACTCCCCGACTGCCGGTAACACACAGGTGTGTCCTGGCTGTGGCATGCTGTGCTATGATTCCAACCATCTGTTGAGCCACCTTCGCTTATGTGGAAGTGTTTTGAATCCACAGGCTAATAATGACTGGGCACAATCGCAGAATGGACTGGTGTTCAAATGGGCAGTGAATAAAACCTATTCCTTGCACTTACCAACTGCAATGAGTCGTAAAGAGAAAAGGTGTTTCCACTGCCACAAATCTTTCTTGGACCAGGACGATTTGGCCATGCACGTGATGTCGGACCACTCTCGCGAGATCACGGACTCCGATCGGACCAGCAGCCCACCAACCAATCCCCGGGGATGGCAAAGTTCGGACAGAAATGGAGAGTGTCCTTTGATTGTTTATTCGCCCCACAGCGTGGCTGTTCTTGGGTCGAGCGATCATCAAGTGAGCCCGTCAGTGGGTTTGAGCCACCATTTAGTCTCTCAGGAGAAAGGCACCACTCCACAGCCAACAGATTCGGCTGGGAAGGAGAAAGTTCGGGGAGGAGACTTGTCTCCATCACAAAAAAGTCCAACTTTCTCGCAGACTTCTCCATCGGAATGCACAGGATCTCAAGAAAAGTTTACAGACGAGAATTGTGGCGGTAAAAAAAGGCGTAGGGGCCTGTCGCCTACAGCACCGTTCTCCCCAAATCAAAATTCGCACGATAATCGCTCGCGATCTGCTGAACTCAGCTACACAAGTGCCGAGGAGCCAGGGGTCAAACGACCACACATGTCCACTCCCCCAGGTGTGCGTTCCGGCATAACTATCAGTCCGTTAGACTTGAGCCAAGGTTTCCGGGATGCTGAACCGCCCGAGAGTGGGCGAAGACAAGACATTAGTGACAACATTAAGCGAGAGATGACAGTGGATGGTCGGGGAGATGGTTGTCAGGCTGCTTTGGGTGAAATACCTATATCACCGACTCACTCTTGCAGAAATCAAGAAAGTGACTCTAGAAAAGCGGACGGAAGTTTAAAAATCGCGCTCGCTAGTGAAGTATCGACCGAAGTGGTAGACAACTCTGCTCTTGGCGAGGACGAAGAACCGCCTATAATACAGCTGCTTTTAGACAACAGTAAAAACTTGTTTCAATGCCCTCACTGTAAAATTGTGTATATGGACAGAACCCTTTATTGTCTCCATATGGGACTCCATAACGTGAACAATCCTTGGCAGTGTAATATGTGCGGAAAGTCTTTTCAGTCCGTGCACCAATTTTCTTCTCACGTTTTACACTTTTAAAAATTCAACCAGAAGCTATTCTCTAAATCCACGTTTTCACCTGAAACTTTTCTGGCAATGTTTTCAGTACATTATTAAAAAGTACAGGTGTGCATTGCTCTGTTAAAGCAGTGGATTAGCCATCTTCGTTATCGATTAACGGTAATGAATAAGCACAAATGTATTAATGTTACCAGGTTGGAAGGCCAACGGCCCGTTTCTATGCGCCTTTGCGCCGTCTTATCTATACAGAATTTACTTTGCGTGGAAGACATAAGGTCGAGTTTGCCATGAGGACAGATATGCTAGACAGAACCAGCACTTAAAATTATGATCAACAAAACTTAAAAATGTGATAAAGCAACATTTGATGACTGGGGAGATGAACCCATTCAAATACCAAGAAGCAAACGTATATGTCTAGATACCTGAATATTAAAGTTGAGATAAAGAAAAAATGTCGAAATTTTGAACTAATGAGTCACGGCTGGTTTTGCCATTTTCTAAATTTCTATTGCTTTACAGTACGTTCAAGTCAGGATTGTCACAGCTAAACTTTTTCTGAGGTATCGCTAAGATTTATCTGGTATGGGCTTTTTCTTTCTCGTAATGACGTATTTGGAAAGGCTGAAGATATAAAAATAGACCTATCCACAGAGCGTTGGTGTTGGTGCCAAGATCTTTACTTTTTAATCAGGCCTGTCATCACTTTTCCAACGTGGTAATCTGAAAGATTCGTCGATGACGGTATGCTTTGTAGCAGCCATGTTTTATCCTTTTTTTGGTCATTGTCCTTTATCTCAGTTTTATTCCATGCCATTCCAAACACAAATTGTTGTCTCATACTTTTGATCTAAAACCCTCAGTGTGACACTTGTAGATTTAAAATCAAATTTGAACATCATTTCAAGTCTTCTTAATGTTTAATCCAATGCAAAAACGGATCTTGGTATTACATTTGTCAAGTTGTTTCTAAACATAACATTGTTAAAGGCATTTAATTCATTAATAATAAATGTAAATTGGACAGTGTTCAACTTGGGTTTTTTCTTAATGATAAGCCAGTGGCAGGAATGATAGGTTTACATGCAGTGAACGTTATTTACTAATTATATTACAACATTTTGATATCGTACAATCCTGATTACTTCTGTGATTAACAGTATGTACAGCTTAACACATCTTTATCCTCTTTAACAGTAATTCATGTGTTAATTCATCAATAAACCATTCCAACAATAACAGTTTGCTTGTTTTTTTTTGTTTTGTCCAATATTTGGTAATTTTGATCTAAGTTGCATTTATATTCTGTAATGCATGTATTTTATTCATTATTCATTTGCACGCTTGGTGTGTTTAATACCGCTCTCAAGAATCTTGAGGAAACCGGAGTGCTACAGTAAAAATGTAGCAACTTTGGTCACTTATACACGTAGGACATCCTAATGAGACACTAAATTTGTGGCCACTGTATGTTCTGTAAAAAGATATTGAAGCTGAAGACGGATGACCTGGTACAAAAGGGGTTCCCATCCTGTACTGACTTAGTCGATGTTAGACTATGTTATACACCAAATGCTTTTTCATTGCTTCTTTTGGTTAGGTGAAAATTCCAAGTAAAGGAAAGTGAAAAAGAGATATAACTACATTCATTTAATAAGATCACAAAAATTGGTTAATTACATGTCGGATTAGAAAACTGTAACCCCATAAACTTCAAGACGAATTAATTGTTGATTCAAGTCAAGGTCATCAATGGTCGTTAAATACAGTCAGTCCAGGTTAGATAGAGCGATGTCTTCTGAGACGGGGACGGAAAAGGATGCTTTTATTCTTTTTCTTTCCTACAGCATTTAATATTCTATTTGCTTATTTATTTCATTGGTGTTACTCAAGAATATTTCACTTATACCACTACGGCTAGCATTACGGTGAGAAAAAAAACGGGCAGAGATGATGTGTAAGTGTTTAAGGACAAGGCGCTTTCATTCCAGAATATTTGATGATAACATGCGTTATACATGATACACCAATGTTGCCTAAATATAACCATGTGGACACATTGCTTCAGCGAGGATATTATTGTGTTGTCATTTAAAAGACGTAACATATATTTTCGACATTCGCTCTTGGAAAAAATAATACAGAAGTGCATCTGTCTATTAGGAACGATGGTTAAGACATTGGTTATCTAGCTGAGTTAAGCAGAAGGACTTAGCTTTCGCTTGTCCCAACAGGCGGCGGATCAGATCGTGTCAGTCGCCATCATTTTGTGCTTTAAAGCCTACTAAATACCTGCTGGCTTGCGAAGAACCGTGGAAGGTATATATTTTAGCATTTACTTGTACATTATTCAGTCATGGCCTCAACTGATATTTAATAATGTATGGCAATTGTGTCTCGCCATTGATTGATCATCTCCCAAGTTGCTCACGCTGCGCAAAGCCTTTCGACAAGGTATACAGCGTCGTTAATAATTGACTGCCCGGGAGTGAGGGCTGAAAACCCTCTCCACGATGACTTCGTTTTGAGATTTAAATTATTCAACGTGGAGCTAAAAAGAGCCGACGTGGCGCAAGTTGTCCACAGGAGAAGCACAGGTCGTCAAAACGCGTGGGTAACACCGGCGAACAATGACCGGATGGCTACATCCAGCCTCCTGTTCTAACACGGGACACCGATTGACATGGTAATAAATAAATTGGCAAGTCTTCGTTGTAAACAACTGGTCAGCCGTGACCATGTTCCGATAAAGGGAAGAAGAAATCTCTTCATCGTCCCACACGCTTCTGGATTTCCGGACATAGCTATAAACATATTGTCTATACTTCGTTCTAACGAGTGGATGAACATGTATCCGGAAAGGTCAAAATAAATAAATAATTAGCCAATACTCGTTTAAAAAAAACTGGTTCTGTATCCTTGGATCGATATTTGTTTTTAATTCATTAACATTTCACTGATCAACGGATATAGCAAACCTTTTATTTCCAATCACTATGGAGTTAATCTGTGGGACGAGAAGACATGACAAGTAGTTCGTCATATATGCCTATATGTATGTAGATTTCTTGTAGGGTACAGTGTAGACAGCTGACAGGTCGATACCTCATACTAGCAGATTATTAATCATGCAGATAAGTACCACAATTACCACGCCCATAGCCCCTGTGCACAGTTTCCAACCTGGGTTACTAAACCATGAAGTATCTAATTAGGTTGTCTATACCACATGGTATGGCAGCTGTAGGCGGCAACCGCTGCTGACCATGCAAGCTACTACAAAATAAGCTATTTCTATTTTGTGGCTTTATTTATGTCAACCTCGGGGCAGGGAAGATTGTCCTATAATCACCTCCGTACTGCGTTACTTAAATACGCTAAAGCACCCATCTATCCAGTCAATTAATCAGCAAATCACGCAATCAATTCATTAATATACCCAATCGCAACCAATTATAATCAATGTTATAAACTGGTCAAAAAGGAAATAACTGACAGTTACCTTCGTATGATTATATTTATTTTCATTGAGATCAATGCAAACCAATAATGTGGGATAAATTAAAAAAATTTTCTTAGCTATATACTATATATTAGCATATGTTTTACAGTATGTTTTACCCTATAAATATTTATTACATGCAGTAGTTCAGTATTTCCACTTGTTATAGTAGGCCTCTATTTATGTTTCATGCAGTAGATACCGATATTTGTTACAGTAAACCCCTGTTGATGTTTATTACAGCAGGCCCCAACCAATATTCTTCCACGGAGGATCACTATAAATATTTATTACAGCAGGCCCCCATTGATGTCTGTCACTGTGTAGGCTCCTGTTGGTGTTTGTTACCGTAGATCACTATCAAAATTCTTTTACAGAAGACCACATTTAATATTTGTTACTGTAGGCCCATATTTGTTACAGGAGGCCCCTATCAATATTCTTTTTCAGAAGGCCACTGTTAATGTTTGTTACAGTTGGCCCGTATTGTATTTGTTAAAGAATAAGCCCTTATCAACATTTCATACAGTAGTTACAACATGTATTAACATTTGTTATAGCAGGTCTTATCAAGTATAGGTCCATATTTAAGGTGGAGAAAACATAAAATTGTCACAAAGTTCAGATGAAAGAGTGCGAAAAGTTATTCCTAAATGTGGTCTTCAATATTCTTTCCGATTTTTCCTTAAGGAGAAAAAGACACTTGAAAATAATTTTTGTATGGTGTGTATTTGATATGTATAATCTTTGTTCAAAACAGGTTTAATAAATATTTTTGCACCAGAATTTGTTCTTTTCAGCTCACAAATGTATTAAATCTCAGTTTGGATCATATTTATATTTTTAATATATTCTTAAATATTATCATTATTTAGGTTAAATGCACATGTTTCGATATAAACAACAAATTTGCATTCAAATAAATTTATTACACAAGCATCACATCCTTATTTGGAACATTATTATGCAACAACAATAAATACCAAAAGTTGGTCCCAAATACCCAACATACAAAAATATTTTTAAATACCCTTTTCTCTTGAAAAAAAAAATCACCAAAAATATTAAAGATCATATTTGCAAATAAGTTTTGACGGTCTTTCATCTGATTTTGGCGTCATTTTTATGTTTTCTTCTCCTTTAATTTGTCACAGTAGGCTTCCGTTAATGATTGCCACAGAGGGTTTCCAACAACATTTTTACAGCAGGCTTTATCAGGTAAGCCCATATTAATATTTGTCAAAGTAGGCTTCCATTGATGTTTGCTACAGTGGCTTGCCAACAACATTCGTTACATTCGACCACCAATGACGGGATATTTTTTAGTGGAAGGCCATTGCAACAGCAAATATAACCTGTTACATGGTGATGATAATACATTCTCAGAGAATATGACAAGAACAGACATTTTTGAGACAAAGTTTTTCACGAATAAAAGCCAATTGCTGCAGTCCTTAACAACGTATGGATACTTTTTGTGATGAGGAAAATCATTCGCGTGAACAAAATCGATCCTAAATAATCTGGAATTTCGCTTCATCCCCAAGTCCCTGGAGGCCTAGGATTAACGTTAAAGGGCTTGACGGTGAATTCTTGACATAGCTATATAGTTGAACAAGAAAACCAAGTTGAACATCGTCATACTAAATACCAGCTCTGTACTTTTGTTTGGCTACTGGCTGTTTAGGCTGCCTGCCTGCCTTCTCTATCAATTATTCTTCACCGTGTAACTCTTTTGAAAGGAGAAACTTTCTGCTAATGTTCTTTTATCCGGCTCACTGTCCTCTACCAATGAAAACATAGCTTTGAGAAGGGAAAGAAGCTGGTGATATTTGTTGGCGCATGGCACAATGGTATAAAAGTTGCATGCTAATCGGGACTAGGGACAGGCTACACAGAGCTGACCTTTCAAACGGGAAATCACAAGAGAGTGCGCACCACTTTTGGAGGCCCCTGAGTAATTAAACACAGATAACACCCTCGTTGGAACTTTGTTCAATTTTTCATAACATCCTGCATCAGTACTCAATATTTGATGACCATCTCTCCGCGCATACGTATATTATTGTAAATAATGAATACCGGGGAAAGCAGTGCATATCATGTTGAGGCAGCTAAAGCTCTGTGCCAACAGTGCTGCCTTGTATGTGAGATGGACTGACGGAGTGGCAGAAAGTGGGACCTATCTGAGAGTCGGGAGAGGACAGGATGCGCCACTTCCCCTGTTTAACAGGCCCAGGAGTCCATAGCAGCTTCCGTGACTCTTTTGTCTCCCTGCTTCCCCGTCTATGGCTCTTGGTTTCTGTAGTAAACAGTATCTTCTGTTTTATTGATGCATTTGCCAGTGGCTATAATTGAAACAGAAATGCATTAGATCAATTATACATAAGCATACGGCTTCTGTCGTGTTGTCAGTCCATCACGTGATGGGCTCCTCTAAAAGTATAGAAGCGGCCCTAAATAGTCAATAACCTGGTCCATTATACACAAATTATCAAATATCATACAGGAAATCCTTCAGACTCGCACTGTGTGACTGGCTTTTTTCTCTCATTTATTCATAAAGTGGAATTATACGACATCGGAGATTTAAGGTCAACTTAAGTAGTTAAATGGACGATTCATATATTTTAAACATCCTCAACAGCATGGCCTCTTCCTTCGTTGGCAAGATGTTGGCATCTTGTACGTTCAGATGATTAATACCAAGGACTGTGCACGTGTAAGCTTTATTTTTTTCATTTATTTATTCGTTACCGCTTCGATGGCCTAATGGTTAGAGCGCCCACCTCGAAGTCCGGAAGTCCCGGATCAAACCCAGGGTCAGGTCATACCGAAGATTTCGAAAAATGGTACTTGTTGCTGAGAGGTTAGAGCAAGGAAACACGACCGGTTGGCCCAGTGTCAGTATAATGTGAATGGGTGGGGTGTCATGTCTTGTGTCTTCGGCATGATACTTCAGTGGCGGAAGCACTTTGGCGGCATGTAGAAATACATAATGACTGAAAAACTGTTAAGTACGACGTTAGGGCCCAAGCATTCATTCCTTCTATATAGTGTCCGATTGATTCCAGACCAGAAAAAAGAATCTTAGTCCGTGATCACTTTTGCGTCATGATTCCAGGTGAATGTTCTGCTTCGTCAGATATTTGAACCATTGAATCAGATTGCTTGGTTCGTGACACAGACGGACCCTTCAGTTAAAATATGGGTGGACGATTTTCAGCATACAACTGTTAAATAATCCCTCTAAAATATTAACAGGACTTGTTGAATTTTTAACCATTATAGCCGTTTACATAAACAAGAATCATACTTCCATGTTGTACCATTGTTTGCCGATGGCACCGCCTGTCACGCAAAACCTTCCAGAAGCTGTTCAGTCATGACTAGTACACGCTAACTCCCTATTAACCGGTTTCGTTTCACCAAAATCAACTGTCCTTGACACGTGAGTTCTGGTGAAGTCAACCAACCCAGACAAACCTGTCAGCATAGATCACGGTGTGGGACAGACATATACTGTTTTTGTAGACCTACAGGCAAAAGGCTTTACAGTGTCAAGGAGTGTCTTATGAAAAACCTACCTTTTCCACAATGAAATATTCGACTGATCACCTCGTTAGAACCACTAAACCACACGAGATTCTTTGAATCAGAACATGAATTATTGGCATATGATGGCACTTGGTCAAGGGTCAGTGTATTTAGAATATTCAACATAAAAAAAGCAGGAAAAAAATGGTACATCAAGTACTGGTCGATCCGAAGTCAATATGGTCGAATGGACATCATGTATGGTACGAGAATATTGTGGCTGTGTAGGACCTTATGCCTGCTGTAAATATACTGTGGCTGGGTGTGGCGTTTGGTGTCTATATACTCCGCTATTAGACTACATTGTTTTTGTAACATAATTTCCTAACAACCTGTAAACAATTTCAGAAAGAGGGTTAACAGTAAAGTCAGTAGCAGTTTAGCTAACTGGCGCCATCCTCCGTCAAAACATCTTGAACTCCGCCCAATATCCAGCAGGCCACTGGTTTTGGAATGATAATGAGGTCACCAGAGGCAGTGAGGGTATATGGACTTTCAACATATCCATGCGTAGACATTGTGACTAACGGCAAT
Organism: Liolophura sinensis; assembly: GCF_032854445.1. NCBI lineage: Eukaryota > Metazoa > Mollusca > Polyplacophora > Chitonida > Chitonidae > Liolophura > Liolophura sinensis. The sequence continues at coordinate 54,733,041 of NC_088300.1, forward strand.
TTTTGTCACGAGTATGACTGATTTTACAGACAGCTGGACATGGGCGACGGGCTAAAAGAAACAGACTGCTGCTGTCAATACACTGCAACTGGGTTGTACTTGGCGTGTGGTGTCCGGCTGGGGACCTCATGTCTTGGTGTTAGTATACTGTGTTTGATTGAGGGCCTCATGTCTGGTGACAGTATACTGTGTCTGTGTGGGGCGTCATGTGTGATGTAAGTACACTATGGCTGTGCCAGGCGTCTTCTCTCGTGTCATTGTACTGTAACATGTGTGATGTCAGTACACAATGGCTGTGCCAGGTGTCTCCTCTCGTGCCATTGTACTGTAACTGGGTGGGGCGTCATTTGTGATGTCAGTACACTGTAGCTGTGCCAGGCATCTTCTCTCGTGTCAGTGTACCGCGACTGGGTGGGGCGTCATTTGTGATGTCAGTACACTGTAGCTGTGCCAGGCATCTTCTCTCGTGTCAGTGTACCGCGACTGGGTGGGGCGTCATGTGTGATGTCAGTACAATGTAGCTGTGCCAGGCATCTTCTCTCGTGTCAGTGTACCGCGACTGGGTGGGGCGTCATGTGTGATGTCAGTACACTGTGGCTGTGCCAGGCGTCTTCTCTCGTGTCAGTGTACCGCGACTGGGTGGGGCGTCATGTGTGATGTCAGTACACTGTGGCTGTGCCAGGCGTCTTCTCTCGTGTCAGTGTACCGCGACTGGGTGGGGCGTGATGTGTGATGTCAGTACAATGTGACTGTGCCAGACGTCTTCTCTCGTGTCAGTGTACCGTGACTGGGATGGGCCGGGGAGGTTAGGAAGTAACACTGGCAAAATAATTTCAGTTCAATCCAAAACAGACAAAATGCTGATATATTTTAACTAGTTGTAAACTAGCAGTGCAGAAATGTACAGTGCATCAGCAACCTAAAATGTGTGTATGGCAGTGTTACCCAATCAGTGCTCCTTCACTTTTAAGTTTGGAAGCAAATCTTGGACCCATTTGCCTGAATTGTGCATACGTAATATACCCAACCATTCGGTATGAGAAGGTATGAATCCACACGTGGAAACAGGCATTAGTACATTCGTATACCATCCATCAACTATATTCGGGTCAATAATCGCATGACAAATTTCTAAAGCACAATCTACCAAAGAAACTAAGAAAGTTGAAACTACGAATCGCACTTCGGCCGCCACCTGAAAGAAAAATTTTGGGGAAAAGCCTCGGCCCTCCATGCATTCGGCAAATCGTTTCGTCTGAACGCAGCTAAAATGACTGGAATCAAAAACGGCGGGTGGTCAAGGCTGACCGGGTTTTCAGTTACTGACGAAAATATCTGCGCATTGGACATTATAAACAAGGGATGTGTGCCTAGTACATACATATGTATATAAGGTACAAAACCGATTTGAAATCTTAATGGCTGGAAACTATAGTTTAGAATTTCCGAAACATTGCTGAAGTGCATTTTATACCTTTAATTCTTTATATGCATTGTACGGCATCAGAAAATGGGTTGCTGAATAAGAGCGCCTGTGGATCAAACGTAATTAACAGAGGGTAAAACCACGGAGTTAACCATGATAAAACGTCGCGGCCTGATGTACCTCATAAGTAAGCCAAATATCAAATTCTTTTTTAACAACGATTACTAAAAATATTTCTGAAATCGTGACATATTAACAGATAAGCGGTGTGATGTGACGTTTCAGAAACAAGATCACGCAATCCGGTGTCCTCTCTATTGATCATCTATATATTAATCACGATTCTCAAGGCGAATCACAAGAATACAGCATCATGCCATTAAATAACCTTTATCACATTTCAACACATTCTTAAACGGTGATATTTAGGCAGATCTAAGATGTGATGATTTACAAACACAATTTGCGACACTTAATGGCGATACTTGGCACTGTCAACAGTTTTCCTAAAAGAATAATGCAATGAAATCTAAGAACAGAAACTGTTCAATCTCTGGCTCTCGTCTACTGTGACTTAACGTTACGTTGTTCATACCTCACAAATGAGCATTGCATGGAACCTTACACATTAAAACGAAGTGTCTAATGCAAGCGTGATTTCTGAGATATAGGTCAGTCCACTTAACAGCTCAGAATAGAAGACGACAGCAATACATCACAGATGTCCGGTGGGAAATATGCACGTCACAGGTGGTAGCAAGTGGAAGCCAACACGATTAACCCGTTAAGACAGGAGGTATTTGGAGGCGAGCTATGGGTATATCAATGATCATGTTATAAAACTAACAATGTCATTATTCACACCTGTCCCTTGATCTAGTTAACACGTTGGCGCCATCAGTATTGATCTGCCGCCTTCACTTTTTTCGGCCGGGTTTAAATCGGGACATTTGACTGATGATAGCTTGACGAGTCTTGCACCTGGTGACTACCTAGTGGGTGGTGTGACAATCTGCTCCTTTCCAGTGACGCCGCTGAAGAATTCCACAGTCCAGCCCACCTCTCCCACATGTCGAGAGCGGCACATTGGGAAGGGTGTGTCTGGGGCAGGTCGGCTCAGGTAAGCTACCTCACTCGTCACCTCAGGGGACCTTTCTCCGATTCCCACCCACATGACGCTGTCAGGAACCGTTACCCTGTGTTGTCTCAGCGAGTTCGGCCCTGCAAACGGAAACAGTACATAAAAGAGCATTTCCTACATGTACTTCCTTGAAAACAGCTCAATTAAACTGAGTTCTAAAACAAAAGATCGCCCCTACTGCCTATACATAATTAGAAAAACAAACCTATATCATGATATATATATATATATATATATATATATATATATATATATATATATATATATATATATATATATATATATATATATATATATATATATATATATATATATATATAATTCTTGTCCCATATAATGAGTTCGCGTGAAGAGTTGCATCATATGTTAATTGGTTTTAGATTTTATATCGGCCTAATGTAAAATACTACAGGGGCCTCCGTGGCTCAGTTGGTTAGCGCGCTAACGCAGCGTAATGACTCAGGGGCCTCTCACCAATGCGGTCGCTGTGAGTTCAAGTCCAGCTCATGCTGGCTTCCTCTCCGGCTGTAAGTGGGAAGGTCTGCCAGCAACCTGCGGATGGTCGTGGGTTTCCCCCGGGCTCTGGCCGGTTTCCACCCACCATAATGCTGGCCGCCGTCGTATAAGTGAAATATTGTTGAGTACGGCGTAAAACACCAATCAAATAAATAAAATAAATAAATAAAATACTACAGCATGGAGGGTAAAACCAGATCAGTGACGACAGTGATAGTTGGCAAGTGGTATACGACAACCGTAACCGGTGAAATATTCATGTAAATGTTTATTACTAGCAGCCTATATAGGCTCCGTACTTGCACCGTGGCTTAAGCAGAATGGCAGACTCGAGGACGAGCTACACAGAAGGTACAAATCGCAGTAGAAGGCATCGTTTTCTTCTGTGACGTTGTAGTGCGTGTGTACTTCATGTATGTTTTATGAGCACACATACACTGATAACTGTGACGTAATAGAGAAAATTAATGAGTTCACAGCGTTGGGCTGTCTTCATACAGGCAGGGAGGAGTTTTACGAGTTCTCGATTACATTAAAAACACAATTAACAACCCTAAACCTTGTTAAAGTGTAGTAAACTTTTCAAGTAGTACAAATATGACATGACCTTGAGTCATAAAATTAAAACAGGCTATTAAATTAAAAATAATGACTCTTTATATGGTCACTGTTTACAAGAAAATGGCACAAACGCTGGGCAAATTACACAACCTTCCTCCCCATTGTCAACAACTGCTCCAGAGCGTTGTAATTATTTAAATGGCTTTTTTATTTAAATTAATAGCTTTAACATCGGAAATAAATTTGAAGTCATCAATCGATCGGAACATGCCCTCCTCGCCCTCAATCATGCTGTGTTGGATATCCATCACAGCAGATAGTTCATATATAAAAGCTCTTTCCGGTCTGCCGACTAAGTTTTCTGCTTTGTAGATGACAGCTTGACGAGTCTTGCTCCTCTAGTGGGCGGTGTAACAATCTGCTCCCGGCCGGTGACGCCGTTGAAGAACTCCACAGTTCATAAGTACTTAACCGTCGGTGAGGCCGCTGAAGAACTCCATAGTCCATAAGTGCTTAACGGTTAGTAAATGTTTATAACTTTTTAAAAAAAACTTATCTCCCTTAAAATAAACTTAGGTTAAAACAGTATGCGTCATGTTTGTTTTGTTTATTAATTAGCGTCAGTTTATCGTCGTCTGTGTTAATGAATTTATTTCACAGGTGTCCTGAACACCTGACGACGTTAAACCCCAAGGTCTCACTCACTCCTGAACACCTGCGATAACCTCCCAACTTTGAAATGGTGTCGTCCATATTGGAGTGGTGTGACGCGAAGAGCGAGTCATGACGCGGGTATGTTCCGAGGCGTGCACCACTGATGTGAGACCCGTTGGCGTTCAACGTTTCATATAGTTAAATGCACAGTATAATGGAATTATGGTTTAACGTCGTTCTGCTTGGGTCATAAAAAGGCTTTCGTACCTGTACGTACCATTACCTATGGTGTTTTCTGTTATTCACGTACCCCAACATTAGCGTATTTAACCTTTAATTTGACCGAAAAAAAAGTATTTTCAGAAGCAAATGGAGGTCATACATTTTAGGCCTACTTGTGTTGCTGAAAATAGCATTTGTCCACTAAATATCATTCTACCTTTCAAACAAACCTTAAAAACACCTTTCAAAGACTGAAAAAACGTCTCAATAATACACAAAATGAGACACTTCGCCTTGACTTAAATCTTAAGTCAAATATAGTAAGCTTTCGCGTAATACAACACACGTTATATACAACAAATGATCGACACTGACTCTATATGAATCATCTGTCTCTTTGTGGATCAAAGAAAAAATATTCATATTGTGTGCGTTCATTATTAATTACAGATGTAACCATAGCTTTATTCGTCGCGCTCCTACCAGAAAAGATCATCCTCTGTCCGGATGCCATATCATCTTGCTTCTCTGGCCGCTCGTTCACTCCACCACGGCCGACAGCAGCTCCTGAGGATTTCTGGCCAGGGGACGTAACTCTCCCATTTACTTCCGACTGAGCAGGCTCGCTCTTCACAGATCCAGCTTGTGACATGGCGACTTAAATGGCTTTCTGAGCTACAAAGATCACACAGACGCTACATATTAAAAGCATACATCCACTACGTAGAGAAGGCTGTTGAAAATCATAAAACAGAACTGACAATACATTTTTTGGCATTATTAATGCAATGCGGTCTAATTGTAGCGCATAAAGTGCACATTATACGGCCGAAAGACGTGTTCGTGCATCCAGATTTTTGGCCTAATTGTTAAGACACATTTTCTAGGAATAATCAGATAAAATTAATGAATTCTAAATGGAGATGATTAATACTTATAGTGAAAACTGATTAACACGGGAAATCAAAAGTCTTTCTAAAGATACATGGGCAGTTCCAAAAGCAATTTCTTTCACCTAAGACATCTAGGGGCGTTATGGCAGACATAGTCGCCAACCGTCCAGGCCAATAATCGTAAGGTCAATTTCCAAAGCACCGGTCAACACAAACTACTAAAGAAGTAAGAAAGTATTTAAGAAATTAGAACGAAGCCATAAAAGAAAAGGGTCAACGGTTTTGAATGACACCGGAATGACGCAAGGAATGTTCTGTGGCTTGTAAACCATGATATAATAATTGTTGAACATTAACGAAAAATATGAAGCATAGTGCCAAAATATTCTGGACACTTCATCCATGTTAGGCCTAAATCACCACGGAATATTACTCACTGTAAAAAGACTTGGTATTGCAATTAAGACGGGGAATCAGCTCCAGTACAAGAAACTTTGCACCGCAAGAAGCGACTGGCTTCCTCTTTGGTTGTATGTGGGAAGGTCTCCTAGTAACCTGTGGATGGTCGTGGGTTTCCCCCGAGCTCTGCCCGGTTTCCTCCCATCTTAATGCTGGCCACCGTCGTATAAATGAAATATTCATGAGTACGGCGTAAAACATCAATCAAATAATTAAATAAATCAAGTAACAAAACTGACTATAGCTGTTTTTTCACTTCTGTTTTTCTTCCACTGTGATATGGAAAGCAAGCATTGGAGCAATGTATTGGTCATAAATTAAAAAAAATGGTGGCCTTTCCCGTCACACTGAAATATCCTTTTTTGTATTAGACACTGCAGAGTGGGAAAAACCACTGCACCAGGAATGTAACTTTCTAAAAAATTCTTCAGCACGCAGCTGTGCATCAATCATTTAAATACATATATAACAAATGACAAAACTACGCATATAACATGTCAGTGTTGATGATAGCTACAGGACCACATATGCTCTCAACCAGGATTCACATATGATTTCGCTATACTTGCCACACGTTACGTAATACCATGGCTTAACAATTATACACTCTAATTCATGATAACACTTATTTAATGCAAGACAGCCTATGTCCTTACTCGCACAAAAATGTACGTTACCAAAGAAAAACAAATCCACACAAAGATTAGAACTCTTCATGAAGTGCAACTTGTTCTCCACAGTGACTTCGTCAGTTCAAAGTACTATGAAGGATGCCTGACAAACTATGGCAGAAATGCTGATTTTAAACTTCCCAAAATACGACAAACCTTATTACACTATAAAAGTTTATTTTTTACAAACTTTGACAGCACGTAGAAATACATACCGGTACATGAAAGTTTCGGTAAAGATATTTTTCTGGTTAACGTTGATCTTCATACTGTAAATTAAAGACGCTGTGCCTCGTTTGAACGAAGAATTGGCGTATTTGATCGAGAGTGAAGTTTTGGCGAGTTATTAATAAGCAATCATTTCTTTTATAGTCATATAACTTTTATGGGTGATTTCGGTTTATACTTCTGATTTGGAAATTTACAGAACTGTGCTGGGATTTTGAAATTTGCACTTTCTTACCGTACCTCTCTCTGGCCGATTCTCCGCCATACCGTACCAGGTCCTTTCAGAAAGTTAGATTAAAGGTCTTTGAAGAAATAGACTGTATTAGACTTGTTCTTGAAGTAATAACGTGCGACGCTGATTATGATCTTCATATAGCACACATCAGGGTCCGGCAAATGATACATGGCGAGGTAAAGACACGCCACGTATGTATATGAAAGATACATCTAGGGTTCAAGTACTAGTACGGACTTGTAGCTGGTCTCAAGCGGATTTCTACCCACCCACCTTATCCAACCTTCCCACCCACCACCACCATTTTGAGTATATCTAGATAGATGATGTCTAACAAATTGCACCTAACATTACTGCTTTGTTGTTGTCGTTTTTAAACCTAATTCTGCTTCTGCCATTGTGCTATGGGATGTGTGCGTTAGTTCTTTTAAGTGTATATATGTATATGAACTTATAGAATAATTTTAAGCCTAACTGAGGTAAACTGACAAGAGGTCTGACTTCACCGGTACAGTTTTACGTGTGATCATTTGCCTGCTATCACACTGTCGTCACTGTTCTGTTTTTACCCTCTGTGTTGCAGTCCTTTATATTATGATTACATTTAATGACTGTGTTTACTTTTTAAATTTGAAATATTGCTCGCAATCATTTGAGCATAGCGCAAGGACTTACTTTTGGCTGGGGCTATAACACTCATATGTCTGTGTTATCCGTTATATTAATCCCAGCTTTTGGGTATATTTTTTTGACTTACCTGAGAATTTATCGGCTGCGCGGGCAAGCGGATGCTTATATCTTATATGAAGTGGTCAGCTACAGAGTAATGGTTCAGACGAGATTCTGTGTGTGTTCCCGGGCGTGGACATGCAGACCAAACTCAGCTGCAGTGCTGTCGGTATCAAGTCTGGATAGGTATAAAAGTAATGTTGATATCACTAATGACGTAACGACACACCTGGTTACTAATTCCCGTTAGGCTGGTTACTTTGTTAACTTGAGCTCATTTATATGTGAACAGGTAACATAGACGTGTTGGAATCGATCCGCAGGGGAGAAAGTGATTATCTGTGCTGACTGCAGTTTGTCACGCCTAGTTACCTGGTCTTTTGGCTTCAGTCCATGTCTGCAGCTCCAAGGACTAAGACGGACATGTGGTCATTATCCTTACCAGACGTGCTGTTGGGTAAATCACATCGCCCATCCCCCGGCCAGTCACATCCACTTGGGCCATTGCAATCAAAAGTTAAACACTTCATTTGGCCTATGCAGTTCACCCAAGTTGCTGTTGTAAGCGACCTTGGGGAATTCGTAAGAATCGATATGGGCCCAAATAACAATGGAAAAGGGTACACAGCTGAATTGAATGACACAACACAGTGGTTCAAACTGAATGATATGTCAATAAGTGCACTATGTAACCAAGAGGGCAATGTCAGGTTTGATACAGCATTCTCCCAAGTGATTCAAAACAATGGTGTAGGTCTATACCGGCACCGAGTACAATATTATTAGCCCCTATATGCAGGTCTACTCTGCACATAGGGCCCTATACAGGAGTCACCTTTTTAGTCTACAGCGGATTTGTATGCACCTCTTCATATACGAATCAGAATTATCCGGGCATCTATATAAGCAGAACTCCTGTGTTCAATGTTCTAAAATTACCTCAGTTTGCCTCATAGAAGAAATAATAGCAGAAGTGACAACGATCAGTTCGTTTGGCACCTGTATTTATAGCCTAGCCTTTAGTGAAGTAGCCTACCATGCGACAGATCTCAACCAATCAGTGATCCGTACGTTTTGGGCAAGAGCACTACAAGAAGTATTTTCTAGGAAGGAATATATAATTTACTCTGTAAATACACAAAAATACCTTGTGTTATATCTACTGCAGATATTGAGCGTTCTGGCTGCTTTCATTGTAGGCTACCATATACGTTTAGAAACATTAAAAAGCACATATCAAGAGTCGTCAGATGACTTCGTTAATCAGATGTGGTAGTTTGAAGACATAGTGCCCAAGTTTACTCCATTTACAATAATAATACGGAGATTTAATGAAAGTACAAAATACTAAATATTTCCTTTCATAACTATAAATACATGGGAGATTACTCTTGTACCACTTACGTAGGCTCATTGGGCTGCAAGATGACGACACTGACACTTGATCGGCGTTCCTAGCGGCTGGACGTATTAATACGACTGAAGTAAACCGGCTAACATAGTGCCATGCATATTTTGAAAGTATTGCAAAATACGATAATCAGCAAAGCGAACATATTGTTTAATTGTATTTTTAGGAATTTATGACAGTTCCAAAAGTAGTTATCCCTTGAATACACTGAAATATGACTGAGGAACTCGATCTGGAACTACTTCCCACACATACCATTGCGGCTTCTTACAAATTTGAATGGGTGGAGAGTGAAAGTCATTCGGATTATTCTGTAAAATGTGACAAAAAATAAAGCTTCCAAGTACAAACAACCAACATGGCTCAACCCAGGAAAGGTCCTAGACACAAGGTAAACTGAAATCATGTCATATCAGACATTAATTCCAGCAAAAATGTGTAATTCTAACAGGAATGTATCAACAACAACAGCAACGTGAAAGTTTATCAACGAACAGTAGCCAAATTTAAGTGCATTAACTAAATTAATTATATGCAGTGCATTACACTGTAAGCTGTAAGCAAGTATGCTTTTGTCCACACGCAATATCTGATAAGTGCCCCAGATGTCCGTATTTGGGCCATTTTCAGGAAAAGGTACAAATAAGGGTAAAGAGACTTAGGGTTTTCAAATTTTCATATAAAACATTGTTAGTTCGGTGTAGTATGAAAATTGCATGCTTTTCTATGAAATATCATTGATTTGGTGGAAAATTCAGCTCATTAAAAAACACATATTCTGATCTGAAGAGAAAATTGCCTTTACCGTTAGCATGATAAAAGTGACAAAGTGTGGCATCTGTAACTTCTACTAAGAACTTATTCATCACAAGCATATGTTTGATGCATTAAACATGGATTTAATTCTATGACAGTATGAGTATTTGCTTGTTTGCAATATTTTTTACCTTGCATTTTTCAGAAAATGTTGGCAGACCTTGGATTGTCTTTATTGTTAACATTTGGTCATTAAGCGCATGTATACATGTCGCAAAGTGCTGATAGGGGGAACTTGTATATTCGTCTTAAAGTATCAAGATATTAGTCAGCTATTTTGTTGTTAAGGACCCACTAGACAGCACATGGCAACATCAAAACTGGATTTATCTGAAATGTCCCACAAAAAGGATGTTTTACCAATTTCCACTTAATTAAGTTGAACCATACAGAATTGTTGGCTTTTGCAGAATGTAGAAAAGTTACAAATGCACACTTGATAAAGAATTAATTTAAATTGATACAGTTAAATTTCCACATTAGTCTGATTGTGACAAAATTTGTATTTACCATTGACATTTTTTTATTTACAGTAATAAATTGAACTAATGACAAAGACAAACAGTCATGCTAATGGTGCAAGACTGATGCCCAGGTAATAATATTATGATAATAAATATTTATATTTTTTTATTGTAAGTTTCTAAACAGGGTTCTTTTTCTCTTCTAATAAGGGTTATGTGACCAAAAGAGAAATCAGAACAATTTAATTTGACTTAATTGCTTTTCAACCCAAAATGTGAGACAAATTATATGACCATAATCTTCATTTTGTAAAGTTTTGCTAATTTTGTTAATTAATCAACACTGATGCTGGTAAAATTGCTTTATACTGCAGATGTAGTGTTTACCAAAAATTTGGGACATTTAAATTCATTATATAAGGATGTAATTCAGCACAGCCTGTATGGATATCTCACTATGAATGTAACTGTGGTTTGTTCCCAATATGTTCTCAGCTTTTTATGACAATGACTGAGACAACTGACATTATCAGTTATTGTAATAAACAGACCATAGCATCAGTGGATTGGGTTTGATGAATTAGCAGGTTTATTTATGATGTAAATGAAATTGAACATTAGTTCATTGCAAATGCATGAATATTTGTCACAAGGCAGGCACAATTTAGTTCCTGTAGTGGAAATACAGTCAGAATTACTGGCGCTGACATTTTTGGGGTTGAGACAGCCCGTTTAAGGTTGCATTTACAGGACAAGGTTCTACACTGTTCACACTAATGCTCAGTACAACATGTTTCTGTAACTTGTTAAAAAGTTTGTTCAAAGAAAAACAAAAAAAAACAGGTGTGATAGTCCTCCTTTATGACCAGACTGCTGAACTCAATATTGATGTTCTTGTGTAATCCATATTTTGATATACATGTGTACTAAGCTTATAGAGAAAATTACAATGTCACTGAAACAGAGAATTCAGTTTCATATACTGTGATTTTCAGTAGACTACAAATATAAATAGTGCATACTGTTTTCTAGGAAAAATGGGATTACTAATTAATGATCATTAAATGACTATTCCTTGAGCAGTAGTTGATAAACTTACTTTTAGTTACACTCAATATCTGTTCTTTCTTGTTAATAAGCCAGCTCAGAATAAAATTGTCATGTTCTGTCCACTTGCAAATGCAGGGTTTTATCTTTGTACCAATTAATAATTGTCAACTTGAATATAGTTCTGTCTCCACCATTTCGACCAATATGATGGCAGCAGAAGGTCTGGGTACCCTGCTTATAGTCAAATAATCCAAGTTCAGTCCAAATCCATGCCACATACAGTACTAAAGGTTGGCGCACAAACTCACCTGCTCAGTATCAGTATTTTGTTTATTCCACTGTTGTCTGATACCATGCCCAAGATTTTTTTGCTATTAAGATGGATGGCAGTTTTATGGGTAGTTGAAATGACAAACCTTAGACAAGATACTGATAACTTTCCTTATATTATTTATTTATTTGGTTGGTGCTTTACGCTGTACACGAGAATATTTCACCTATACTTCGGCCAGCATTATGGTGGGAGGAAACTGGAGGACCACCCGCAGGTTGTTGGCATACCTTCCCACATACTGCCGGAGAGGATCATGAACATATATTTAAACCTTATAGGGGGAAGACATTTCAGTGAACGTTAGACTGTGAAATGGACATGCCAGCGGCATTTGTATGTCACTTTAAATTGTCACCTAACATAATTGTCACCAGCATAATTCATAAGAGCAAGGGAATCCACAAATTCTCTGTCCAAGACCAGGAATAAGGTGTTTTAACTTTTAAGTTTAAAGAAAGATTAAAAATTAGGCTCATCAGATGGACAGCTAAAAACCATGTGCGAGTATTTTCATTCATTCTTTAGATGTCTTTTGTTGTAAATAATGTTGAATGCAATCCGATATTTGAATAATGGTGAGCCTGGCTGTCACTGCCTGGCTGTGTATACCACTGAGTATCCAGTTGTCTCATTTTTCAGCAAAATTTCTGTGCACCACTAGATATTGGTTAAAATCACGTTAAGACTCCTCAAACAGACTAAAACGTGAAAACTATGCATAAAAGTACGTTAACTTTTTGTTTTAGAAAGATTTACCGTTATTTGTACATTTTCCCCAAAATGGCCCATTTATTCATCATTCTTCGAATGAAGTACTCGTCCGCTTCGGGACCGGTAGATCCAGGATCAATCCTTGGTCGAGTCACACCTAAGACTTTAAAAGAGGAAGTTGTAACTTCCTCGCTTGGCGTTCAGCATGAAGGGGATAGTGCAACGACTGGTTGACCCGTATCAGTATAATGGCTCGGGCGGGGCAGCTTACTTGCCTTCGGTAAGTCGTCTCAGTGATGCAGCACTAAATAAAAGAGCGGTGGAAATCCGTCCTGCAACAAGGAGGCACATTACACGTGCATGCACCCTAATGATTCCTTCGTCGTCATATGACTGAAAAATTGTTGAGTACGACGTTAAACCCCAAGCACTCACTCACTCGAATGAAGTACTGTATTTGAGTGCCTCACCTTGGTGGTAAATAATGGACAAATGAACGCCATTCTGGGTATCGAATTATTATATGTTGTGTAGTTATTTGTGGAGATATAGATAAATATTGCAATTCTTCAACCTTTTCGCATGGTTGCAAGGTGTTCAAGGTATTCAAGCATATTCTGAAGGCATTATTCAGTGTGGAATGATAAAAATTATACTTTTTGTGAAGCCGCGAAATTGCCAATCCATTCTGTGTAGGTTTTGTCTCCATATACGAAATCAGATTAAAAATGTACATAAATTGTACTGAAAGTTGCTCTCTATATGCGAAAAGGGTTAGAGTATATTAGATTTAACTAATGATAAAAACTGTAAAAATGTGTGTTAAGAACAAAGTTTAAACAACGGTAATTTAAAGGTTGATGACACACTGTTACCGTTTAGTTGGATTAAATCGCCAACCATCACTATTATTGTAATGAAAGAACCAGACTCACACAAGCAGTCATTTTAATAACTTTATCAGTCCATATCGAATCCCAACCCCCACTGTTACACACATTTCCCAGTACATACAATTACGAGACGTACGTGATATCTAAGCCACATCTTGGAGGAAATTCTCCACCAGAGCGTAATCGGATAGAACTGGTCTGCGAGTCAAGAAGGCATCTACCGTAGAGTTGCTAATATACTTGTATCTGGCTGCCGACAACTGAACTCAAGCAACAGTTTTCCTGGATCGCCACGATAATGGCAGTCTTTTGTGAAACAAACCTGACAAAACTTCTCCTTTGCGTTCGAGTTCTTGTTCGTTTTTGTAAATCTATTTTTGATGCTGCAAGTCCAGATTGGAAGGCAACAGACTCCGTCTCCGTGTCGACTCACTGGGCGTTGCATGTTTCAATGTGGGACCGTACAGTTTCCGGCAGGTCATGGGTGACCTTGGTGACACGTTGTTGAACAGTTCCTAACCACGACCCTCCACCTTTCGCATCTGGGTTGCAGATTCATCACTCCGTCCTCCTTGTGGTGTTGTTTGCCACGGACTCCCTGGACGTACATGTTTCAGTTTGGAGCGCACAGTTTCCGGTAGGCCATGGGCGACCTTGGTGACCTGGTTTTGGACAGCTCCAACCACGACCTTTCTCTACCTTTCGAATCTTGGTTTGCAGATTCATCGCCTGCGATAATGTGGTACGCTTTGCCTAACACGGAAGTTTTGTCGTCCTTCCTTACCTCCACGATTTTCTGCCTTACTTGTTGCGCAATAGTTTGGAACCTTGCCTTCGCTGTAATCCCTTTCATCGTATTATTAGTTTCATGAGTGTTCTTCATGTTTGAATTGGTCGTGGGTAGGTCGAAGAGGGGGTGGAACTTCAAATGGTCTTTGGGAAAGTCCGTTCTCTGTTGTTGATGTTGCACCTCGTTGACTAATCGACAGAGCAGAGCGGGAAACCAGGGGATACTGGCATCCTTTACAGGCAGTTGTTTCTTCCCAGGACCAAATTTCTGTAGCTTGAAGATCAGGTTGAGCATCTTATCACACATGGTCAAGTAGAGTCTGTGGCGAGAAAACATTGGGATAGTGAATATAAATAACTTCATTCACCTTGCACTTTCTTTACATCGCTATCCGTCTGCATCAGTAAAACTTTTATGTGGACTATATCCAGTACAATGGATTAATTTTAAGCTTTATTTTCCCAGCTTATAGGCTTGACAGTGTTACAGAACACAGATTGATCGATATTAAAAGAAAATAAGCGAGGTAAACATGATCAAATTCTTATGGAAGCCGTATAGCCCCAGACCAGGAACAATATTTAAACGACACTGTAAGATTTAGTGGAGATTCAGTCAAGATTAGGACGACATCGTGACACTCTGCCACGTTTCCAACGACAGGGACATTCTTTCAAAAATTCATCTGAATATCGTAATGATGTTGTGGTCTCCTCCAAGTAATTAATCTAATTCTGCCAGCTGAAACTGGAACTCGACTCGGGAAGACCGACATTAGAGAACGTGAGATCAGGACAAGATTTGGAAAACAAGGCAACATTGCAAGATTTACAGGAATGGCGTGCTTTGGAAACATAGCACGATAGAATCTTGTCCGAATCTCGTCCTGTCATCCGAGTCTCGTCAGAATGCATCATTCCTTAAGACTGGAAGATAGCTTAGAAAGTTGAAGTGGTCAGTATAAAGAAGGTGACACTCTGACTAGACTCGTGCGACAACACGAGGTTTGGTCGAGATTTAACACAGCGAGAGACTTAATCCTTTAAATTTCATATTGTCGACTGAATGTTGTCTTCATTTCACAAGAATATTTCGCTGTTTTCTGCATCTTCTCTCAAGGTTACTCTTCCCGATTTAAGGTGTAGAATCAGATTTATTATTTGGAGACCACAATATTTCAACGAAATCAAGTCGACAATTAATGCTCTGTGCGAGAGTCGGTCGAGATTTAAACGAGATTGGTCCAGCAATGGAGGAAGCGAGATTCCTTTGAGGACGCCAGTTTCTGTAGACTGTACATGCGAGTTGTCAGGCGAAAGGTGCGTGATTTGCACCAGGTTCTCGACTCCTAGGAATGACATATGATTTGCGAGGCGTTTTTTCCAGAACTTACTGACAGATGTTGGGATCACTTTTCTGAAGTTTCTGCCAGACAATGCCTTGGCGGTACACGGAGTAAAATTGCAGACCTCTCATCACGTTGACGAAGCTGTTGAAATTCCGGATTATCAGGCAAAATTCTGCCACCTGTTAGTAAAATGAAAGTGGAAACTGAGCACCAATAGTTGTGAATTGTCATACCGGTCAGTAAACCTGAAGTGACTATATTTTCGTTATAACAGTTGTTCATGAAGGAAACCTGATTATAGGTGATGTATGTTGATGGATCAATTTGCACAGATTGACGTTCCATGTACAGAGTTTAACCAGCATCTTTGCTCCGATGTCCAAACCCATACCTCACACATCTTTAGATATCTTGCATACCTTGATGAAAAGCTTGAGGGCTTCCACAGAGCTCTGGTAGCTTGGTTGATCCAAAACTTCCGTGGCCACCAAACGGGGGATTCTCTTCGCCCAGGCGGCCATCTTCTCCAGAGCAACACATCTTGCGACCTGCGGAAACAACATACACACACATATATAGAGAATATACCAAAGCTTGAATCCAAACATGTGGATCATTCAGTACCCACTGGGGCCTAAAGAGGACTGATACACGTTTTAACATCTTCGTGATCTCAGTTTTCTTATGAATGGAAGTATCTTCCTATTTCGCCTTCTCTCTGTCTTTGACGAATCAACAAAAAAAACTTTACAGGCTGCTACAAGCATCCATGTTTAAAAAATGCCAATATATTTTTCACTCCAAAATAAATATAATGGTATATTGTTCTAAAAAAGAAACTAAACAACTGTCCTGGACAATTTACTTGATATTAGTGTTTTCTTTGCCTCTCAGTTACCCGACGTATGGAACTAGGAGCCGAGGACAGTGCCAGCCTGGTCAAGTTACTCTGGGTAAACAACCACAGAAGGTTCCTGTCCCTCACGCTCAGCTGCATGGCGATCTCGCCGGCGTCAAACTCACGCGCATCATTAGGGCTAAAATATGACAAGATAGTAGTCTGTGGTGATTGATAGACCAACAATAGGAAGTACCAGTATATATATTCTGACATGTTAAGGTAAACTGTGAATACGTATATTAACATCTGCCTTCAAAGTTAGCGGTTTAGAGTAAACAGGCTTAAACCAGACATAAAGCATTATCACCAGTTCATTAGCTTCCATAATTTTTGACCTTCAGAAATATCTCACTTCATGAACAGTGGCTGCTGGATCCCTGCAGGATTGGTAGGGGATGTTCGTTTTACTTGCCCGCAATGTCGACAAGGTGCTGCTCCTCCAGTTTGTGGTTCATCAGATCCTGCCATATACAGTGAAACCAAACTTATTTACCTTGACCCTTTGTTTCTTTTAACTTAGTGTTCAAACATGGTATGCTTCTCGAAATTGCTTCCTCGAGACATATCAAGACTTCGTTCAAAGATTTCTTTTGTAAATAAGGTGATGTTCATTTTTTCTGTACGAATTTTGATGAACCTTGACACAATTCTGAACCTGCAGATGGTCGTAGGTTTCCCCCGGGCTCTGTCCGGTTTCCTCCCACCATAATGCAGGCCGCCGTCGTATAAGTGAAATATTCTTGAGTACGGCGTAAAACACCAATCAAATAAATAAATAAATTGACACAATTCTGTCAGCAAAGAACCCACAAACACAATTCTATATCGGTAAGCTGTTTCAGTTTAACATAGTTTTCAACATAACGTGAATCATATCGAGGCGGTAATGCATGTCACCCCATTGATAATGTGCATTAAGCCATGATCATTCATTCATTCTATTTCTAATGCTGCCACAATGAAGAATCACACTGAAAACCATACACCATACAATCGTAGTATAATGCGCCTAAATAAACCTGTCCATCTATAATTTTCATTTAAATGTAGAATCCCGAGGGAACTATGCATGGTACTTTAAAATGCGCACAATACTCCGGTTCACACATCCAAATAACTTAATTTGATCACAAGGATATGTCAGTTGTATCCGTGAACAACAATCCCACATAATTTAGTAATGCCTCGGCTTTGCCTGTTTGCCACGGGAATGGTTATAAAAAAATAAAACAAAAACATAGTTTTTAAAATATTTTACTGTACACAGTAATTTAATGCAAGGTATTAATTCAATATCGATATTAAGATAATACTTGATTTCATTAGTATGCAAAACTTTAAAAGTGTTCAGCTTTGTAATATTTGTATTACATCATTTATTTTCTTGTTCATCATAAACTATAGAAACACTGAAGCACATAATAACAACATATTGTGTGTTCTTGACCAAACAATACATGTGCCAACCTGGTACACCATTATAGTTACCGATAATGTTTTTAGCTTTCTCCAACAGTGCATTCAAGTCTACTTCCGCCTCGGTGCCTCCGTCATTCCAGTTCCATCTAGACAAATAGAATGATAAAGCATTAGTAAATAATGACCATTAATTAATTGCTAAAATCGGAAAATTTCTGAACATACAAGTTTCTGATCAAATGTGGAATCTAGAAATTTGGAGTTTTTGGTGTATCGGTCATACTCACGTATAATCCGTGTCGCGCTTCCTTGAAACTTGTGATGATTTGGCTTGGTTTTGTCTGTACTTCAGCATCTGTAAAGCATTACACTGAAGAGTTAAATATCTGATGATGCCAGTTAAATACAACTGGTGGATCGAAAATTGGAGATGTTTTTCTTTCTCTGTATCACTGCATCAAGACATCAGAATAAAATTTCTCCCATACCTATGCCATTTTCTGCCATGAGAATTTCCGGTCCAAGAAGCCCGATCTGTCACATTTCGTTGTTTCGATCAAATGGTCACCTGAGTACCTAACACACTGCCACACATACACCTAACATATATTCTGGTTTAAAGTCTGTCAGCAACCTGCGGTTGGTCGTGGGTTTCCCCCGGGCTCTGCCCGGTTTCCTCCCACCATAATGCTGGCCGCCGTCGTATAAGTGAAATGTTCTTGAGTACGGTGTAAAACACCAATCAAATAAATAAATAAATAAATAAATTAATATATTCCGGTGTAATAAACATTTCAGACTTACACTCCATTATAGGCGGCAAATGATACAAATTCATTTGATCCTTCAAACCTTGGAAATAAGAGCAAAAGATGTACTAAGATACACCATGGCCCGGTCTACGAAAATCGGTGCAGTATTTACATTACAGTAAACATGTATATCACTCTGCATGAATTAACAGTGTTAAGCATCTATATCACAAAATATACACATCCAGAAGAACGAAGTTGATTTTTTAGATTGATGTTTTACGCCGTACTCAAAATATTTCACTTATACCACGGTGCCCAGCATTATGGTGAGAGGAGATCAGGCATGGTGTATCTCTGTAACCCACGACCATCAGCGTGTTGCTGACAGACCTTCCCAAATACGGTCAGAGAGGAAGCCAACATGCGCTGGACTTGAACTCAAAGTGACCGCATTGGTGAGAGGCTCCTAGGTCATTTAATCGCGCTGGTACGTTAACCACCTCGGCCCCCAAAGTACCATAAAGTGAAATGAAGCCAAAAGGCCAAACATCTGCATGTGGTACACTTTACGCATATGGCATGGAAAAGAATGGCATACAAATTAGTGAATGAAGCTACAGGGTCAAGTATCTATGGCAAAGCAAAGTAGCATGAAGTCGAAGGCGGAAGGCTAAGCATCTATATCACAATATGTATGAAAAAAAAACCCCACTGAAATGTGGAGTGAAATGGAGCTGAAATGTCAAGCATGTTTATCACAATATGAACCTGGAATAAACCAAACACGAAGTGAAATGAAAGGTCAAGCTTCTTTGTCACAATATGAACCTGTGATAAACCAAACACGAAGTGAAATGAAAGGTCAAGCTTCTTTGTCACAATATGAACCTGTGATAAACCAAACACGAAGTGAAATGAACGGGGAGGTCAAGCAACTTATCACAATATAAACATCTAGTAAACCAAACACGAAGTGAAATGAAAGGTCAAGCTTCTTTGTCACAATATGAACCTGTGATAAACCAAACACGAAGTGAAGTGAAAGGTCAAGCTTCTTTGTCACAATATGAACCTGTGATAAACCAAACACGAAGTGAAATGAACAGGGAGGTCAAGCAACTTATCACAATATAAACATCTAGTAAATCAAACACGAAGTGAAATGAACCCGGAAGGTCAAATATCTTATCACAATAAGGACCTGAAGTAAACCAAACAGGAAGTGAAATGAACCCAGAAGGTCAAGCATCTGTATTACAATACATGTATATGCAAACAGAGAAAAAAAAACCAAACGTAGCTTGAAGTGAAACGAAGAGCATCTACATTACACATTACAAGTGAATCTAACAGCAGTAACGTGATGATAAAGCGGGTGGGGATGGTGGTTATAACATACGGAGCCCTCACCTCCTCCACTATGACAGCTTCCTCATCGTTTAGTTCTCTTCTACAAAAATGACGATTCAACGCTTTCTTTTTCTCCACTGTATGAACAGATTCCGGAGGTTTCCACAACCAACAACAAGACGATGACTTACGCGGAATTCTGCTCTGCTTTCTGTCCTCAACAGCGGTGGTAGAGCTACTTTTCAAGCAACCAACACTGTGTTTAATTTTACACAGGCTAAAGATTTCTTCATCGTCGCAGAACGTTACTCTATCCATGGCGGCCTGGTATTCCTGCACCACGATCGGTTCTAGCTCATCCAGGTACGTCTTACCTCGCTGTTTTCTGGCGGGCAGGTTTGGCAGTGGGTCCGTCTGCACACCTTTATCTGTCACCTCATGACACACAACAGGGTACGTCACGTATCTACCGACAACAGAACCAACGTTGTCTACATGTATCTGACTATGACTTCGTCTGTGTTTGTTGGGTTTTTGGTCTCCTTTGTCTGCAGCATGTTCCCACTTGACCCAGTCGTTTTGGGGCTTACACATTTCATAAAAAGTGATGATATTCTTGTCCGTTGCCACTGCCATACGTTTGGCGCGATCATCTATCACCAAGATCTGGATAGACTTTACAGGCAATGCCTTCTGCAGCCTCAGGGACCCCTTTTTCCCCGTCACGTTTACTCCAGTCGCCTCTTTTGTGGTCTGTTCTTCGTTATCTATTTCACTTATAATTAATTCATCTCTCGTCAACTCAAGCCACACCAGATCAATAGGCTTTCCCGATGCGTTTATCTCGAAAAATCTCCCCTCCACCAGTATTTTGTTTCCATCAGAATCCATTCAGCGTCTTGTGCTCACAGCCTAAGTCTTTATGTTTGTTCATCACCATGGCCGTGATGTGTTTCGCCCATTGCTAAACCCTTGCTCAACAACCGTTCCCATAGCGGCGTTGACTGCGACGTCATTATTGCGTCACAAATTCCATGTGCGACTTCCATGATTTTGCATACTAAAGTCGTAGGTATAGGCCTGTAAAAAGGTGCAATCTGGGAATATTTATGTTTTATGCTTGCTCCAGAATCCAACACGTGCCGATATGTCCCGTCATCGATTCAATAATAGGACTTGAGCTCTATGGTCGAGTGTTTTTGTCGCGTACCCATTTCACTCTTGATTTTACGCCGTAATTAAAATATTTCACTATATGAAGGCTATCAAAGCGCTCGTTCGGTATCTGATCACGACACGACTGATATATTATCAGTGTCGTTAAACCAGAGTCATTCATTCATTCCTATTTCATTCAATCAGCTGAATCTTTATTTCACTGAACCAGTGAAGGTCCTTCATTCCAGCATTATAGGCCCCATACAGAAGAAAGAAACTGTCACTAATTTTATCGTGCAGACATCGCCAATGAGGCAGAGGGCCAAACTATATCTTGACCCACTCAGAGCTCCTCGTTATCGTAACCTGAAACTATAATCCCAGTCGTAACGAACCAGCCTCGGACGACAATCTATCCATCTTCGTAATGAATGTGTACTAATGCAGTCGAGTTGGCGAATGGTGACGTCACGATGAGCGTAGCGTCGTCAAGTGTGAATCGTGACTCAGCGAACATGGTTTTGCTGACGCCATGACGCTGCAGAATATCACTATTCTTTAATTGGCCGGTTCCCTGCGCTGACGTCAGATGGCACTAATAGCTTCAAGGTACGCAGGATACGTAAGGGAGCCATACTAAGGTTTTGTATTGTCTGTGCATGGATATCTACATTCTATAGCAAGTGTGCAAATATAATCAAGTGGAAAGTTTAAGCGATGAATATCAATGAGAACAAACTTGAACTATAGATACATTGGACATTTGTTAACAACTACGTTGAAACGATTCAGGCTATAAAGGCGTATACAACAATAGCTGAGGTCTTTGACTTAATGTTCTACATCAACGAACCTTCGGTATGGAATAAAATGTCTAACAATGACAACATCAGCGGTTTCTGGATAACGTCAGTTGACTGATTGTATCGACGAATATCATAAGCAAAAGAAGAAAAGAAATACTTTTTTAGATGGCAGATGAGAAGGAACGCACTAAACACTGACAACCTGATTTAGTTGCTTAGTAATAGTGAACGAGGGAAGGAAAATCCTAGGCACGCACTGAATAACTTGTTCAGTTGTCGAGTGGTGACAGATGGAGTAGGATAAACCCTATCCGAGATTGCACCGAACAACTGGCCCAGTTGGTGAGCGGTGAAAGATGGAATAGGATGAACCCTATCCTCGACTGCACCGAACAACTTGGCTCAGTTGGTGAGTGGTGAAATATGGAATAAGATGAACCTATCCTCGATTGTACCGAACAACTTGGCCCAGTTGGTGAGTGGTGAAATATGGAGTAGGGTAAACCCTATCCTCGACTGCATCGAGCAACTTGGCTCAGTTGGTGAGTGGTGAAAGATGGCGTAGGATGAACCCTATCCTTGACTGCACCGAACAACTTGGCTCAGTTGGTGAGAGGTGAAATATGGAGTAGGATGAACCCTATCCTTGACTGCACCGAACAACTTGGCCCAGTTGGCGAGTGGTGAAAGATGGAGTAGGATGAACCCTATCCTTGACTGCACCGAACAACTTGGCTTAGTTGGTGAGTGGTGAAAGATGGAGTAGCGTAAACCCTATCCTCGACTGCATCGAACAACTTGGCTCAGTTGGTGAGAGGTGAAAGATGGAGTAGGGTAAACCCTATCCTCGACTGCATCGAACAACTTGGCTCAGTTGGTGAGAGGTGAAAGATGGAGTAGGATGGACCCTATCCTTGACTGCACCGAACAACTTCGCCTAGTTGGCGAGTGGTGAAAGATGGAGTAGGATGAACTCTATCCTTGACTGCACCGAATAACTTGGCTCAGTTGGTGAGTGGTGAAAGATGAAGTAAGATGAACCCTATCCTCGATTGTACCGAACAACTTGACTCAGTTGGTGAGAGGTGAAAGATGGAGTAAGATGAACCCTATCCTTGACTGCACCGAACAACTTGGCCCAGTTGGTGAGTGGTGAAATATGGAGTAAGATGAACCTATCCTCGATTGTACCGAACAACTTGGCTCAGTTGGTGAGTGGTGAAATATGGAGTAGGATGAACCCTATCCTCTATTGTACCGAACAACTTGGCTCAGTTGGCGAGTGGTGAAATATGGAGTAGGGTAAACCCTATACTCGATTGTATCGAACAACTTGGCTCAGTTGGTGAGTGCTGAAGGATGGAGTAGGATTAACCCTATCCTCTATTGTACCGAACAACTTGGTTCAGTTGGTGAGTGGTGAAATATGGAGCAGGGTAAATCCTATCCGAGATTGTACCGAACAACTTGGCTCAGTTGGTGAGTGGTGAAATATGGAGTAGGATAAACCCTATCCTCGATTGCATTGAACAACTTGGATCAGTTGGCGAGTGGTGAAAGATGGAGTCAGGTGAACCCTATCCTCGATTGCACCGAACAACTTGGCTCAGTTGGTGAGTGGTGAAGGATGGAGTAGGATGAACCTATCCTCTATTGTACCGAACAACTTGGCTCAGTTGGCGAGTAGTGAAATATGGAGTAGGGTAAACCCTTTACTTGATTGTACCGAACAACTTGGCTCGGTTGGTGAGTGGTGAAATATGGAGTCAGGTGAACCCTATCCTCGATTGCACCGAACAACTTGGCTCAGTTGGTGAGTGGTGAAATATGGAGTAGGGTAAACCCTATCCTCTATTGCATCGAACAACTTGGCTCAGTTGGTGAGTGCTGAAAGATGGAGTCAGGTAAACCCTATCCTCGATTGCACCTAACAACTGGACCGGCCCGGATAGCACAGTTGGTAGAGCGTCCGCTTCGGGACCGGTAGATCCAGGATCAATCCTTGATCGAGTCACACCTAAGACTATAAAAGAGGAAGTTGTAACTTGGCGTTCAGCGTGAAGGGGATAGTGCAACGACTGGTTGAACCGTATCAGTATAATGGCTCGGGCGGGGCGGCTTACTTGCCTTCGGTAAGTCATCTCAGTGAAGCAGCACTAGATAAAAGAGCGGTGGAAATCCGTCCTGCTACAAGGAGGCACATTAAACGTACATACACCCTAAGGATTCCTTCGTCGTCATATGACAACGTTAAACCCCAAGCACTCACTCGTTCACTCATCTAACAACTTGGCTCAGTTGGTGAGTGGTGATGGATGGAGTAGGATGAACGCTATTCTCGATTGCACCGAACAACTTGGTTCATTTGATAAGTAGTGAAATATGGAGTAAGATGAATCCTATCCTCGATTGTACCGAACAACTTGGCTCAGTTGGTGAGTGGTGAAAGATTGAGTAGGATTAAGCCTATCCTCGACTGCACCGAACAACCTGGCTCAGTTAGTGAGTTGTGAGGACTGAGGTAGAGGGACCTCTATCTTAGAACAGTACGACTTAGTTCAGATGGTGAATATTGATAGCTGAGGGAAACTGAACTCTGTCCTAGCACAGAACAGCCTGGTTCAGTTGGTAAGTCGCGAGGGCGGCGGGGGGATGAACAACTTAGCTCAGTTAGTGAGTGGTGAGAGAGAGCGAACTCTATCGTCAAAACAAAACAACCTAGTTTAGTCGCGGAGTGACGGCCTTTGAGGGAAGGTAAACTCTAAGCACGTACCGAAAAACTTGGTGGAGTGTGAACTCTATCCACGCTCTAAACATTGAACAACTTGGTTTATAGTTCATGGGAGCCTACGGAAGGTAAGCTTGGTTCAGTTGGTGAGCGGTGAAAGCTGGGGAAGGATGAACTTTATCCTTGCACAGACACACAGACAAAGTACGAAAACATTTAACATTTCAAAACATTTACTTGTGCCAGGCACAATTTTGGTTACCTATAGACCGTGACAGTGTTAACATTCCTGATGAAATTAATGACTGAATAACGTCATTCTGAATGTGCGGAACTTTGCAAAGATCGTCAATCAAATTTACCATATACACAAATGCAAACATAGAAGATGTTGCTTTTGAGTTCCTCTGAATGGATGTATGAGATATTTAAGCCAGACCTTGTCGGAAGCTCTCCAGCAATAGGTAATTGGAGAGAACAGGTCTGCGCGTCAAGAAGGCATCCGCCTTGGGGTTATGGATGTACTTATATCTGGCTGCTGATAACTGGACCTCCAGTAATAGTCTTCCAGGCTCGCCATAGTATGGACACGTTGTAGAGAAGCACACGGGACAAAAGTTTGTAGAGCGTCTTCTGGACTTTCTTGGAGGCCAAAGTATGCTTATTTTACGCGACATCTTCTTTGCATTGGCATTTGTGTTCAAGTCTTTAAACTTACTGTTGGCTTTCGCAAAGGCTGCACTGGAAGCCAAAAGAGTATTGCTCTTTGCCTTATTTCTTGGTTCCATTTGAGTTTTCAAGGCATGTGTTAACTGCATGCCTTTCTGGTCCATACTGTATCGCCGTTTGGCTAGATCTAAATCAGCAGGAGATGGGAAGCTCATCAGGGCCATTTCTGCTCTTGTCGGTTCATGACGAATCCCACCTATCGACTTCGCTGATTTGCTATCTTTCCACAGAAATTGTCCCAAAAAACGGACAATTTTCGGTGTTCTTTTTTTGTTGGCCACAATATGCACGTGGTTCTTTGGCGCATCTTCTTCCTCTTTTTCCAATGTGTCTAGAAGTTTGCTTAGATCGTCGTCGATGACTTCGTGCTCGTAAGGTTTATGCTCTTCCTCTTCTTTTTCCAATATCAGTTCCTTCACCTTATCCACCACAGTTGTGGGCGGTTCAAACTCGGGTTCAGTCTTGCCGGACAGTTTCTCTAATAGTGTCAGTTTCCTAGGTTTGGCTGGTTCAGGTCGCAGAGTTTCCGGTAGGATCTCGGTAACTCGGTGCTGGACAGCCCCCAGCATTGTTTCATCATCATCATCGCTGCCAACCTTGACTACATTCACTACTTTCTCCTTTATTTTATCAAAAGTACTTTTGTTGCTTTCCATCTCCTCACTGTGGGAAACATCTCTTTCTAAGGCCTCAAAGGCTTGAGCATCAATATCATCTACAGCTTCATCTGCACTTTCACAGCTTGAGCTGCCACTGTCATACAATGGTAACTCCTCGACCGGCGTAATCTCCCGATGACTCTCTTCAATGTTTGTAATCTCCTGAGAATTCTCTTCAACTTGTGTAGTCCTCTGAAAGCCCTCTTCAACGTATATAGTCTTATGAGAACTTACTTCAACTCGCATAGTCTCCTGAGAACCTTCTTCAACTTGTCTAGTCTCTTGAGAACCTTCTTCAAGGTGTGTAGTCACATGAGGACCCTCGTCAACGTGTGTAGTCTTCTGAGGACCCTCTTCAACTCGTGCAATTCCCCGATGACCCTCTTTAAATTGTGTAATGCCCCGAGGACCCTCTTCGGCGTATGAAGTCTCGTGAGCACCCTCTTTAACTTTCTTGTTTCTGAGTTTCATAATTGCGCTTCGCAGTCCTTCTAACTTTTTGAATCTAGGTTTTCTTTTGACTGGCCTCCACTGATATTTCCTCGAACCGCATCTGTCTTGATGATGGCGTACCTCATTCACTAGTCGACATAGAAGGGCAGGGAACCAAGGGATACGAGCTTCCTCAGAGGGAACACATTTGGCTCTTGGACCAAACTTGTACAGCTTGAAGGTCAGCCTGAGCATCTTATCACACAGCGCCAAGTAGAGTCTGTGGCGAAAAAGCATCGGAATTCATCATCAAATAACACAAATACCTTCCTTCTCCCGACGAGTCATGAATTCATCAATTTTATTTTTACCAAGTCGAGCTATATTTAGTATTTACAAACGCGTATCTTGTTAATATACACAAAAAACACTTGTCTTTCTAACACAACAACAAATGTGTTACCCCAGCACAAACATGTTTTAAACAAATGTGAAATACACATTTTTAAGTTACAAAATAATACTCTGACATAACTTTGTGTTCATACAACATAAGTGTTTTCTGGGCGTATTAAAGCGTGATAACGAATTTGTATGTAAGCCAATAGCGTCTACTCGCTATCTGGCTATTCCGACTATGTCAAAATCTCAAAAAACATGCTTGTCGTATCGGCTTCCATAGTCGCGGTCATATTTTAATCCATTAATCATGCCTCTTCAGTTTGTCATTCACACACAGCACAGCCAAAAACGAAAACTCAAGCCTCTAGAACTTACTGATAGATGTGGGGATCACTTTTCTCAAGGTACTCCCAGACAACCCCCAGACGGTAGACGGAATAAAACTGTAGACCTCTCATCACATTGACAAAGCTGTTGAAATTCCGGATTATCAAGCAAAATTCGGCCACCTGTCCAGCAAAGGAGAGTAAAAGTAATGGCAGGAATGCATCAATACATTCGGGCTCAGCGTTGTAATTCACCTTACATTTGGTATCTAAAGAAGCACTTTCAGAAGCACATAAAGGCTTTAAAATGAACGTTTTTGATGCCAACATTTAAGTTTTTCTGATAAAAAATTCATCCAACTTCACAAAACACTCTCAGTGGCAGTATAACGTGAATGAATCAATCACAATCAAGCAAAAAAAGTGTCACCTGAAAAATGCTAAACTTTAGGTGAAATAAAGTACATCTATATCGTCAGGCATGAATGGCAATTTCAATCAATGACAGAACGAAGTTACTGAAACTTTGCATTGGCCAAAAGAATTCTCCAAGATTTTCACAAACTTCATCATTCCTATATATGCACCTACTGGAGACCGAGAATGGCTGTTCAAGATAATAATCAACATTGCTGTTTTCAATAGATATGCGACGGCATTCCCACGAAAGTCGGACGTCATATCCCCTTCTTTACTATACTAGTACTATATACTACTGAATGATTCTGATTTCATCAAGACGTACATTTCATTAAACGGCATTTGTGTTTTTATTTTACCTTGATGAACAATTTGAGAGTTTCCAAACAGTTCTCATAGCTCGGCTGATCCAGCACTTCGGTGGCCACTAGCCGGGGAACTCGTTTCGCCCAAGCCGCCATCTTCTCTAACGCCAAGCATTCTGTGCTCTGTGTTTAAACATAATACAATATATGAAAACAGGATAAACGTAGATTTCAGTTACATATGTAAATAATGGTAAACTATCATAATATTACAAATGAAATTCTAAGCTTCACGGTCGGGAAGGACATTTATATTGTTGACCATCGATGACTTCACAGGATAACGCACTTTTCTGCCTGTGCGTTTGATTGTTATAAAAATCCAGTGAAGTACATAAATTATTGAGTACTAGTACATATAACAGAGCTATTCTGAGTGTTAAATATTCTTATATTCTGAATTTAGTCTTTTTTAAGTATATTATATATCAGATGGCCATGTCTTCATTTTATAATGCTTTTCTTTTAATACCAAGTGTTAAATTTTCTGAGAAGAAGCAAAGTACGCCGTCACAAGCTTCCGACAGAGAGCAGCTTCAATACGTACATTTGAGAATTCGAGTTTAATTGCAGTCTTATGTTGACGACCTATTTACCTGTATTTATGAAATCTCTGAAATTGCAGACAAGTAAAAACTGTCTGGTGAGAGTGCACATCCAGGAAAGTACACAGCCCAGTGTACAGATAAGATAGTGCCCATGCAGTTAATAACCAGGCAAGTTAAAACACATGATTTTATTGCTGTTAAACTTCATACTTAACTTTTCAAGAATTATACGATGACGGTCAGATCGGTAGCTGGAGAAACCTGGATTGCAAGGCTTTAAACCATCGGCCTTTGCTAAGAAAGTGGCAAATAACTAAGAACTTCCCCACATGTTGCCGACAGATACACGGTATTGATAGAAGACAGCCGGTTAACTAACATTAAAGTTCGCAATCGGCCACATGAGCGTGTGCGACCGCTTTTGTACCCAGGACGACGTGTGGTGGGGTGGGGTGGGGGGTGGAGAAACCGGCCAGCGGGCAGGGGAAACCCACGACCACGCGCAGGCTTCTGGAAAACCTTCCCACTTATCACCGGAGAAGAAGCCAGTATGAGCTGCACTTGAACTCATAGCGACCGCATCGATGAGAGGAACACAGGTAACTTAGAGCGCACGGGTAAGTTAGTGTACAGGTAACTTAGTGCACAGGTAAGTTAGCGCACAGGTAAGTTAGTACACAGGTAAGTTTATGCGCATGTAAATTACTGTACAGATAAGCTATTGCACAAATAAGTGAGCATTTACTCGTATGAAGCTAGGTGCTGAGGACAGTGCCAGCCTGGTCAAGTTACTCTGGGTTAACAGCCACAGAAGGTTCCTGTCCCTCACGCTCAGCTGCATGGCGATGTCACCGGCGAGAAAATTACGCACATCACCAGGTCTGAAATGTGACAAAGGAAATGATGGACCAACAATAGGAAATACCTATGCATAATTATTATACCTCACAGAGCGATTCTCGATTTCCATCGGTCGAGAGATCACATGATCTTGCGCAATATATGATGTAAAACGATCACGCGGGTTAAAGTACAACCAGAAAAGGTACACTGATTTTTCGGTATAATAAAACTATAATTTCGGTATATAATGTGCATGCTGTGGGGTGAGATAACAGAAAATGTCACTTCCTTCAAGCTGATAATTTCTGATACCCCCATCCCACAGCATACACTATCTGTATCAAGTTACACGTTTTCAATACTCTGCTTTAAGTTTGGACAGAATTACAATTTCGCGAGTGCGTATAGACATTAAATTTCAAAGTGTCCTCACCCGATGTACAAAACGTCCTGACGTGAGGTGCCAAAGGCCCTGACCTGATGCACAAAACGTACGGACATAAAGTGCAAAAGGCCCTGACCTGGTGCACAAAACGTACGGACATAAAGTGCAAAAGGCCCTGACCTGATGCACAAAACGTCGTGACTTTATATGCAAACGACCCTGACCTGGTGGACAAAACGTCCTGATCTAATGTGCCAAACGTTCTGACCTGATGTGTGAAACTTCCTTGTGGGTTCCCGTAGGATTCTGCCTTGGTCTTACGCGTTGTCTTTGCACTTCTCCACACTCCGGACATGGTGTCAATGATTCAGTCTCCAGCAGATCAGATTCTATCATTAGCAATGATAACCAAAATGTACATTGATCGTTTATATCATGACTTCTGTAATAACAACAATACCTCACCATCATGTGCCAGATGATACAAATCCTAGGAACACACATTCAAAATGGTTTTCGGCGCGAGGTCATCATGAAACCGACGCAGCTTAATTTAGCTTACAATATTATATCGTTGATAACATTACTTGGTTTTTCCAAATACCACCATATTCATAATAAATCCACCTTGCCGATCACAACGCCTTACCCAGGGCCAGCGCTCGCTCTTTTATTACTCAGTAAATGCATCATGAATATAACTCTTCATGAAAACTGATTTATTTGATTGTTGTTTAATACTGTAATCCAGAATATTTCAATCATACGCGGCGGTCAGTTTTGCGCATCGAAGACAGAATATGTTTGAGTGGGACTTAAGTACCGGAAGAAAACTATTAGGATTTGGCAAGAAACTGTAACACTTGATTTTCACCCACACATCTAACTCAATCTGTATAGCATAGTGCATGATTACCAATCTTTTTTTGAGCTTCATCCAGGAGTTTGTTCAAATCTTCTTCAGCCTCGCTTATTCCATCGTCCCAAATCCATCTGAACATAAAACTCAGTTACAAAAACTTATCTCTACTATACTTTATTTTACATTATTGTCCTCTACTCAAATACATGCCAATAACAGTGAAGTTTACGGGTAAGAGAAAAAGGACAGACTAGAGAAAATTGACCAGAGAAATCCTGTCAGGAAGGTCGTCAATACGTCCATATTGGTGTCAGGCGGATATCTACTCTACATAAGACGACACAGATCCTGCACAACCAGTAGAAAAAGACAGCTCTTGTTTCAAATTTCGTTTTATGATAGACAACGAACATGGTCCATGCACTTGAAAAAGAAATACCCACGTGTATTCGGTATCCCATCCTCCTGAAACTTTTGGGGCTTTATCCTGTCTTTTTCTGTAGTGCAGCATCTGTATAAAAAAACCACAATGCATACCACATGTTAAATGAAGGTTATGTCTGGCTTTACCGCATTTTTAATGCAAGCCTTTTCTTCAAAGCTTTTATCGCTCATAATCCTAAATAGACCTTGAAGATTGAAAACCAACATTATGTATTTGTATTTGTATATTAGTCAACTGGAGTTGCATCGTATTCTTGATTCAGTGCTTTTAAACATAATTATCTCTTGCGGATGTACTTAAATTATCAACAAAAGATTTGGTCGAAAACTTTGAAAGTTTTGCCAGTGAAAGTACATTCAGGATAAAGTGCTTGTGAGATATAGGCCGACTGTGGTTATATGAGAGGTGATTCGGCGATGGATTGACCAGATGTTCAGGAGGACTTAACAGAACGCTCTCAGGAGGGCTAAAAGAAGCACTGGCCTTGTGTGAAGATATTTAAGAAAGACTGACAGTACCGCTTACCTTGCCTCAGGATATTTAGAAGGACTGACAGTTGCACTTACCTTGTGTCAAAATATTCAGGACTGAAAGCAGCACTTATCTTGTGTCAAAATATTCAGGAGGGCTGAATGTAGCACTTATCTTGTGTCAGAATATTCAGAAGGACCGAAAGTAGCACTTACCTTGTGTCAGAATATTCAGGAGAACAAAGCAGCCCTTACCTTGTGTCAGAATATTCAGGAGAACAAAGCAGCCCTTATCTTGTGTCTGAATATTCAGGAGGACCGAAAGTAGCACTTACCTTGTGTCTGAATATTCAGGAGAACAAAGTAGCACTTACCTTGTGTCAGAATATTCAGGAGGACCGAAAGTAGCACTTACATTGTGTTAGAATATTCAGGAGGACTGAATGTAGCACTTATCTTATGTTAGAATATTCAGGAGGACCGAAAGTAGCACTTACCTTGTGTCAGAATATTCAGTAGGACCGAAAGTAGCACTTGCCTTGTGTCTGAATATTCAGGAGGACTGAATGTAGCACTTATCTTGTGTTAGAATATTCAGGAGGACCGAAAGTAGCACTTACCTTGTGTCTGAATATTCAGGAGGACTGAATGTAGCACTTATCTTGTGTCAGAATATTCAGGAGAACAAAGTAGCCCTTACCTTGTGTCAGAATATTCAGGAGGACCGAAAGTAGCACTTACCTTGTATCTGAATATTCAGGAGGACCGAAAGTAGCACTTATCTTGTGTCTGAATATTCAAGAGGACCGAAAGTAGCACTTACCTTGTGTCAGAATATTCAGGAGAACAAAGCAGCCCTTACCTTGTGTGAGAATATTCAGGAGGACCGAAAGTAGCACTTACCTTGTGTCTGAATATTCAGGAGGACTGACAGTTGCACTTATCTTGTGTCAGAATATTCAGGAGGATCGAAAGTAGCACTTACCTTGTGTCTGAATATTCAGGAGGACTGAATGTAGCACTTATCTTGTGTTAGAATATTCAGGAGGACCGAAAGTAGCACTTACCTTGTGTCAGAATATTCAGGTCTGGATAGGCTACACCATGCAGTTGAGACTACTCTAATGCTACTGCACAGTGATTAGTCTCTTCTCGTGATGAATAAGATAGAAAAGCTCGGAATGAAATGATGTCGAATTTAGTCAAGCATTTAGACTATATTCGTACGGAATTTATGGAAGTGAAACATAATGCAAAGAGTCAAGCAATTGTAATAATACACTTTAACAGTTAAATAGCTATAACCGGGAAACTTTTCAAACGTCGTGTGAAGATTGTGACCATGGAAACCTCACCTCTTGTATAATCTTGAGTTCCTTCACACTCAGGTCTCTTCGAGCATAATGACGATCGAATAAGTCGTTGTCATTCGCGAAAAGAACAGATGCCGGCGGCTTCCATAACCAAGGACAAGAGGATGACTTGCGGGGAATTCTGCTCTGATTTCTGTCATCAACCACGGTGGTAGATTTACTTTTCAAAAAACCAACATGGTGTATGGTTTTACATAGGGCTAAAATTTCCTCGTCTTCGCAGAAAGACACCCTCTCCTTAGGCACCACGTACTCCTGAACAACAATCGGGTGTATCTCGTCCAGACACGTGCATATGGTGGTAGACTCATCGCTGAGGTCAGATAACGGCAGTGGGTCAAGCAGTGGCTCTGTCTGAACAGCTGATTCCGTCACCTGACGACACAGGAAGGGATACGTCACGTATTTGCTGATGCATCGTAATTCTCTGCCGTCTTGCCTTCACTTTGTCTGTGTTACTGTGTTTATGGTGCAATTTGGTTGCAGCATGTTTCCACCGGCCCCAGTCGTTTTAGGCGTACACATTTCGTATAAGGTAATGTTTTTTGGTGTCAGTGGTCACAGCCATACGTTTGAGGCGATCATCTATCACCAAGATCCGAATAAACTTCATCGGCAATGTTTTCCTCAACTTCAAACCGGCGTGATCAAGTGGGCCTTGTTTTCCGACCCCCTTATCTCCGTCATTGCTCTCCTTAGCGTCACTCAATGAGTCTGCATCTACTCCTTCTGATATCTGGGCCTCATTTTCTATGTCACTTATAATCAATTCGTTCTTCGTCAGCCCAAGCCAGACCTGACTGACGGGTTTCCCCGATGAGTTTATCTGCAAAAAGCGTCCTTCCACTAGTACTTTGTGTTCTGGTGTATCCAACGTCTTGTATTCGCTGCTCAGCAGACTGTGTAAACTGGGTTTGCTCATCTCTGTCTTGTGTTACTTTTCGCTCACCACGAAATCCTCCATCTCCACGGTGACGTTAACAGTGTCGTCAGAGCACTACGTCACAAATGAGTGTCTAATCGTAACGTTGTACATCTTCCATATGGGGCGTTAGAAACGTCACAGTTCATGTGTGATGAAAACATTTTTCACTATGACGTAAAATGGCTTTTTACTTAAAGTCGAACATTGTCGGCAGCGCCTCGGTATATCATACAAAGTAGAACTTTGTGACGTTATGCAATTCATTTTACTCCGCGAAGGTGACGTTTTGTACAACATGTATAGATCTATACATTCATAGATGTATGAAGACTACCCCTGTAAGCCCAATTTCACAAACTTTTGTAAATCTTTCAAATCCAAATTGATATGCTTTCAAGTTACGGTAAAGTACTCCTGAGACTGGTGTCGCAACCCCTAATGAAATAATATTTCAATAATTGTTGCAACTGCAACCCTTACTGAAATAGTTTTTCATTAGTGGTTGAGACTGCAACCCCTATTGAAGAAAAATTGTTTCAATAAGCACTTTGTTTTACATTTATGACCCTTGTTGAAATAAGTCGACTAGACACCAAGTTATGTTCGTTTGAACATTTTACGTGATAGTACTATGTAAAACTGTAATATTGCTAGGTATATAGGGTGATAAGTATTTTTATACGAATTCTTTTGAAACAGAAAAATATTACAAAGTTGTGCTGTGTAATAGCGATGTCCACATACATGTGGTACCATTTTTAATACTTTTAGATGTGGTATCTTTGTTTCTTGGGTCTCACTTGTTTCTGTCTTTTTAAAGAGTAAACCAGTGAGGTGCATGCGATCAGTGAACAAATTCAATATTCGCCCTTCCATCGTCTGCTCCTTAGCATAGAGTAATTTCCACTTTAATATCCAATGACCTCTAATACCCATTGAATGACTTGCGGTAGATCTTATGCTTTCCAGAGATTCCCACTGCAAATTTGGCCCTCTTCAGATTCGATTATGGATTATCTGTTGCATTCTGTGTAAATAACTATTCTTGATTGTTGATGAGGCGAATCTCTTTAATGATCTCTTCTAATTTGTGAACATCATCAGTGATGACTGTTTATTTGTGCTAATTAAAAGGTGACTTGATAGCAGAAATACTGTACAAACGATGCAAATCCTTTGAACTTCATTGTTAAGTATAAATGAGCATGAGGTTAAAAGGCGTCAATAGCGCTGTGAAATTCAGTTTCTTTAATTCGTTTTATTTGTTCTCAATAAAGTACCCCTTGCTTCAATGCATGCAAAAACTCTCCGACGCATAGAAAGTCAGTCGTTTGATGAGATGACATGGGATTCGTTGCCATTTATCTTGGAGAGCGAACGCTAGTTCTTCTTGGTTGGCTGCAAGGTGTGGCCGTTGTCTTACTCGACGACCCATGATATCCCTAAGGTGTTCTAGGGGGGACATATCTGGGGAACTCGCAGGCCACAGCAAGACGTTGACGTCCAGGGCGTTCTGCACAACTCGAGCTGTATGGGGTCTGGCGTTGTCATGCTGGTACAGGACACCACATGGCTGCTGTTGAAGGAATAACAGGACAACAGGACGTACAATTTCATCCACGTATTGTTGAGCTGTTAGGTTCCCGTAGATTATGGCCAGTTGTGTCCGTTCCTCTCCACACATCCCACCCCACACCATCACGCTGCCGCCACCACCTCCTGGACGCATGATGCAACCGTTAGTTCGCCTCTTCGACGGTGAATTCACTGTCTGCCATCCGCTCGGAACAGGCAGAAACGGCTTTCATCCCTGAAAACAACACGTTGCCAATCACGTCGCACAATTCGAGCCCATCGCAACCTCTAGCAGCGATGTTCGGCTGTCAACAACTACCCTCTGAATGTCGATAGGCCAAAATTCCGAGAGCCACGAGTCTCCTGGACACGGTCTGCCGACTGACCGGGTTAACTAAGGCAATGATTGACGACAACGTCACTGTCAGGAAGTGGTTCCTCAGGTGTAAGGTGCGCAGGTACCCGTATTCTCTGGGCGTTATTACTCTAGGCCTGCCTGTTCTTGGCCTGTCCGATTTCTGCCATGTCCGTCTGTAACGTTGTATCGTTTGACACAGTTACACAAGAGCAGCCGAAGGAACTTGCAATATGGGTATGGGTAGCTCCCATGGACACCATACCCAGGGCCCTCTCACGTTTGTTCTGGAGTCAATCGAGGCATTACTTTGGTCGTTTTTAGTCAGTGTGCAAGTCCAGCACAGTGTGTGCAACGTTTTTACACACTTATTGCAAGTGCAGTTGTGGCCATCAATGGGTCACGTGATTTTTCAACTTTCTTTGTTGTCTTAAAACAAATTCGTGTGGGTGTCTATGGCGCTTGTCGCACATGGGAATATGCTTCGTACAATGTTTTCCTGCAATAATTTGGTATTAATGCGCTGAAAAGGCTGGTTAAATTTAACTCATGGAGTCGTAAAGTTTCTTTTGGCTGTCAGTTTATTTAAGCCACCCCTACCCAAAGCCACTAACGTGTCGTGGAAAAATCATCTACAATTCAAAATATTTGTAGAAAATAAAACGGTTTCTGATATTTTGAACACGCGATATTCTATCAATTAGAGAGATAATGTCTTTGAAACTATAACATTACAAAGGTGTAAAATATTTCAAATGGCGAGTAGAATATGCGCAAAAGTGTCTCATTGAAATAAATCTTCTTTACTTCAATAGGGGTTGCCGTCGCAACTGCAACCCCTAATGAAATAATGGTTACGACTGCAACCCCTATTGAAGTAATTGCTTCAATAGGGGTAACTTATTTCAATAGGGGTTGCGAAAGACGGGTCGTGGTTTTGTGAGAGTGTGCCATGTGCCAGTTGTGGTTTTATGTCCAGAATGTAGCACTTAACGTTCTTTTTTGAAAGGTGTCATATCTTAATGTCCAGAAAACAGCG
Source organism: Liolophura sinensis (assembly GCF_032854445.1). Taxonomy (NCBI): domain Eukaryota; kingdom Metazoa; phylum Mollusca; class Polyplacophora; order Chitonida; family Chitonidae; genus Liolophura; species Liolophura sinensis. The sequence goes on from NC_088300.1 coordinate 54,769,863, forward strand.
TAAAGTATACTTAGATACGTGGTGATTTTGTGAAAGTGTCATGGGCTGGCTTTGGCTTTACGTCAAGAATACAACACATACCATACCCTGAACATCTTCTCGAGCCAAGGTATGATAGAGTAGAGTATCTGATTTATTTCACTTGACTGGCGGAGATGTACTCTGAAAGGCGTGGTTTTGTGAAAGTGTTTCAGTTAAAGCTTTACGTCCATAATACAGCTTAAGTTGGTTTTCTACTCCAATAAGCCAGACAGCAGCATAAACAAGTGCATTCATGTACGAGGAAACTATAGGCACACGGCTCGCTTCCACGGTTGTTACAATTTGCTTGGCCGGTATCATAACTTTGCATTAAAGCATCATTTTGTCCATGGACAACATTTACTCAGGAAAGCCATATACGTGTACAGCATAAAGAAAGTTTTCATGTCTAACGCATTTTGTTTTGTTAACGTCGAATAACTTTCACCCGATTTTTGGTGTCTGTGTTAATCTATATTAAGTACAGACTATTGTATGTCCAAGATTGCGTTGGGCTTATATTAAGATTTGTTCTTGACCCGAGATTGCACAAGTTATAGCTACCATTTCCCAAGTTGTTGAATGCCATTGTATCTTTTGATATAATTGGTATTGTCAAGGTAGGACTTACTGGTCGTAGCCGCGTGTATAGTGATATATTTACAGACAATCTTGAACAACCCACGGGGATTTGTTTGTTTAACTGGGATTAGTTCGGTCATAAGACGATCCAGTGCTGGCATATTTATAGTTCTGTCTCAGTGGAACGCTGTGCACGAATTCCTCATGCGTCCACCCAGTCACATTATATGTTGACGTTAAATCTTTTGTATGACTCGATTCAGGATTGAACCCGGGACCCCCGTCAGCCTGTACACATGGGGACAATATAGAATACACATGTATATTCGATCCTGGTACAGTAAACTACGTCATCATATTGTTATACAGAAGTATTGTGGAATAAATGTACATCTGCTGTCTAACACACAATTCAAAGTTCCTGGCTGTCTACCAGGGAGTCAAACTTAACTGATGACGCTATAAAACATACATGCAGTTACTATACATGTACACATAAATATGAAAAATATAACGGATAAGTATAATGATGTGAAAATTATCTGTCAATGCTTTAGTACAAGCAAAATGTCGCTCGGTGTCAAAATGTCGCTTGGTGTCAAAATGTCGTTAGGATTTATGCTCCACGTGACTTTCCTTACAGCAAATCTCGTCGGACGACAAAATGTGTTATTAGGACAGCCTGATGACATTCCTATAGTTTATGACCTCATCCCTCACGGTTTTTTCTATAAACTGATAACTGTAATGCTGTTAGCAAAGAGAAGAAAATTTAATATTTACAGATCGAAGCCTCATTATGACAAACATTAAAAACTTGGGGAAAAAAATCGAACAAATCATATTACAACCGATCTTCTGGTGGTAAAACATGGAATTTTATAACATTTATTTCTTAATAAATTAATATTATCTCGCTCATTAGGGCCAGCCATGTTCGAACACAAGTAATCAAATATTACAAAGTAGCCTTCTACAATATTTTTAAACAGAAAAGATGGTTTCATTTACAAACTTCATGTAAACTATATTTGCTCTATTTACAAGATATAGTCTTATTAAAAGGGCTATTCACGTGAAATGTAACACTAACACCTTAGAAACCGCTGGGACTCTCAAAGACATCATTCCAGTTATACATTCCCAAAAAGATACAGACTTATCTCTCCACAATCTACCTACACACTGTACAACTGAAGCACAGAACAAATGAATGATTTGCGCTGAACGCCTCAGTTTAAGCACTGTTTCTATGTATAATTACCTAATAGTTTGAACGCCAGTTTCATCTATCATTACATACATAAAGCACAGCTTCTATCATTATGTAACAGTTTAAGCACAATCTCTGTCTATTATCATGTAACAGTTTAAGCAGTTCCTGCCCATCATTATGTAACAGTTTAAGCTCAGCTTTTGTCCAATATTATGTAACAGTTTAAGCAGTTTCTGTATATCATTATGTAACAGTTTAAGTACAGCTTTCGTCTAATATTATGTAACAGTTTAAGCAGTCTATCGTTATGTAACAGTCTATGCACAGTTTCTCACTATCATTATGTAACAGATTAAGTGCTGTCTCGGTCTATCATTACACGACAGTTTATTAAGGCATAGTTTCTATCTATCAATTACATAACAGTTTCTGTTTATCACTAAATATGAGATGTTCAGGTCAAAGTGACTGTTAGAAGTGTAAATGAAGGCAGTTGCTATTGGAGGTAATTAAATCTGTCAGCCCGCTGCCCAACACTGTTATAATCTACGGAGAGAGTCCGATTGCGCAATATAGGAGGTCGAGGAGGCTGTTTGCTCTCTAAACGGTCTAATACAGAGGTGGCACTAGGTGTGTCAACAGAGGGCAGACATATCTTTGCTTCAGTGGTACCCATGCAGGCCACAGATGGGCCCATGCAGGCCACAGACGGACTTAAGGACACAGACTCCTTATCTATGTGCTTAGTTCGTCTTAAGGAACCCCCTGAGTGTTCACTTTCACTAGTTCCATGGAGACAACCCATTGGCTTATCATTGGAATCAGTATCTTTCTTATCCTTGCTTGCTGATGAGGAAGTATTTTCAGGGTCGATGGTCCAACTTTCATTCTGCCTGGAAGATGAAACAGAGACTTTCCTGCAACAAATGTAAATTTTTTTTTTCACATTTTAACTTTAATATATTTGAGTGAAATTTTCTTAAAGATAAGATACTACAGCACGATGACCAGCTTTATGGTTATTTTCAAACTAGAAGTTATATGGTCAGGTAGGTGTATACGGATTATGTGTTCCAGGACAGATCACCACACCCACCACACAGATAAGCCAGCATATTCCACGGGATTCTGTTAATATGCTCTTCAGTTTTCTTGTGCTGATGAAAATAAAATGGAAAAGTGATTTATGATTATCAAGTGCTAATTAATTCATACTTTGCTATGGCGTCAGCTTCCTGTTGTGTTGCAGTGAATGCGCCTTCTTCTTCTTCCTGCGTCTTGGAATCATTCTTCTTCTGCGGAAATAACCAGTACAAGTCAAAACCCACAAAAAAAAACTCACCTCCCACAAATACTGCTGCTTAAACTAATACACAAGATTTCCAATATTGTTACAACACTGATAAACAAAGTGAGACAACACATTCTGATGATTAAACCATTTTCTTTAAAATGCACCATCCATAGTCACACTCTTTAATCCGAATTGCGACAATATTCTACTTTTTTTCAAATTTATAATGCTATAGTAGTATTAAATTAGGCCTAAGTTAAAGTGTGAGCCATTTTGCTATATCGATCCCACATGTTTTAGCACTAACATTTCTTTCTTCCAGTTTTAGTTTGGATGCATGCAAAAGACAAAGTCCACTGTTGGCTGCTTTCGTCTGTTTCTGTGGCACATTACTATGGTCCTTGGCTGTGTTTATGTTCTTGCTAGCTTCGTCTCCAGGTACCACTAATATAACAGGCTTGATATCATCTGACTGCAAAAACCAAAAAATAACTTCACTCATCTTGACACTTGAGAAACTTAACTTGTACACTACCAATGACTATAGCGTTCAAGTTTTGGAGCCAATGGTTTGTGGTGCTGGACTTGACAGAGTATAAGTTGCCAAGCCGTTTCATGAAAAGATGATTTAAGTCCTTGACCAATAAGGTCAAATATTTACTTATTTATTTTGTTGTTGCTTAATGCCATACTCAAACATCTTTCACATACTTTGACATTGCTACTGAGTTGTGTAACTGTAAAGAATGCCTCTATTGTAGCTCTTCAGTTAGAAGAAAAAACACATTTATACAACCTCTACTTTAAATGAAAGAGCTGTACAAACTGTGTGGCATTCTATTTGTTTTAGATTTTTTGTGAGGAAATAGCTGTTTTAAACCTCATCATTTTCTACAAAAACCAGCGATTCAGGGCCCACTGAAAGTCACGCCATGTTTTATGCTTGTCCAAAGAAAAGCCTCCTTTCCTACTTTTGAATACTCATTGTGACATCAATGTGCTTAAAGTTTTACAGCTACCATAAGATTAACGTGCATTTCCAGTCTCAGTTATCATGATAATCATGCATTTTAAAGTCTGTGAAATTCTGAAAAGGTTACACATTCACAATTCAAGGAACTGGGTCCAATATTTGCCTCCGAACTGAAGAGCAAAGAAGCAATGATTGGGTAATACTGCCACATAGACATTTTAGGTTGTTGACGCACTATAAATCTCTGCACTGTTCGTTTGCACCTAGTTGAAGTCTATAAGAATTTTTTTGGTTGGATAGAACTGAACACTTTTTTGCCAGTGTAACTTCCTAAACCTCTGGAGGTTATCAAGGAGACAAAATGCTATGACTAAACTAAAATCCAGCAATCACAGTTCAAAAAATGGCGGTCATGCTAGGTTGATTTTTTGATATGTCGTAGAGAAAAGTGCAAGCTACATGTGGTAATATGGCACTGTACCATGCGAAAATTAGGAGGCATATATTTTTGACAAATTTACTACATAAATAGTAAGTAAAATCAAAGGTGCTTGTGTGACCTTTGATTTCTAAGGAGATTTCTAAGCCTTTTGATGTTTAATCATTAAATACTCAAATAAGCACCACTGGCAGAAAAATGAGATGCTTTATTTAACCTTAAATATAGCTCTTGCATTTAAAAGAGCAAAAAGTTTAAATATCAAACAAATACCACTGAAAGGAGTATGCATTTCCTTGCAGGTGCATGCCATAAAAAAATTCTAATATTTACCTCAAGTTGATAAATTATAAATAAAGTCAGCGCCTAAATCCACTGTGAACGACTCCATTTTGCCTAAGAACTAGTCCTGAAGTCTTCCGTGTTTGGAAGAGAATTGCTTTCGGAAACCGCCGAAGTGCAGTTTGTACATTTCCTTCTTCCCAGAAAGTAGCCAACAGTACCGTTTGTTTTCTTTCCTCTTGATGATCGGGAAACCGCAAAGTTGGATGTAGGTTCCGAGTTTACACGAACAAGCCGGCAGTTTTAACGACTCTCATTGGCTGAGAGGTAACACACCCCCAGCTTAAATTACAGGGTGTTAAAGATGGAGGACGCGATGGACTCAGTGATTTATGTCAGCTCTGCCGTTTTCAGGCTTTACTTGTATGGTGAGGAAAGATCGCAACATTATGCAGCAGTCACCATGAGATGTACTCTTTTCAGCCTTTAGTGTCATTTTTTAAAGTTTTCTTCTACTTTAAGGCATAGGTTGCATAAATGTGTTTTTTCTTTTAAGTCATGGGGTCATCTTGCGAGGAAACATACCACTGCAGTCAGTCTTGTGGGTGGAGGCAGAAAAGCCTTATAAGATAGAGGGCAAGGAAAAGTCTCCTCAGGGCTCTTCATGGCTTTGTTCACCGGTAAACTTAATACTGTTATGTACATGTGTGAAACTTTATCCAGATTGGAGTTGATTCTATTAATTATTTAAAGTGTTGAGGCAAATGTTTCTTTAAGTCATTTAATGTTGAACATCATATAACTTCAGTCATCGTGTAAACCTGTAAATGGGTACTTACCACAAACTCCAATTCTGTTGCTGTCCATGGGATGTAATATGGTCCTACATATATCTCTTTCGTATAGACATCTTTCACTGTTCCTGAATATGAAAAGTTCAGAGAGTTCAACATCACGTTAATAAGTAATAGTTACTGCGTGTCTCAGGATATGACACAAAATATAATCTTTATAGGGTGGAAATCTGTAAATCTGTAGTAATGATCAGGAGGGTTGGATGGTTTTGGGTTTCTCCCACCGTTCTCTGCCTGGTTTTCTCCCACCATATTACTGTCCTTTAAGTGAAATATTATTGAGTGCAGCTTAAAACGCATAAAATAATAGATAGATAAATAAATAAATAAGATACACCTAATATCAATCAACAGCAAGGAAGCATTTAATGACATGCACTGTATTTGTAACAGACACTGACAGGATGTATGAAGAGGTTCACCTGAAGGAGCGGAGAAAGCCCCAAAATCGGCTACACTACATCAGATGAACATGATACCAGGTATTTCGAGAATTTAATATGAAACTGGCAAACCATTAAACACAGATATATTAACCTGTATGAAGCAAAAACAGTCCATCACATGTGACTTCATTTTTTCAGCTCACCCTTCTGTACTACAGTCCATCCAGCAGGGTGATTTGTTAGTGAAAAATTCCATGAAATAAACGTGATCGACTCCAACTGTTGTAACATGAACCTGCTGTTTTTTAACGATGTGACACACAAGAATTCAAACTAAAGTGTCGGGTAAACATTGCGACTTTTGTGCCACAGATAAAACATACTTTGTCAAAAATCCACTACAGGCGTTCATTATAAAACCAAACTGGCCAGCTATGAACTACACAACATTGTAGTTGGAAAGTAGGTATGTTCTCACCATAGATTAGGATAATGTCTACCATGGATGAATCTACTGTAAAGGTATCCAAGCCAGCTGTATTCACTAAATATGATGGTTCAAGATGCATCTGAACCTTGTCCTTGGACAGCCCCTAATTAGAGATAGAAAAAAAAGACGTAAACCACCAGGATGACTGATGCAGCCCTGCATATAAGTACAAATATATAAACTTCATTGATAAGAATAGGATGTTCGAGACTGCAGTGAGAATACAAATATGTGGCAAGTTGAGAAGGCTCATTTGTTTGTATTACTATCACCTCTTCACATCAGAAAAATCCTCCTTTAACACCTATATATATGTACATATGTTTTTTGATTGCGGCTCAACTCGATTCTCAAAAATTTTCATTTCTTGGATGGCAATCAGTTTATTGATTGGAGGACGCTGGAGTGCCTGCCCTGCATACCACTGGTAACTTTTCCACAAAATATGCAAAATATGCACACCATATTGGTGAAAGACAAATGTGCTTCAAAAGAACTGCACAGTCGAGGAACACTGACTGTTTCTTGTCACCATTTAAAAGGTTCTAGAGCAGTGAGCGTGAGGGACAGAATTTATATCATCTCTGTTCAACTCTCAATGTAAGCGTACTTGGATCTGCATTGCTGAATGGAATGCAATGCTGAAACCTAACTTAGTCATCACAAAAGATTAGACATGCAACTCTCACTGAAAAGCCACAGCTTTATTTTCAAATTAAAATGACAGCAAGCTAAAAGTAAAAAATGGTCGACATGACGGTATTAAAATCTGTACCTTTTCAGACTTTGAATAATCTATTCAAACCTATTGCACATGAATGGATAAGAGAGCCAGAACAGACATATTATGCAGGAGTGGACCCTTGTATTAGGTGGGCTTACGTAGTAAGCTGGCTGTTCCAGTAGGACACCCGTGGCTATTCTTATAGCACACACTCTCCACAGGCAATACTCCAGGGATGGCTCTTTGTCCTGAAACTCCACAAACGCCTCCAACATGTCAGCCTTACTCACAAAAAATGCCTGTGGTAAGTGAAAAGAAGAAACAAAAGGCACTACATGAAACAGGGTAACAGTACAGAAAGATTACTTTGTATTAACAAGTTTGACACTGTTGTAAGATGGATTATTTATTTATTTATTTATTTGATTGGTGTTTTATGCCGTACTCAAGAATATTTTACTTATACGACGGCGGCCAGCATTATGGTGGGTGGAAACTGTTCAGAGCCCGGGGGAAACCCACGACCATCCGCAGGTTGCTGACAGACCTTCCCACTTACGGCCAGAGAGGAAGCCAACATGAGCTGGACTTGAACTCATAGCGACCGCTGTGTCATCATGCTGCGCTAGCGCGCTAACCAACTGAGCCACGGAGGCTCCTAAGATGGATTAAAATCAACACTTAAAAATGTTTGTACTACAGGCAATTCATATTCTGCTTGTCCTCAGCCCTTACTGTCAAAACTGCCCTTAGTCACAAACATGCACCAGTACTCCTCAATTTTTGTTCCCGGGATTCACATTTCATGCTACCAGAACATGTACGCACCTGACAGATGTTGGGGGTATTTCCAATACATCCTGATGCTGATAACCACAAGAAATCGATACAAATAATGTTTATATGTCAACTAGAACGCTCTAACTTAGTTTCTTATCCCTACCCCAACAGCTATATCTCCTTACTACTTACCATTATACAGAACTACATTACATCAATGGTACATGACATTATTAAATGTATTTATATACAGGCCATGCAGTCTGCTACACTTAACCCTCATGCTTACTTGCCAATCAGTTAGCCCCGATGTTTATGTGCCAGTCAGTTCGTCCTGATGTTTATTTGTCCATCAAGTAATCCTAATGTTTATTTGCCAATCTGGTAGCTTTAACATTTACGTGCAGTCAGTTAAGCGCGGATGTTTACTTGGCTGTCTCTTAGACCTGATATACATTTGCCAATCTGGTAGCTCTGAAGTGTATATGTCAATCTAGTACCCTTCACATGTCAAACTGGTAGCCCTGATGTTTTTATGCCAATCTGGTAACCCTGATATTTATATGTCAATCTGGTAGCCATGACGTTTATACGTCAAACTGGTGGCCCTGATGTTTATATGTCAGTGTGGTAGCCCTAATGTTTCTACGTCAGTCTGGTAGCCCTGATGTTTATTTATTTATTTATTCATTTGACTGCTCTTTCTCACCGTACTGAAGAAAATTCCACTTATATGACTGTGGCTAGCATTATTGTGGGAGGAAACCCACAATCATCCGCAGGTTGCTGCAAGACCTTCCCACTTACGGCCGGAGAGGGAGCCAGCATGAGCTGGACTTGAACTCACAGCGACCGCACTGGTGAGAGGTTTCTGGATCATTAAGCTGCGCTAGTGCGCTAGCCAATCTCCGATGTTTATATGCCAACCTAGTAGCCCTGATGTTTATATGCCAACCTAGTACCCCTGTTGTTTATATGTCAACCTAGTAGCTCTGATGTTTATATGCCAACCTAGTAGCCCTGATGTTTACATGCCAATCTGGTAGCCCTGATGTTTATGTACCAATCTGATAGCCCTGATGTTTATATGCCAATCTGGCAGCCCTAATGTTTATATGCCAACCTGGTAGCCCTGATGTTTACATGACAACCTGGTAGCCCTGATGTTTATATGCCAACCTGGTAGCCCTGATGTTATGTACAAATCTGGTAGCCCTGATGTTTATATGCCAATCTGGCAGCCCTAACGTTTATATGCCAACCTGGTAGCCCTGATGTTTACATGCCAACCTGGTAGCCCTGATGTTTATATGCCAACCTGGTAGCCCTTATGTTTATGTACGAATCTGGAAGCCCTGATGATTATATTCCAATCTGGTAGACCTGATGTTTATGTACCAATCTGGAAACCCTGATGTTTACATGCCAATCTGGTAGCCCTGATGTTTACATGCCAATCTGGTAGCCCTGATGTTTATATATCCATCAGTTAGTCCTGACATATCTATGACTACACCACCAATCTGGTAGCCCTGATGTCTATGTGCAAATCTGATGGCCCTGATTTCTCAATGCAAATCTGCAAAGTCAAATTTCATTACAGTTCTAATCTTAAAATCAACCATTTCTGCAGGGAAAACTGTTTAAGTATTACTGGAATCAAGGTACTTCATACGCTCACCTGAACTGTTGTTTCACACCATATGGTAACATGACGTTCATGGCGAGTCAGAAGGCCAATTTCCCCGAGCACATTTCCTGCAGACAGGTAATCAACATTCATGACGGCAGAGCCTTTATCGGTCACATCTGAGGTCAGATTTTGAGGGGATTCCATCTGCAAACACAACAATTGTTGCTCGATGTGTAGCATCTACATACACACTGTATATGGGGAAAGTGACAGTCGATGACAACCATGCCACATGAACCACAACAAACACAGGAGGTGCACATACAACAAGTACAATGTAGAAGGTAAGATGATTGCCAGTACAGTGAAGCCTCGCCCTAGGATGCCTTGATATCACGTGACCCAAATCTTGTCCCCCCAAAACATGCGGTCTACTTTCATGTGAGAACGGCTGAAACCATAAATGGATCAAAATTTTTCACATATGTTTGAAAGCATATGTAAATAATGCAGCATCATTTGCTTCATTTCCTACAGTTAGTGTCTGATCCATGCGTTATTTGATATTTTATGCTTAAGCTTTTGAACATCACATGAGTGTAATCGAAATGAAATGAATTTTTCTAATGGAATAATGCAAGAGGTTATACCTGGTTACATTTCCTTGCGACTGAGTTGAATTCCAAACGCACATGCGTGTGATGTTGTTGTTGCAGCATTACTTCTGCGTGTTTGGCCTCGTCAGCAATAAGAACACAATTTGCTCACTGTGACAGGCATACCTCATAAAGGGATTAATATAGCTTTAATCAGCTTATTGAATGGCTATAAAACAAGGTGTGAAACTGTAGGGAGTGAGATTTGGCTTACCAGCAAACTGACATGTGAGAGCTGAGATGAGCTCACTCAAACATTTGAGAATGGCTTCCTAATGTTTTCCTCTTTCTTTATTTAATACATTGATTTAGCATGATATACATTAAAATAGAATTTTGAATCTGTGGAATCTAAGTTCCAGGAGTTACTTCTGATACGAGCAGACATGGACGAATTGGATACCAAATGCACTGTAGCTGTTTCTATTTAAAAATGAAGTGGATGAAACTACGTTACTTGAATTCATGCAGCTTGTGGAAATGTTTAACATGCACCCAGTTCTGTAGATCAGCTCGGGCCCGTGATTGGGTGATGCGAGGCTAGCTCCGTAGGATGACTCATAGAACAGTGCTGAGATATTTGTGGTCTGTATGTGAAAACTTGTGTACCGTAGAATACTAGTTGAATCTTCAGGAAACAAAAAATCTCAGGCGTTTAACTTAATAGTAAACTAATTAACAATAACAATGCATCTAAAACTTCGTTCAATGTCAAAATCATAGCCTATAATATAGACTGTACATGTAACCCTATTGTATATACTGGATCCCAAGGTCATTTCATCATAGCGATAGGTAGCCTATAATGCGCTCAGGAACCTGTCCCCCATGCTGGGTGCTATAGTGAGGTGATACTGTAGTAGGTACCTCATTCATGAGTTCTTGTAATCGTTTAATACCGTACCCTAACTAAGCCACAGACAAGGATGTAGATCCCTTCGGTGAAATCTCCTCGCCGCATGATCACATCACCGTAACTAAAGTTCACCATGACAGCTCGCTCCTGAAATAACAAACAAAAAACAATTCATCAATGTAGCTCACATTAAATCAATAAGACAGCACTTCAGGTCATCCCGCATTGAGAGATGGAGTAGGGTAAGAGAGGGTAGGCAGAGGTGGAAGGTAAGGCGAGGGGGCTGTGCATATAATTCTCCTTCGTTTCCTTTTTGATAATGTCAAAAATGATTTGTCAAAACGATGTAACAATGTAATTCACTGGTTTATCCTTCTACTTTAGTACTGAAGCACCATATAGGTCTACTTGTGTGGAACAGCCACAGGAATGTATAACTTGGACACTAGGAAGTATAAGCTAAAGGAAAGTAGATATTTGGGTGCACTGAATAGGTCAATGTGACTGATAATGGAGGCAGATTCAATGGAAATAAGAGGAGGGTGTGTCTCAAATTTTAACAACCAGAACCTCAAAATGGAGTTTTTTTCAGGTCCAGACTGAGTTCATTTATATTTAAAACGCTGACCATAACCTGGTATTGAGTTTAATTCCACTTAAGCGACTGGTAATTTTGTGAACGTGAAAGTATATATGAAGTATATATACAAAGTTTAATTTCATTTGAGGTTCATTTCTGATCATGATTTTACTGTTGACACATATGTGTACATATAGTATTACAAGTATATTAAATTATCCTGGTCATAGATATACATCATTATATCAATGAAAAGAAAGGAACTCACAAAGAGTATATCAAAAGTGAACATGTTTGAAATAGAGATAAGGCTTATCCCATGTAGATTAGAGGTGAAACAGTTATAAACGATGTATGTTTGTTATATTAAAAGAAAGAAAGAAAGAAAGAAATATTAAGTAACAAATAAACAACATGAGCAAAAATCAAAGACAGGACTTATAATGATCAGGGATATATAATAGTTATAAACAGTTATAAAACATCTATGTTCAGTTGTCGGTTATTATATTAAAAGAAAAAAGGAACTGCAGTGTAACAAACATTATATTAAAAGTAAACAAACAACATATGCAAAAAACAAATCTGTTACTCTGAATATACTAAAAGTAATGAACCTGTCTTTTCAGAAAAGCCAAAGGAGCCTCGACTCAGTTCAATGATTAGCTTTGACCTAATTTATATACATTATCTGTAAATACACTTATGCTTCAGGAAGAGGGAAGTAGGTGCATTTTCCAAATCAGTTTACAATGTAACAGTAAAAGGATACATTTTTCATTAACCAAAGTTCCACCAGGCTCTGTCCGGTTTCCTCCTATCATAATGATGGCCGTTGTCGTATAAGTGAAATACTCTTGAGTACGGCGTAAAACACCAATCAAATAAATAAATAAATATCCACCTAAGTTTTCATGGCATTATCTATTTTTCACGGATGCATCCGTTGATGATCGCAGTCAACTGCTCAATGCTACACAAATATTTTCAAATTAAATTGTTTTTATCCAAAAAATTGAGTATTTGTACTAGAAAAACACAAAACTGAGTGTTTATCATTGCATTATTCCACCAAATATCGAGGTCTAAAATCGACATGTATTAATCCCTGCACCCATAAAACTGATGATCCTTGCAAAAGAGAAAAACTTTTGCTGTGAATATGGCCCTAAACACCAATCAATTAACCAAGCATTCTGCAAGTATTGCAAAAACAATACATGTGCATGTACTCTACCGGTTAAAGCCATCAGTGATGTATCTGATGAGGGAGTGCCAGCTGGCTGTGATGTATTTGATGAGGGAATGCCAGCTTGCTGTGATGTATTGATGAGGGAGTATTAACAGCGTACCCTGCTATATCTGATGAGGGAGTGTTAGCTTGCTGCGATGTATTTGATGAGGGAGTGTTAGCGTGCTGTGATGTATTTGATGACGGAATGCCAGCTTGCTGTGATGTATTTGATGAGGGAGTGTTAGCTTGCTGCGATGTATCTGATGAGGGAGTGTTAGCTTGCTGCGATGCATTTGATGAGGGAGTGTTAGCCTGCTGTGATGTATTTGATGAGGGAATGCCAGCTTGCTGTGATGTATTTGATGAGGGAGTATTAACGGCGTACAGTGCTATATCTGATGAGGGAGTGTTAGCTTGCTGCGATGCATTTGATGAGGGAGTGTTAGCGTGCTGTGATGTATTTGATGACGGAATGCCAGCTTGCTGTGATGTATTTGATGAGGGAGTATTAACGGCGTACAGTGCTATATCTGATGAGGGAGTGTTAGCTTGCTGCGATGTATTTGATGAGGGAGTGTTAGCGTGCTGTGATGTATTTGATGACGGAATGCCAGCTTGCTGTGATGTATTTGATGAGGGAGTGTTAGCTTGCTGCGATGTATCTGATGAGGGAGTGTTAGCTTGCTGCGATGCATTTGATGAGGGAGTGTTAGCCTGCTGTGATGTATTTGATGAGGGAATGCCAGCTTGCTGTGATGTATTTGATGAGGGAGTATTAACGGCGTACAGTGCTATATCTGATGAGGGAGTGTTAGCTTGCTGTGATGTATCTGATGAGGGAGTGTTAGCTTGCTGCGATGCATTTGATGAGGGAGTGTTAGCCTGCTGTGATGTATTTGATGAGGGAATGCCAGCTTGCTGTGATGCATTTGATGGGGGAGTATTAATAGCTTACCCTGTTGTATTTGATGAGGGAGTGTTAGCTTGCTGTGATGTATTTGATGAGGGAATGCCAGCTTGCTGTGATGTATTTGATGAGGGAGTGTTAGCTTGCTGCGATGTATTTGATGAGGGAATGCCAGCTTGCTGTGATGCATTTGATGAGGGAACATTAATAGCTTACCCTGTTGTATTTGATGAGGGAGTGTTAGCTTGCTGCGATGTATTTGATGAGGGAATGCTAGCTTGCTGTGATGTATTTGATGAGGGAGTGTTAGCTTGCTGTGATGTATTTGATGAGGGAATGCCAGCTTGCTGTGATGTATTTGATGAGGGAGTATTAATAGCTTACCCTGTTGTATTTGATGAGGGAGTGTTAGCTTGCTGTGATGTATTTGATGAGAGAATGCTAGCTTGCTGTGATGTATTTGATGAGGGAGTATTAATAGCTTACCCTGTTGTATTTGATGAGGGAGTGTTAGCTTGCTGTGATGTATTTGATGAGGGAATGCCAGCTTGCTGTGATGTATTTGATGAGGGAGTATTAATAGCTTACCCTGTTGTATTTGATGAGGGAGTGTTAGCTTGCTGTGATGTATTTGATGAGGGAATGCCAGCTTGCTGTGATGTATTTGATGAGGGAGTGTTAGCCTGCTGTGATGTATTTGATGAGGGAGTGTCAGCTTGCTCTGATGTATTTGATGAGGGAGTATTAATAGCTTACCCTGTTGTATTTGATGAGGGATTGTTAGCTTGCTGTGATGTATTTGATGAGAGAATGCTAGCTTGCTGTGATGTATTTGATGAGGGAGTGTTAGCCTGCTGTGATGTATTTGATAAGGGAATGCCAGCTTGCTGTGATGCATTTGATGAGGGAGTATTAATAGCTTACCCTGTTGTATTTGACGAGGGAGTGTTAGCTTGCTGTGATGTATTTGATGAGGGAATGCCAGCTTACTGTGATGTAATTTATGAGGGAGTGTTAGCTTGCTGTGATGTATTTGATGAGGGAGTGCCAGCTTGCTGTGATGTAATTTATGAGGGAGTGTTAGCTTGCTGTGATGTATTTGATGAGGGAGTGCCAGCTTGCTGTGATGTAATTTATGAGGGAGTATCATTACATGTAGCTTACCCTGGTGTATTTGATAAGGGAGTATCAATACATGTAGCTTACCCTGGTGTATTTGATGAGGGAGTGCCAGCTTACGGTGATGTACTGGATGAGGGAATGCCAGCTTGCTGTGATGTATTTGATGAGGGAGTGCCAGCTTGCTGTGGTGTATTTTATGAGGAAGTATCAATACATGTAGTTTGCCCAGGTGTATTTGATGAGGGAGTGCCAGCTTGCCGTGACGTATCTGATGAGGGAGTGCCAGCTTGCTGTGATGTATTTGATGAGGGAGTGCCAGCTTGCTGTGATGTAATTTATGAGGGAGTATCAATACATGTAGCTTACCCTGGTGTATTTGATAAGGGAGTATCAATACATGTAGCTTACCAGGGTGTATTTGATGAGGGAGTGCCAGCTTACGGTGATGTACTGGATGAGGGAATGCCAGCTTGCTGTGATGTATTTGATGAGGGAGTGCCAGCTTGCTGTGGTGTATTTTATGAGGAAGTATCAATACATGTAGTTTGCCCAGGTGTATTTGGTGAGGGAGTGCCAGCTTGCCGTGACGTATCTGATGAGGGAGTGCCAGCTTGCTGTGATGTATTTTATGAGGGAGTATCAATGCATGTAGCCTACCCGGGTGTATCTGATGAGGGAGTGCCAGCTTGCTGTGATGTATTTGATGAGGGAGTGTTCACTTAGCCTAAAATATTTTATGAGGGAGTATTAATAGCTTACCCTGATGTATTTGATGAGGGTCTCATCCCCCTGCAGCCAGGCGACATTTTTCAGCAGCCTCTCTGGGGGTGGTGGAGTCATAAGTGGTGGGGCTGTGAGTAACCTCTTCATCTTCATCTCAACCATCTGACAACAGATAACAAACTTGTAAGTCAAACCATATTCCTGCCCAACCTGTCTCCTGTTGGCTTTGCAGCATATACAGTGCCTCAGGTTAGCTCTTTCCTGCTTTAAATGAATTTGTACACTTAAGGCAAATAAGAATTCACAAAACTGGCAGCTACTTCATGCCATAACAAAAGTTGAAAAGCTTCAAAGAGCACCTACATGTAACTAGACCACTTTGGCTCCACTTCAAAAAGATTTCATTTTACTGTGCTCAGCATATATCACGTTGTTACTGTCAAAACACACAATGCTGCCATGTGGATCTGTAATCTGAATTTGGTTTCTGTACCTACTGATGTTTACTTACAGTTTCTAGCTCTGTGCTTTCTGTATCATCCAGTATGCCATCTTCGTGCAGTCCTCGTATGGAGTCTCTCAGGGTGTTCAATACTGAGCGTACTGCCTGTCGACTTTTCACGGACATAGCCACATCAGGATGCTGCTTCTGAAGTAAACCTGGCAACATATGACATATTCACAACATCAGGATCGAGGTTCTGAAGTAAACCTGACAACATGACATATTCACAACATCAGGATCGAGGTTCTGAAGTAAACCTGACAACATGACATATTCACAACATCAGGATCGTGGTTCTGAAGTAAACCTGAAAACATGACATATTCACAACATCAGGATCGTGGTTCTGAAGTAAACCTGACAACATGACATATTCACAACATCAGGATCATGGTTCTGAAGTAAACCTGACAACATGACATATTCACAACATCAGGATCGTGGTTCTGAAGTAAACCTGAAAACATGACATATTCACAACATCAGGATCGTGGTTCTGAAGTAAACCTGACAACATGACATATTCACAACATCAGGATCGTGGTTCTGAAGTAAACCTGACAACATGACATATTCACAACATCAGGGTCGTGGTTCTGAAGTAAACCTGACAACATGACATATTCACAACATCAGGATCATGGTTCTGAAGTAAACCTGAAAACATGACATATTCACAACATCAGGATCGTGGTTCTGAAGTAAACCTGAAAACATGACATATTCACAACATCAGGATCGTGGTTCTGAAGTAAACCTGACAACATATGACATATTCACAATATCAGGGTCGTGGTTCTGAAGTAAACCTGAAAACATGACATATTCACAACATCAGGATCGTGGTTCTGAAGTAAACCTGACAACATATGACATATTCACAATATCAGGGTGCTGTTTTATTTATTTATTTGATTGATGTTTTATGCCGTACTCAAGAATATTTCACTTATACGACGGTGGCAGGCATTATGGTGGGAGGAAACCTGGCAGAGCCTGGAGGAAACCCACGACCATCCGCAGGTTACTGGCAGACCTCCCCACCTACGCCCAGAGAGGAAGCCAGAATGAGCTGGACTTGAACTCACAGCAACCGCATTGGTGAGAGTATCCTGGGTCACTAGCGCGCTAACCTACTGAGCCACAGAGGCCATCAGGATGCTGGTTCTGAAATTCACCTGAAAACATAACAGATTCACAACATCAGGGTGCTGCTTCTGAAGTAAAGCTGACAACACAACATATTCACAACATCATGATGATGCTGGTTCTGAAGTAAAGCTGACAACATGACAAATTCACAACATGAGGATGCTGGTTCTGAAATAAACCTGACAACATGACAAATTCACAACATGAGGATGCTGGTTCTGTAATTCACCTGAAAACATAACAGATTCACAACATCAGAGTGCTGCTTCTGAAGTAAAGCTGACAACACAACATATTCACAACATCATGAGGATGCTAGTTCTGAAGTAAAGCTGACAACACAACATATTCACAACATGATGAGGATGCTGGTTCTGAAGTAAAGCTGACAACACAACATATTCACAACATGATGAGGATGTTGGTTCTGAAGTAAACCTGACAACAGGACAAATTCACCACATGAGGATGCTGGTTCTGAAATAAACCTGACAACATGACAAATTCACAACATGAGGATGCTGGTTCTGAAATTCACCTGAAAACATAACAGATTCACAACATCAGAGTGCTGCTTCTGAAGTAAAGCTGACAACACAACATATTCACAACATCATGAGGATGCTGGTTCTGAAGTAAAGCTGACAACAGGACAAATTCACCACATGAGGATGCTGGTTCTGAAATAAACCTGACAACATGACAAATTCACAACATGAGGATGCTGGTTCTGAAATTCACCTGAAAACATAACAGATTCACAACATCAGGGTGCTGGTTCTGAAGTAAAGCTGACAACACAACATATTCACAACATCATGAGGATGCTGGTTCTGAAGTAAAGCTGACAACATGACAAATTCACCACATGAGGATGCTGGTTCTGAAATAAACCTGACACCATGACATATTCACAACCACAGGGTGTTGCTTCTGAAGTACACCTGACAATTATAGAATTACTAGAATCAATTTTCGATATATGGATTTGTGAACACGAGAAAAACAATTAAAATCATCCATGAACCATAATCTGACAAAGATACCATTTTTGGTGGTTAAGCTACCTTAACATAACATACATGTAGTGTTTACATATCTCTAATAGAAAACATCACACACTTTGATGTTGCTATTATGTGTCTGTCAGTTTAATACATGTGAATGACTGGCAGTCGACTTCAAAAACCCCATTTTACAAACATCCATAAAATGGACTCTCATTGTACAGGTAAAAAATTCTTAAGTAATGCACTAAACAGTAATCAAATAAATAAATTCTAGCTATTATGGACCTGCATGAACTAGACTATAAACTTGCCCAGTGTTTTGATGACCTCCAGCTGCCCAATTCTGGACCCATCCATGAGCTGTTTGGCAATCTCGCTATTGTCTATGATGTGGTTGATCAGCTTACTGACCTCCTCCTCCCCAGTCACATATCCACGGCCCACATCGTAGCCGAAGTTCAACCGCTTGTGCACCACATGTTTGATGTAAACTAGCAACAGGGGTAAAACTGGCTGCCGGTAGAAACACAAAAACAACACTTAATGTTACAAACTTGTAACATATGTTTCCATTAACGCAATATATGAAAAAATATACATGTATGAATGCTTGGGGTTTAACCTTTACAATTTTTCAGTCATATATCGAGGATGAGCCATTTGGTGGGTGCGCATAGTGTGTCTTCTTGTGGTAGGGTAAGTCCATGCTGCCAAAGTGCTGCTGCCACTGAATTATCATTCCGAAGACACCACACATGACACCCCACCCGGTTACATTATACTGACCAACCAGCCCTTTTGCCTTGCTCTAACCCCTCAGTGCTGAGCAAGGCAGTAACAAGTACAATTTTTATGACCCAACCTGGGACTGATCCTGAGGTCTCAAGACTTCGAGGCAGCCGCTCTAACCATTAGGCCACCGAAGCGGTGAAAACATATATAACATGATACTTGTAAAATGAGGGATCACAGAGCACAATCTGACTTTTCCACATTCATCAGCACAAATCTGTCACCCATAATTCTAATTACTCATCAGATCACAATCAGAGAAGAGTTAATTGTAATTTAGGGTTTATAGAGAAACACCTGCATGTAACTACAGCAATTCCATGTATATAAAATATATATGAATAAGCACAACTAAAAACTGTGACGCTTGTTTTGCATTTCGTCATCACTCGTGTAAAATGGGTTTTTGCTTTGTCACCTTGTAATACGCACTGTGATATCTGATTAATTATTTCTCAAATGTGACAGCAGCTAATTTCCTCCAGTGAACAAAATTGTTTGTTTCAGCTCCTTTTTCAGAAAGTGATTTACTGTTTGAGTTATTTTAAAATTACATGTAAAATAATCGTGATTGCTTGTAACAGAATTTTTGTAAGCTGTTAATAATTTTCTGGGTACTGTGTATCCCCTGAAGTCTGCCCACCTCTATGAGACGAGCTAAGCGAATAGTCCTGAACAGGCAGAAGCTGTAGAGTATGGTTTTAAATGGCTCCTGGCTGTGTGTCCCGTAAAAAGCCACATGAAGAATCAAGTCAACCACACCCTCCACTATGATAAACACACAAAACTGGTTCCAGCGTGATGAGAAGTAGGACAGTCTCTGATCAATGACCTGTAAACACAAAAACATATGCTCTGGAAACTGGCAAATATATACACATTCAGGTCAACATACACAGAAACAGTACAATGGCTTTTAATCAAATGGCTTTCATCCAAATTCAATTTTGAACATAAATAAATCACAACAATTAAGTTGTTAGGCCCTAACTGGGTTGGTGTATTCTGCTCACTCACACTATGTAGCTACATATACGAACCATGACAGGCTAAACAATCTCTGAGCACCACAAGCCCACCAGCAGTTTACCTGTGGTGAGATTTTGTGATGGTTGTGGAATTTTACAGCTGGCCATTCATCATGCCCACATATCACAGCAGTACAAGCATATACATAATTCTCCACTACCTATAAACAAAAGCTATACTAGAATACATGTGTTAATTAAATGCAAAAAGGCCTGCTGAAGGAGCACTGGAGACAAGCATGTATATGTTACTGAGAGTCCTTAGCCTTGTCAGCCCAGCTGGTGTTGTAATTTATGTTTGTCCCTATTCATTCCTTGATGAGAGCCTACCTTTAGAATGAACTCTGTGATGTACAGAGCCATGATAAAGACAGAGCCTATGGTGATCTTCATCTTGTGTTCTTGCAGTCCCCCATCCCAAAACACCTCGTAGACTTCCAGCACCATTAGACCCATGTCCAGAAGAACCACAATGCACACAGCCATAGTGAAAAACACAGAAACTGTTATTTCATGCAGAACCTGCAGGATCCGATTGTCTTTCACTGGTTGCTCTGGTCTATATGTCCAAATTTTCAATAGTCGCTTCTGAAACCACCCAAAAACAGGGAACATGGACACATAGATATTTGATGCCACATGCGAGCAGTTCACTCACATGACGGTGGTCAATTTTATGGGTTGAGAAACCCAGAGTCTCCAGAGTAAACCACTGACCTTTGTTGAATATCTGACAAATTCGTGTGATGGAGAATTTTCTCCATGTGCATGCCACACTGGTGGATAGCAAGTGATTTTCAACTTTCATGTACAAGACCACCTATGTGGCGCTTACAAGCCTTGTTGGCCACATATTGCCACAAATACCCCAAGAACAGTGGAACTAGGTGCACTATTGGCTTTTCACGCATTATCACGCGAGATTTGTTATATTGGGGGATAGATTGTAAACGTGAATTAGCGAGTCACATGGTCTGTCTGGCTGAGAAAAGCCAACAGTGCGCCACAATGGTACAGTGGGGACAGGGCCGGGAATCTTTGTCCAAAGTTAAAACAAATGAACCACACCTAGTGTGTCAGATTGCATGTTTTAAAAACAAGCATCTGTACCATTTGGTTATTGCATCTCTCTTCCACATGTTCAATTAAACTGAAAGTAACCAGTTATGCTTCTTATAATTATCAGATGTACATATAAATTCTAGAATTTGGAAGTTACATGTACGTGTGCAGCAAAATATAACAGCAAAGAAAATCTTGAAACACTTTTCAAAACAATATGTTGCCTAACAAAATGTGTGCAAGCCTGAAGACGGCCTTACCATTTTGATGATCCAATTTGGCACGCGCCAACTCCCCTTGATATCAGCTACGTCAATAAACCTGAGATCAGAGAACCCTTGTTTACAATTGTTAGTAAACATTCCCAGTATTGATATCATCATAGGAACATATTCCTTATCAAATGAAGTGTAACAACAACTTGTAAAATATAAAAACTTACTAATAAATAATTTGTGTTTAGTATTGTGATGAACTAAAAATCTCATGATATTGTCTTTCCTGCTGCACGCTGTCAAACAACAGCCCCTTATCAAACTGCATATGTGGATTCTTACATCAGAGCCTGATGTTTTCATGAAGCAGGGACAAACATAGGTGTATATTTAGAAGTACCTCAAAGGCTGACTTTTGGTTCTATTTGGACAATGTTGAACAAATGCTCGGATGAATTTATTTATTTCCTGGTTTCCTAGAAATATTTCGCTGATGAAATGTAGGTCAGTTTATGTTTGGAGGAGTGTAACTGACATTTGGCAAGTTGCTGAGGAACATTCAAAAATATTACCTACAGACAGGGACACCATATTGGTGGAAGACACATGGTCTTTAATGTATGATGGTTATAACATAAGCTTATTGTCACAGAGTTTTCTCAAACAGTGAGAGATGGGAATGCACAAATTCTCTGTCCATGGCAGGGATTGAACCGCCAACTTGTGTGTCCTAACCACCACTCCTTGTTCTGACAAACAAGTGTCAATCAACAGTGATCAATGTGAGATTAAGGCATGTGCATGAGCACACCTCACCTGTCCTTATCCTGGGCTACTTCAGCACATTCTTTCAGTTTACGCACAGCTTCTCTAGACAGCATTCCGTTTAGGAACTGGCGTCTGTAGCTCATCTGGAGAAGGCAAGCAAACATGGATTCCATCAAAACAATTGTATTTCCCATTTTGATATTTCAAATTCAATATACATAACAGAAAAAAAAACAGAGATTGCATCAATGTATACTTTCATTAAAACAATTAAGTTTATGACAAGTTCGTAAAGAAAAGTTTCTTCAAGAGAGAAAAAATGAGGTTAATAGCATAATAACACAAAACCAAAAATATCAGGCTCCATTTTCTCTTTGTCTGAAGCAGCCTGCCACTATTCAAAGGCATGGAGATGCTTTTCAACAAGTTTCCAGACATTCATACTTCTGCCCTCCTTCAATGGGCTTCAGACCTGCATACAATCTAATGGTCATAACAAGAATTAAAACTACATGTAACTATGAAATAAACCAATGAGTCGATTTACCTGCGATTACAATTACTGATAGGTTTAACAAGTAGTTGCCACGGATAATAAATGCATGCACCTACAAGAGGCCAACGTTTGAACAAAGCACACTTCACATAAGAAAAGGCCTTGATTTTCAGATCACAGGCTTCGCAGCGTCACAATTTTTTTGAAACACAAAGCGATCAATTCTAAAGCATTTTATACTGATACTGACTATAGTCAAACAAACCAATACGTCATTCAGGTGGATTCAAAAGTGATGGATTTTATTTATCTTTGTGATAACCTTGACACACTGCCATCTCTTTGATGACTTCCAGTTTAGATGGCATTTCTGGTAAGTATTTTTTTCTCTGTGTCAGAGAATAGGTTGTAATTCCATTACAAAATGTAGGAACTGAATGGTGGAACTCACTTACACTAACTTTCCATTTCAGAGCACCTAAAACTCAACAGCAGAACTCTAAAATTTAGTTGTCAGTGAATGATATATGAATGAAGGCTCTTTAAACTTCAGTTAAAGCTGACACATTTTGGGGTTTGGGTTAGCTGTCAAATAAATGTGAGCTACCTTCTCAGCCTTCAGCATGCGTAGGGTTGCTTCTCTCTTCATCTCCTTTAACTCCTTGGGGGTGGGGTTGGGAGGCAAAGAAGTTTTACACTCAGGGCAAGTACTTGCAACACGAATATCACTTGCACCACTCAAGTCAGCCTGGAATGCAAGAGGTTTCAACATAACCTGAATCTTGATTTGTCCAAAATTCATTGTTTTAAAAGAAAATGGGAGTATTGTTGATTCCACAGATTAGCTTAGCATAGTAAAGTAATTGTAGCAACACCTCTGAGAGAAAAGAAGACGATGCACTGTGATTCAATATACAGATTATCTTGAAAGTGGTCAAATATTTACAGAAATACTGTATCCGTCACTGAAGTTGCTATGTACAGCAATAGCATGTGTATAATCTGCTCTTCTGTATTCTTTTCAGGAAACATGCAGTTGGCTTCAAAACACAACACAATTGAAATAAAAAACACACAAAAGATTCTAATAAAACAAATTCGAGAATTATAAGGCATGAAAAATTCTTTTTTTTACACTGGAAAACAGAGTGATGCTTTTACTTTATAACAAAACACTTAGCCATAAGTATGTAAACTATAAACAGCAACTTATACAAAGTTTTCTAAAACAATTATATTCTCCCACATGATGAAAACCAAATCATTTCGTTCCACCACAATGTTGGCTGTTGTCATAAAAGAGAAAATACTCTTAAGTATGGCATAAAACACCAAACAAATAAATAAATGAAGAACACAATGACATAAATTCTTCAGATCTTTTTTAAAGCATAAATTTCAAATGGTCAGCAGATGAGCAGTATGTAATCTAGATATGTATTTTGATTGATTAATGTATTTATTTCATTGGTGTGTTATGCTATACTAAAAAATATTTGACTTATACGACAGTGGCCAGCATAATGGTGGGAAGAAACCGAGCAGAGCCAGGGGGAAAGCCACGACCATCTGCAGGTTGATGACAGACCTTCCCACGTATGGCCAGAGAGGAAACCATCATGAGCTGAACTCACAGAGACCGCATTGGTGAGAAGTTCCTACCTCATTGAGCCGTGCGGGCACACTCAAGATATATTTTGACTGCTTGTGTGTAATATAACAATAAAAAAAAACAATCCTCCTTACATTCTGAGAGATGTTCAAATGTGCTGCAAGGCTACATGTACAAAAACATGTAATTGTGAGAAGATAAGCTGTTAACAAGACTAACCTCTCTGTCTGTGGTTTCATAAGGATCATCAATCTCTGAAGCCTTTTCCACAAACTCCCAGTCAGCATCTGCTAAAAATCTGCAACATACAAACATTTTCATACTTTTACAAGTGTCTTGCCTGTTGCAATGGTTTACAGTATTTCTGTACATTTCTAAGTTAGGCATCTAATGTCTTTCAATGATTATATACATGTATGTCTGTATTTTAAACAGCCAAAGTATTTGGTAATTATATTTCATTATCACCCCCCCCCATAAATTATCACACAATATCAGATTTTTGCAAATTACCTCACTATACCAAGTGTGTAAAAACTGTAACATTAAAACACCATACCAGGTATTAATATCCAACTACACAAGGCATCTGTGTTTGCAGTATCTGTGCTGGCCTTGGAGACACTATGTTACATGTCATCAGCATATGCTGAACATGGCAGAATTGTGACTGGGTAAATACCTGGATGTTTTCAAGATATTAAGACTCTTCTCCCTGCGGTCCTTCAGATGACGTACAGCACTGGCCATGGCCATACGCTTTGGCTGAGACACATCACTCATACCTGAGCCAATACAATAAAATGTATTGTGCACGATTGACATTTTGAGGTCAGGCCACAGAATCATGCAGCAATCTTAGACTTTAGTCAAAATTTCAAATCACTTTAAAATAGTTATTTCTAACATTACAAGGTCAAAATATGGCTTGACGACATAAATTCTGGATAAGTTACTGTAAAACAAATTTCAGTTAAATTTTCAGTTTAATGATTGAAATTTTGACTTAAGTGATCCCTTGGCCAGAGTCACTTGCAAATTGTTCCTTTCACTTCTGGAGCTCATACATTAGCAGTTTAGCAGATTCACTGACATCATCATGCATTTACATCCATAGATCATACATTAAAATGAAGGTCAGAATCATAGACATTTTGTTCTAGTCACATCAGGAGTTCATGCATTATCCGAAGGTTACGCACTGATAAACAATATATTGTTCCAAATTGAAGAGGAGACATACCCAGTAGTTTTAGCAGCAGTTTGATGGTGGTGCCATTGATGAGCAAAGTGAGTACAACAATACCCGAGACTTGGATCAACACCTGGCATGAGATCAAATAGGAAAGAGGAAAAAAGCAATTTTTAATAAAGGACTTTTCACTTTTAGTTTTAATTTATTTATTTACTTAGTACATTATTGTTTACTGCCCTACTCAGGACTTACATGATGGGTGTCAGTTTTATAGGTGAAAGAAACTGCAGAGCCAGGGGGAAATCAGATCTTTGGCAAATTAATTACTGATGAACTTTCCAATATGTGATGTAGAGCTAGGCATGCCATATTAATGGAATACTACACACACATCCAAAAGATGTGTGGTTTACCACTTATTGCAAGCAAAGCCCTACAAGCTGTGAATTTGCTTTACAAAGCAGTATGAATGTACACCTTTTAATTGTGCATCCTAGCGTCTGAAAGGCACTACAAGTGCATTGATCGATCTATAACCACTAAACCACAGTCCGCTCCCTAAATGTAACTGTGTTACAAGAGTTTATCAGACAAGTTAAACACCTAACACAGGCGTTAGGTCCAAATGGTGTTTCTTAATTCGGGCGCTCAATTTGCATGCCATGTTTGAATTAGTTCATGGGCCAAGGCCCAAAATTTCACATATTTGTACCACCCAAGACGGCCAAATCTCCTTGTTATTTTTAAGTTGGTACATGTCTTTAGTTCATGTTTTGATACGATAGCCCTCGTAGATGGGCAGCATTGTATGGGATATGCCCCCCTACATAAACATACTTATTGTTCAATGTGCTAACTCATATATTGCAAACAGTCATACAATAACAGTGCCTTTTGAACCCCTCATCAACTCAGGAACAGAGGGTTTACCTTTAGGAACACTTCCTTAACTAATTCAAGCTAACGTTCTCAAACAGAATAGCAGATTTGCTGATGAAAGATGACATTTTAGCCCTATCTGGGTTGGGAGGAAGATAAACTACAGAAGCCAGAAGGACTTCATCAGCAGTTTTCTTTGCAGTCAGAAAACGACAGAAGACACAAAGTTTATGTTTTATAACATCTTAGAGCATTCTGTCATGGTTGTGTTAACAATTAACTATTGACTTCAAGTCTAAATATCCAAATGGTAAATTCCAAATGGCACGCATGACCCCAAACACCAAAGGAAACTGCAAGACTTTTGATTCTTCCAGCGGGACATTAACACTCTCATTTATCTGTCCGTGGGTGCCATGGATGTTTAATCAACATCTTGATTTGATGTCTTAATTGCATGGTGGCTTTAATTACAGAACCCTGGGTGTTGGCAGTCACTGGTTTGTTGTATAGTCAAGCTGTCTGGATAAAGGAGAAGACTACTCTTCTCTTCCGAAAAACAAAGTAAAGTGATTCATCCAACTCACTCTGAAACATGATTGTTTGTTGACGTTTTGACCTTGATGTTACATGTACATCTGTCAAGAGCAGCACTTTTTGATTTAGAAGAACATTCCTTATAAGAAGAATTTTTCATTGTACATTTTCATTAACTCCTACAGTGTGTTTCTGTTCCTCCTGTGCTACTTCTGGAGGAATTAATGAATGATTATGGATTAACACCGCTATTTCTGGAGGAAGACTCTTCTTTGTGTACATTCTAAAGCTTCTCATGCAGCAACAAGGTCCGTCTTATGTAGGGTAAAGATTCTTTGGTCAAGTTTTTGGTTTGCTGTTCTATGCTGCTATCTTCACCAAGCGCGCTCATCTCTAAAGAGAGTGTTTTACGCCATACTCAAGAATATTTCACTTATATGACGGCGACCAGCATTATGGTGGGAGGAAACCAGACTGAGCCCAGGGGAAACCCACAACCATCCACAGGTTGCTGCAGACCTTCCCACATACGGCCGGAGAGGAAGCCAGCATTAGCTGGACTTGAACTCACAGCGACCGCATTGGTGAGAGACTCCTGGGTCACTACGCTGTGCTAGAGCGCTAACCAACTGAGCCATGGAGGCCCCTAAAGAGATCATGAGTTCTATCAAACAATGTTTGAGTGGAAAGTTCTGGAAGTAGCTGATCCCTAGAAAATCTACAAGTGAAATTAAAGATTAATCACAAGCATCTTTGGATAGTACTATCAAGTCTGTTTCATGGTAAAAATGCTACTAAACTAGCATGTTACATGTTTGAAATCTGTTTGTGTTCAAGTCCTGTTGTCTGATATCCATCGCCCTGTACAAGTATGTCTGTGCATTTTAATGTTGTAGTTTAGCATTCTGCATCTGTCGCGTGGCAAAAGCCCTTTGTGACATCACTGTTCACAATATGATCAGAAAAAAAACACTCAAGCATCCAGTGATTTATAGGCAATTTACTAGATTGTAAAAATTTAATAAAAATAGTATATAGTCTGACATATGCTTCAAAACAGTGTTTTTTTTTTATCTTTTTTTAACTTCAAAGTAGACATTTACACTATGCAAAGAGTATTACAGAATAATTTAGTCCTTAACCTTAGTGTTTGGCTGAAATTTCATTTACTGGTATTCTGGATTGAAAGTACACAAATCTGTTCAAAGGTTTGCTCTGATATTGTAATTTTCAGACTTGTAGATAAGGAACTCACATGAGCATTTACTAACCTGAGCAAATCTACCTTCGCCCACCCTAATAATGGGTGTACATAAAAGAAGTACACAACTGGGCATACAAATATTACATGTAAATGTACAGGTCAACTCAACATTCAGCTATTAGCGTACATGAAATGTAGACAAAATGTGGACGGCTGAAATGTAGACAAAATGTGGAAGTTTCGGTGCTTCAAAAATACAAACCACCCTTTTAAACTGGTCTTATTATATAAATAACTGAGAGTCAATGATATATATTGACATTTTTCTTCCATTTTGTAAATTGCACACTGCCTTATAAGGTGATTTTTTAGTTTTTTTTTGTTTAGAAGCTCCCATTCAAGAAAGGCTATCATGTCTTAATTTACTTCTACTGATCCTATAAACATGTTTGTACCAATTAAGTTTGGCCACCTCAGGTGGTATATGTACCAATATCACGTCTGGCCGATGGACTAAATGTCATAATTGTGGCCAAAATCAAAAAACGCAATAGCAAAGAATTTATGCATTAAATCATATTAAATTGCATATTCTCAACTCCTTATTTATTAGTTACCAGTGACCAATTTTTAAAACGTCAGCATCATCTTAATTTGGCTTTCTTTGGCCATATATTGAATTTGTCAGTATTTTGCCTGCATTTGATGATATGAACAAAAGGCAAGACCTGCAGACCTGCCATCCTTTAAAATGAAACTTACCAGAATGTTCGGAAGCCACAATTCATAATTCAAGTTTCACATTCACATGAACCTAAACAGAATCCAATATCTGATTTTCAGTTTCTAAACCTAATTACATCCTTCAGTTCAAAAACTGCATTTTATGTTTATCTACAGTGCACTGCTCCAGTGCTGGATGACACACAGCACAGACATGATGTGGTGTTATAATGTGTATTTGGTAGTCCTCTGTACCTCACCTTACTCTTGACATGGGGGTGTATATTAGGGTCCTGCAAGACCAGCAGTCCCATGGCTAACCCCACAGCTCCACGTACTCCACTCCATGTCATCACAACCATCTCCTTCACGCTCAGTCCATAGCCAATGTGCCTCAGGATGGGCATAAGTAGACCCAGCACCATGAAACTAGACCATGAGTAAAGTATTACAAATAGCCAATCTGTCTCAGGATGGGCATTAGCAGATCCAGCACCATGAGACTAGACCAGGGGTAAATACTACAAATAGTCAATCTACCTTTAGGATTGGCATACAGTACATGTAAGTAGAATCGAGCAGAAGCAGGAAACTAGAACAGAAATGAAGTACCACAAAAAGCCAATCTATCTGAGGACGGGCATATTAGACTCAGCACCATGGCCCAGTTGTTCAAAAGTGTACTAATTTAGCCGTTAAGCCCAGCATTAACTTTACTCACCCAAGCATACATAATTTAACTTTACTCTGGACTAAACTAAAAGTACCACTAGCTTTGCATTAGGTCAAGACTGGTATTAAGATTTAAGCCTTAGCTTAACTTTTAGTACATCTTTGAACAACCTGCCCCAGGAAACTAGGAGTGCAGTATTATAAATGGCAATGGCAAAAATGTGCCTCAGTATGGGCATACATGTAAGTAGACCCAGAACCCTTACCATAAAACAAAAAGTAAAAGTAGAGCATTACGGATAATCAATGTGCCTCAGGAAGGGCGTAAGTACACCCACCACCATGAAACTAGAACAGGGGCATATACCTAATAACCGGTATGCTTCAAGTTGGGCAGAACTAGCCCTATCACCATGAAACAGGAATGAAGCACCACAGAATTGACGACTGTGATTCCAGATCGAAGGGCATACCATGCACCATGAAACTAGAATAGCAGTATTAAAATATTGCAAAGATAACCACTGTGATTCGATCAGGGTGGGCATGACAGCAGACCCAGCACCATGGGGCCCGTCTTACAAATTAACCTGTCGCAACATGCACCTGACACAAGGTCCATGGAAATTAACGTACGCTGAAGAGATGGTAATTGGTAAACCATGGTAAATTCCCTTTACTGTATTTCTTCAACATTTTTGAACATTTGCAAGGTGTTTATTCACTGATATTCTGAAGGCATCAGTCTTTTACACTTTTTGAGAAGCCCTGAAAATGTCCAATCCAGCCAATGCAGTTGGCAAAATCAAATTAAAAATGTGCACTGAAAGTTGATCTTTCACATGCAAAAAGGTTGAGGACTTAGGGTATTGGTATGTTGCATTGTGAGGGCTTTGAAAGGCAAAAGTAAGAAGAAACTTGAAAGTAAGTTATCAAAAAAAACCAATATACTTCATGGTTATCAGTGGACCTACATATGGCACCAAGAAATTACAGACAAAGAGTGAAGTATTACAAAATAATAACCCATGTGATTCACGAGGATGGCAGAAGACCTAATACCAGGAAATCAGACAGGAATCAGTGATATACCAGTATTATACAATAATACTGAAACCACAATAAAAGATTAACAGAAAATGTGCAGATACTGAGGGGAAAAAAAACACCTCACCAGGTACCTGACAAACCTAAAAATTCAGGCTTACAGCAGCTGCTGCTGTAATATTTATTGATTTATTTGATTGTTGTCTTCTGCCATTGCTCAAGAATATTTCATTTATACAAAAGTGGCCAGTATGGTGGGAGGAAACTGTGGGAAACCCACGAGCATCCACAGGTCAGTGGCAGCTTGACCTTCCCACACACAGCCAAAAAGGGAGCCAAAAACCATGCATGTACATATACACAAAACCCACTGGCATTGTAAACACTGTCTTTCTGGCTCATACTGCTGTAATGCATAATAACTGAAGTTATTTCACATACCGTATAACATTGACACCAAAATAGAGAACAACTCCATAGAAGGCATCCATTTCTTCTATCTCTCCATCATGAATGGCCTTCTCTTGAATCACCAGTCCAACCAGGATAAATATTAGTGTGTTTGCCAGGTATGCCAGCACTTCCCAAAATCTGCTCAACCAATGTAATGAATGAATGAATTCTTGAGGTTTCACATCATACTTAACAATTTTTCAGTCATATATTAAAACACGGAGTCATTAGGAGTGTGTAAATATATCATGTTTTCTACCTTGAGGCAGGATAAGTCATGTCTTCTACCTTGTGGCAGGATGAGTCATGTCTTCTACCTTGTGGCAGGATAAGTCATGTCTTCTACCTTGTGGCAGGATGAGTCATGCTGCAGAAGTGCTGCTGCCACTGAAGTGTCATGCCAACCCACCCAGTCACATTATACTAACACCGGACAAAAAAGTCCTGGTCATTTGCTCTTACCTCTGTGCTGAGCACCAAGCAGGGCAGCAAGAGGTCCATTTTTTTGATATGATCTGACACAGGCTTTGTCTCGATACTCTACCAATGAAATGGCATTGTAAAACTGCTCATTGCCAATCAAATATCAGTGTACAAGTGTCATACGTCAAAACTTAAACTGGTCAGAATACTTTAATAACAATAATGTCACTTGGAAGTACACTGTAATATGCTATACACTTACATTTTTTATTTTTTCCTACATACATGTATCTTTTTTTGGCATGTTTGATATGTTTGTGTATTCTATTACATGGACCATGAGTCTGAAATTAAGTCAGGCATAAAGTACACATGTATCAAAGATTTAATGAATTTTGAGAAGACTCAATAGCCTTAAAGTAGTGAGAGTGTAATACCTGTGCAGAAAGACCTCCACCTCTGGGCTGATATTGGCCTTTCCACCACTGACGACAACGCCCAGGACAACCACAGCTATCACAACCTGAGACTCCTAGAAACACGTCCCCTACAGGGAGACAAGTACAGACACAGTTATCAGTGTAACTCAAAGTATAATTGAGTCTGTTCCATTCCATATAATTGAGTGGCGGTGCCACTGTTAGCATTTACCTTCAATTTATTATTTATTTATAATTAGCTACCCCAGTACATATTGTTAAATT
Source organism: Liolophura sinensis (assembly GCF_032854445.1). NCBI lineage: Eukaryota > Metazoa > Mollusca > Polyplacophora > Chitonida > Chitonidae > Liolophura > Liolophura sinensis. The sequence continues at coordinate 54,802,092 of NC_088300.1, forward strand.
GTTTAGGACCTGTTTACCTATAATAAAGTTTGAAGTCCCATGTGAATTCCTATTCATGGTTTATATTTCAGTTGTTAAATTATCAATAAGACTAGTTTCTCATAAAACTATGTATACTGTATCTGCATTATTTGCAAATACTCTCTGCTAACAGAACAAATTTTAATTTGGACATTTTTCTTAAATTTCATTAAATACAGACTTTTCAAGAACACCTAAATAAATTAACAAGAAGTGTAGTCAGTGAAGTACACACAATCATCTGCGAATTTAACAGCTTTGTATGTAAGAAACTCAGGAATAGTTATTGTTACCTCTTCTATCTATTTCAGTTGGTTGTTTTATAAATCAGAAAACTGATCGGCACAGATATAGTTTAAATAGGAAGTACTTTGCCCTACACATGAAGGCCTGAATGCCAAAAATGGAATCTTTGATTGAAACTGCATGATTTTTAATATATTCACATTGTTGAAACTGGCTAAATGCACTTTATTTCCATAGAAACCAGAAATTTGATCAAAAAATTATGAGAAGACTTCTATTTAAGTGACCTTATCGAAACTTCACAGACAGAGTGACAGATGGACAGACATCGTGCTGACTTTAATCATCTCTTAAATTTAAGACATTATAAGGTCATGTTTTGAATTTTCCAAATTGTGTTTCAAGACTTTTGTGTTTCAAAACCTGTGTGAACGTTCTTTAAAGCATTACATGTGGGTCTAAACTGAACTGAAAGCCAGTTTTCTAACTGGAGAGTATTATTGAATATTATTGCAGAAGTACAACATGAACCACCACATTTCCAATCTTTTTATACTGCAAAGATTCTGAGGCAAATAGTCTATAAATCTCACCTATGTAATATGTAATATAGGTGGACGCCAGAGTGATAGTTATCTCAACCAGTGCATCGTTGAAAATGCGTGACAGCCAGAGTAAAGTCAGTCGCGCCATGACATAGCCAAAAACCGGGCCCCCAATGGATACTTTTAACAAATGTAACACAATCTCTCCTCCTACGTTGGATAAACAGAGGAAAATCAGCTTAGACACAGGTTTGGGCAAAAAACAAGCAACCAGTAACGTTATACTGTGGGCTGAACATTACCATACATATTAGGCGCACTACAATAGCAAAGATCAAGGCTTCAGTTTTTGGCCAGATCACAAAAACATATTATCTGTGATCATTGTTACGGACAACATATTCAGGCTTTTAAATATTCACAAGAAAAAGTAATTTCATTTATACAGAAATGAAAAGTGCAACTGGTAATGAATTATACCTCCCATATAGTCCTTTGGAGAGAGAATCTTTTGAAAGACAGTAAAGAGAACTATGGCTGCTCCATCATTCAGTAGAGATTCACCTTCAATAAGCATGGCCAGCTGCTTAGAGGTACCTGTGTAAGAGTATTACACAGCGTATGCATACATGTAGATTACATTTTGGAATTTAATTATTACATTTATTATTTATATAAAGGTGAAATGTCAAGATTTGACTCAGTTTGATATCACTTTTACTATTACATTGTGATATTTCACAACCACACGCCATTACATACAAAAAGAAACATTTTGTTTTTTGATGTCCCAATCCAAGCTCTGCGAGATGACATTATAATACAAGTTTAATCACGTTTTACATTCCTCTGTCTTGTGGGTCATCATTTGAATCTCTCACTCGAGCTATATTTATGGTATTCATGCAACCTTCACTGTGCAATATTCTCTATAACTTGAACATTAAATAATCATACTAAATTTCACAAAACAAAATGACATCCATGTAAGATTTTAAAGTCCAACACAAACTACTTGAAGGACTGAGGGAAAAGTCTTTCAAAGTTTGCACCTGTTGGAAAACATCATGTCTCTTTGCCATCTTTATTTCATTGTTTGAATTTGTTTATCAGCCAGTATTTCAAATGAAAGAACATTTATCTAGTTGATTGATATTATCTCACATATATTCTTCACTTATACATGTATAAATATTGGTAGTCACTTTCATGGGTTTAGGAAACTGGGGTGCCCAGAGTAAACCAACAGGTTGCCTTCAGCAAATAACTGGTGAATTGTCACCAAATCATAGAGAACAGGAAAATGAAGGCAAGTTTAATCAATTACACCTTTTTTTTTCTCATAAAATAAGAATTACTGATACTCAAATGTCACTATACAGAGGTCAAAATGTTTGGTCATTCATTTGTTTATAAAAATGATGACTTCAAACTGATTCCAGGTCATCACAAAGAGAACTTTATTCCAAGCAAAATTTATAATTCCTGACACATCAATGAATGTTTATTATATTTCATTCACTTTCATGTTACTTCATCAATTATCCTAATGGAATCTGATGTATTTCACATCTGGAAGTTAAATGAGCTTAAATTTTGTTAAAGCCATCACTCTGACAAGCTCAAAATATCAAACATTTGACCTCTGCCTCAATGACTGAAGTAAATTTAAATGTAATTTGAATACAATCACATTTTACAAAGAACATGTACACAGTTAAAATATTTGTCTCACCCAATTCTCGCAGAAGTGACACAACAGCGACAGGGTCTGTTGCGCTGAGAATACAACCAAACATCATGCCGACATTCCATCCCCAGTTATAGTCGCGGAACAGATACACTGCCATTAGGCAAGTCAGAAAGGAGGCAAAGACTGAAAGGGCAAATGAGGGACAAGGCAATTTTAGTAAGATAAAGTAGTTCCTGTCTTCGACAAGCATGCCATTATCATACAGAGTGATAGTGACAGTTTAAAGTAACTGTGAAACTGACCTGCGAACGACATGTGAAGATGATATTTAGAAATATCCTTTATACATAAGTACACTATGTTTTCGCATTACATTACATCAGTACAACAACAGTGTCATCCTCATGCAAATTTTTTTTTCCGTATTTGAAACCAAAACCCACAAAAGACCATATTTGAGAAGATCAATCCATTACACTGATAATGTTAAATTAGTTTTATGCACTCTACATGCATATATATATATATGTATATGTATACCATAGAAAAAACGTGACAAACTCAACTTGTTGATTTAGCTTACTAGTTTCGCCGTATCATGACGGTTCCTAAAAGCTTTTTTCGTATATATATATATATATATATATACATACACACCACCCCATGTTAAAATTGGCGGACTGAACCAACCATGCCACATCACAAAGGAACTTAAATTTGTTTTCGTCATGCCATCTCTCAAATCACACATATTTTAATGAAGGTGTTTAATGGTGAGAATTAAACAATGACTTGTTTATATTCTTTATCACATTAAAGTTAGCTAAACAACACACTCCAAGCTGTTATAGCCCATATCTCACACACGACAGGTACAGTATGTTCCTTATCTACTCCAGGTATAGCCAACATCTGACGGACTATAACAGACAAGCCACACACAGGTACAGTACGTTCCTTATCTACTCCAGGTAAAGCCAACATCTGACGGACTATAACAGACAAGCCACACACAGGTACAGTATGTTCCTTATCTATTCCAGGTATAGTCAACATCTGATGGACTATAACAGACAAGCCACACATAGGTACAGTATGTTCCTTATCTACTCCAGGTATAGCCAACATCTCACGAACTAATAACAAACAAGCCACTCATAGGTACAGTTTCTTACCCAATCCTGGCACAGCCAACAGAAGCACCTGTGAAAAGGACTTGATGAACGTGTGAGCTTCCATGACAAAAGCTGATTCAAAGATGAGGATAGGTAAAAAAATGTGAAGAAGGAGATGAGGGTCCACTTCAGAAATAACAGCATACTGATGTAACGCTTCACTCAACTTCGATATGAATCCAAAGACAATTCCAATAACCAGTAGTAGAACGGTGTAAGGGAGATGAATACGCTTGCCTAATTGAAGTAGGAAAGCTGGAAAGAGAGAAAAAAAAGAAAAAATAAATCGCTTTCACATGGATGGGCAAGTATTCAGATACAAAATAAATGAAGGCCCTCAAAGAGGTGATTGTGATGACAAAATGTAATGAAATGAGTACTGACTTTCAAATGATTGATACAGGTCTATCTTGATATAATGATACTCATCACGTTGTGTTCCTTGAACTGTAGAGTACTGTAATAGTTGTTATGCGTGCTAACAGTATACTGTGATCTGTTTTGATTATCAGATCTAAAAGTACAATATATCAGGAGAGGAATACTCCATGGTTAGAACGTCTAGATGTGTGGTCTGTATGGTTCAGAACAGCAAAAGGTGTATCCTAATGCATGTGATGTGACTATTACTAAAAGTTTCTGAAGCTCAATGTCGGGTCTTCAATACAAACCATGCACCATTGACATATATCATGTACTTTACGTGTCTGCTGCAAATTTTGAGAAGAACATTCAGTACATGTATCTGTAGCTTGTTTTGTTACACTTCATGAACTTCACTGAAGTAATAGTTAGGATCAACTCACATAGTTCATACAGTTCATAGCAAAGGCTTTTCACATGCGTTGAAACTGTATAATTCCAGCATCTGCAAGCTTAATTCATTTCACATTTATTCTTTGAAGGTAATAATCTGCACTGTTTGGCTGGTGAAAACAGTCAGGGTAATTTTTTTCAAATGGGTTTAATTGATAGAAACTCATTTTTCTTGAATTTTTGATGTTAAGAGTCCATAAATAGACAAAAAATCTTATTGAATAGACATATGTAACAGTTACACCTGGAATTAAGAAAGACATCTATCTTAATCTCAGGTTATAGTATGACACATCACAACCTTCTGGGGTGCCAAGACATACACTTCACATATTGTTAATTAACATGTACTTGATGTTCTAGAAATTGAAATACATATTTTTCCTGTAGAGCATTCAGATGAACGCACCAAGTCTACTTTATTACACTGCTGGCCTATGGCCAACAAATAGCAGTGGATCATTTGACTTGGTGAACTACAAGTGTATATACGGACCATTTCAAACTACAGGGCCTACTACCAATCCATACCTGTTACATCAAAGAGTCTTGACTTAGGGCCTATCTGACAAAATCTTTACTTGATTGATTTGTAATGATTACATGTATATTTTTTACGTATTTTACTAGTTTTAGGCTTACAGGTAATGTTTGAATGATATACACATAGCTCAGGCTGTGGGTCTATATATAGCCATAATTTTCTTTGTCTTTTTCCAACATCGGAATGTTAAAGTGAACATAAAGTCAGCCACTAATTCTGAAAATAGTATTCCAGAAATATTCTAAAAATATTTTTAAAATCTGACACCGCTTCAACAAAATAAATAGGAAACAATCGTCAGTACCCAGTGACAATGAGAAAATACAAACAGAAACACCTGGTATCCAACTAAAGTGTATCAGCTCTGTTCCGTGTTCAAAGGGCCAATGTCTCTTTTAGGTTGGCCCTTGGTCAGGACAATGTTCATGGACACAAGCATCATTTTTCAGCAGTTCTGCTCTTTCTCGTCCTGCATGGGTGTAACCATTAGGCCCAGCTGTCTGTATCAACATCAGGGAATTTACCAAACATAGAAGGACTTTATTATTTATAACAGACTCTTTCAGATTTTGGGAAGATATTTTCATAATAAATCTGACTTTGCTAAGGAAAAATAATGCAAAGTCACAGTATTTTTCTACAAGCAATGACCCTCCCAAGGTGGTTTTCTTCCTAGCTCACCTTGACAAGTTACTGCAGTCTCTTGCCCAACATGTACAACATTGTCACACAGGCAGCCGTTCTCAGTTCCCTGCTCATAACTGTGTGGTTCAAATGAACCAATTTAACACTTAAACTAACCACAAAATCAAGTTTACTGCATCGATATCTGTCTATCCACTCTAGGAAACAACACTGACAATTGAGGGCTTAGGGTTTTTCAATGTGACAACCAATTATCACGTGATGCCTTCAGCGCTAGTGATCGGTAAAGTTTACATGAGCTTCTATAACATGGCTACTCGGGAGTGAATTGTCCGTGAGTGCCATATCCCCAATACTGAACTTCATCTTCTCGGCTTTCAAAACTATATACCATTTTTTACATATTTTTCTGTGATACCTGCGCCCTATATCCCTTTTTCAATGTATATTTAGTGGCAGACTTTATATTCACTTTAATTACTCCCTGGTTCGCTGGGTATCGCAGGTGCAAAAAAGCAGGACTTCCTGTGGCCGTGACCTGTTTGTTTAATTTAGTGAGAACTCTTTCATCCTCAATACCTCATTGCGTCCAGCCACAACTGACTTACAGGAACAGCAACAACAATAGCCAAGAATCTCGTCTGTGATCTTTTAATATGGGGTTACGCGTAGATTACAGGGTGGCCAGCGGCCCCAGCGCATCGGCATATATATAACCCACCCTTAAACAGAGGTCTCGGGCTACAACAACAACAATAAACTTCACTTTGGATAAGCCATACAAATTATATCTTATATATATTTTCTCGATACTTTATTGACGAGTTTCCAGTTGCAGAAAACACCGTCTACTCAATGATGTTAATGTATACAAAAATATAAACGACTCACGAACCATACAACCTCTGTACATGTACTAGTCTTTTTATTTCCCGCGGTAAAACTATACTTAGCGTCCATTGAGAGTGACTTCCCTTTGGCAGCGAGCTTTTAGAATGACATTTTATCCACCAGGCTTACGAGCGAAGTATCACTAATGGGGTTTCGCAACTAAACCAAAGGCAAATGACCATACATTTTGAAAACAAAAGAAACCTGCTGGCGCCTCTTACCTCCGATTCCACAACTGCAAAATATGAAGAAGACGGTCGCAACGGATAGGTTGTGAGCAAAGTCATCGCGCCCTTCTTCATGAGTGTGCCCACTATTGTTTGAGCCGGTGCTAGACATTATCTTATTCTTTCATGAACGTAGATAAGTAAAGTGAAAATCTGCTTGTCAATTTCATCGTGGCAGCAGAAGGACGCGACGGTGAAGGTCTTCAATATGCCATTTTTATAGGACCTAGAAGTGTGACCAAAATTCCTTCCACTGCCGGTAACAGATGCACTCATTACGCATATGGACACAGACCCCCATTACAACTTCCGTAATTCTTTGTATTTTAGGGTGTTAAGTCTTTTTTTGCTGCCAGCCTGCCGTTTTGGGTGTACTGGTGTATGCTTGGTATCAAAATGATGGAAATTGTCTAAGCTTTGGGCAGGTATCAGTTATAATGATGAAAGTTTGAAATTTTGGGCGAGAGGACACAAGGAGACAGGTGGTGATGAGGCTGCGAGTGACGTCCCCTTGGCGTTGCTAGGCAGCCCTCCCAGCTGGAAAGGTCCAGATTTTGACGGTCAACTTATGTCAAGATTTTTATGATTTCTTTCTCACAGGCTGGGCCAGGTATGCACCAAAGCTTATTGGCCACGGAATGTTTGGGACTGCGCTACAGAGCTGAACGTTAACATTGTCGCTTATGGAGAACTAATGGGGGTCTGTGGCCATATGGCGGTCTGTAATTTGTTCCAGAGTGACGATTAATTGTGACGTCATGGAGCAAAACACGCTAAAAAAGAACGACGACGTAACTTTTTAAACGTTTTAAAGCCGGGGGCACACGAGGCGGATTTCTTGGCTTTTAGGGACGAACTTAATCGCCTGTGAAATACGCAGATGATATTCGCAACATAGTTGCAGACACACTAAGCAGATTTTTCCGTTAATCGTCGTCAGTAGGTTATGTCATGTGACCTTATAAACACAAACAAAATGTCACAGGTCAACGCAGTTCCGCGTTGATTGGTCAGCTCATTCGTCTCGATCGTCGAAATTCGCTGAACGGACGCACAACCTGGATATAGTGAAATCGCCGGCGTATGTTTTCGCTAGTATCTAACATGTTCGATGCAAGCGAATTTCGAAGCGGACAAAAGCGCCAGCAAATTACGACGACGACGGCAAGGACACGCTAGGCGGATTTTTAGAAATTCGCAAAGTACGCCTGTACGAGCGAAAAAATTCCGTCTAGTGTGTCCCAGGCTTAATGAGCGCCGCTTTTGAACACCGATCAGGCGGGATATCATGAATGCACTCCGCGTTCTCATATAACAAAAAAATCATTCCGAGGTTGTGTCCACCTGGTACAGTTCAACTAGTGTTTATTTGCTACTCTGAATGGATATTCAGTTCAGTGCAGTGGGTATTTAACTGTGTTCCCTTCTTCTGCTAAGAAGAGAGAAGGAACCATAATGGCAGATTTACTGATGAAAAATGACATTGTAACGCTATCTGGGTTGAGAGAGGGGTGAACTACAGGGGCTAGAAGGACTGCATCAGCAGTTTTCTGCCAAAAAACGACAGAAGACATAAAGTTTATGTTTTGTAACATTTTAGGACATTCTATGCTGGTTGTGTTAACAATTAACTGTGACTTTAAGTCAAAATATCCAAATGGTAAATTCCAGAAAACACACAGGCAGTTTTTCCATGACCTCAAACACCAAAGGAAACTGCAAGACTATTGATTCTTCCAGAGAGACATTCATACTCTCATTTATCAGTTGGCCGTCATAGATTCGTGGTATGGTCAAGCTGTCTGGATAAAGGAGAAGATTTCTCTTCTCATCCGAAAAACAAAGTAAAATGATTCATTCAACTCACATTGAAACATGGTTGTTTTGACCTTGAAGTTACATCTGTCAAGCATAGCACTTTTTGAATTAGAAGGAGAACATTCCTTATAAGAAGAGTTTTTCATTGTACCGGTACGTTTTCATTAACTCCTACAGTGTGTTTCTGTTCCTCCTGTGCTACTTCTGAAGGAATTAATGAATGATTATGGATTAACACCGCTATTTCTGAAGGAAGACTCTTCTTTGTGTACATTCTAAAGCTTCTCATGCAGCAACGAGGTCCGTCTTATGTAGGACAAAGATTTGGTCAAGTTTTTGGATTGCTGTTCTAAGTCTACTGCCGTCGGCGCCAAGCTAAGCAAACTGAATAGGAGGCTCGTTTGGGTTAATCGATTAGAGAACAACTGCATCTGCATGATAATCCTTGAGACATCTTTGTCTGTTTACTGCTGGGAGAAAGTGTGCACACAATTTCATCTCTGAAGAGATCTTGATATCTATCAAACAACTTTTTGGGCGGAACGTTCTGAAAGTTGTTGATGTACCCCCTAGAAAGTCTCCAAACGATAGTTACGGGTTAAACACAGGCACCTTTGGATAGTATAGTGAAGTCTTTGTCATGGTGAAAATGCTACTGAACTAGCAGTCATGTTACATGTTCAAAAGGACATGGAACGGTAAGGCGGAGAATCGGCCTCAGAGAGGTACGATAAGAAAGTGCAAATTCAAAGTCCCAGCACAATTCTGTAAAATTTCCAAATCAGAAGTATAAAACTCAAAATATCCATAAAAGTCATATGGCCATATAAGAGATGGTTGCTTAGTAACAACCCACCAAAGATGTACTCAAAATGAAAACGTCAATTTTTCGTTCAAACCAGGCATTGTGTTTTTAATTTACAGTATGAAGATCAACGTAAACCAGAAAAATATCTTTACTTTAATAGGTACTGAAACGTGCCTGTACTTCTACTTGCTGTCAGTGTTTTGCTTTGGTTAGCATTTGTCTTCATATGTTAAACATAAACTTTATAATGTGATCAGTTTTGTTATATCTTGGCAAGTTTAAAATCCGTATTTCTGCCATAGTCTCACATACTCTCATCCTTTATAGTACAGCGGACTAAGGAACTCAGTGTGGAGAACAACTTCAACCTTAGCAAGAGTTCGAAACTCCTTGCTTCTTTTTTTTTTTCTTATTTGGAAACGTACTGATGTGTAGTAAAGATATACACTGCCTTGTATTAAATAAGCGTTATCATGAGTTAGAATAGATAACCTAAGGTATTACGTAACGTGGAGCAACTATGGGCGAATTCATACGTGAATCTTGGTTGAGAGCACATGCGGCCCTCTAGCTATCATTAACATGTTATGCACAGCGGAAGTAAAAGGCTGAAAGTTACATTTGTCACATATTTATTTGGTGCTTTCAGTTTACCTACTGGGAGACTCGAGGACCATGATGACTTCACAAGACAGTGCGACGTTACAATAGGAAATGATACCTTCTAACGGTGTAAATGTCACGCTACAATCCACTCGACAACTGCTTCATAATAAGTCCTGCTTCATAATAGCGCCACCTCACGGATTTAAAAAATATGCCGCCTCTCCATTCAGAACGTCAGATGAATCCAAGTGACGTAGGTATTATGACGTAACAAAGGCATGACGCAATAACAACACGGACGACACAGTTGGTTTCTAGGGAAGATAATACAGTAAACAAGATGAACATTCCATGAGATGGTAGGCCTGTAGGCCTATACAAACAGAACACACATGGTTATTCAGCAACGTGACGAAGACCGCGAAAAAAGGCGATCTTCAAGAGATAAACGGCTAGTTGACAAAAGTGGAATCATGGATGTTCTGCTTCATACCTCTCGAGACTCGACGCCATCTGCCTGGCAAGGCAAGCAATCCAGACAGCGCAGCGAGGGAAGCCGTGGTCAAAGCTCTGTGGGGCACACGAGAACCTCCGGCAGACAAGCATTTGAACTGCCCGATAATAGCATAGGCGATCGTCTGGAAAAACTGAAGAAAATCTTTGAGACCGCAGACGACGACGGCCAAAATGGCCTGAGTATGGACGAATTTCACACGGCGATGAGCTCCACTATTGGACAGAGGTTAAGTCGGCGTGACCTAGAGCTACTGTTCATGAAGGTGGACGCTAACTGTGATGGATCTGTCGACTGGGAGGAATTCGTCACCTATATTCTGTTGGAATTCCAAGAGAAGAGTTTGATGTTAAGAATGCTGAAAGAGACACCTTTTCCAAATGAACGCCGTGAGATTTTCAGCCGACACAGGGACACAATTTTGAGTGTAATTTTTTTCTCTTCTTCGAAGGCTGTAGATTACACTTCGGGGCGTTATGTGACTCTGGCGAAAGACGGAACAGTGAGTTTCTGGTCACTCGAGTTAAAGCTGCAGCATAGCTATCGTGTGGGTCAGAATCGAGAGAGGTTAACACCGGTTTGGATGACCAATATGGTGAGCTTACCTAGCTCCAGCATGATTGCCATAGCCTCCACAGATCGGGACATTATGTTTTATGATCTGGGTGCTAAAAAGTTTTTTAGGAAATACCTAATTAAGGGTCTTGAACATTGTGTGAATTGTATGGATTATTGGGTGGATGTGGCGAATCCCAGACAGGCTGTCCTAGCCTGGGGTGACATGGCAGGGAACGTTTATGCAGTCACATTCCAAAACGTTTCCTCTGGTTGCTTGTTTGGGACATCCCGGACCAAACAGCAGTTGGAGTGTAAGAATGTAACCTTATCAGAACTGCAGCGAGGCCTAGTACCCGGGGTTAAGCTTCACCGGCAGCTTAATATTCATGAGGGGTGGGTAAGTCATGTTCGTTACATCCCCGAACTGGCATCTTGTGTTTCGTCCTGTGCTTCAGAAGGGACTGCCATGTACGTCAGCGACTTCGAAAACAAAAAGTGTGCATATTTCAAAATTCGTAAAGGCCTTCTTTGCTTCGACTACTGTCCGAAGAACAACATCATTGTAACCGGCGGTATGGATTATTACATTAGGGTTTGGAACCCTCACGTTAATGCTAAAGCGATATTCGTTCTGAAAACCCACAGCCAGCCGATCACACACATATTGGTAAATCACGTCAGGGATCACTGTATTAGCTTGGACAGGAGTAAAACGGCCTGCATTCACGATCTGGCAGACCAACAACTATTACAGAAGATAAGCGGGCGGGCTATGAACATGGGCACCGTTCCGGTCACGGCGGTGTTCTTCAATCCTAAACTGCAGTCTCTGATTCTAGCAACGGATCACTTGGCCGTCTTGGAGAAGAAGGAAGAAGAGGAGAGATTCAGTGATGTTCTTAGTCACAACAAGCCAGTTTGTGCAGCCTTGTTCAACCCGGCATTCCAACAGGTTGTCACGGCCTGTGAAGGCTCCGTGGTTAGCGTTTGGGATATAAACACAGGTAAGAAAGGTATGCAGTTTCTTAATGCCCACAAGCGATATCACAACGGCGTAGAATTACCGGTAGAGATCACGGCCATGTCATTTGACGCGGGAGGTAGGCGTCTGATTACCGGGGCTAAAAATGGCACAGTGAAGATGTGGAACTACAACAACGGCTGTTGTATCGTGGATTTTAAAGTTCCTGATGGTAAAGAGATCACAGCGGTTTTTCACACGTCTCATCGGATCTATGTGACCGGCTGGAACCGTCAGGTAGGAGTGTTCATAGAAAGTGGGACGAATAATGACTACAAACCATGGCGGTGTGTACACAGAAACGATGTTTTAACCATGGCTTTTCTTAGTCCAAACATTCTGGCCACAGGTTCTTATGACGGCGACATTGTCGTCTGGTCTCGAGAAACAGGCCAACTTTACTGTAGACTGAATGCCAACGAAAGCCATAAACCTTTGACCGATATCGACTTATTTAAGAAGGAAAGTTTAATATCACTAGAATCAGACGGTACAGCCTCCAGCAGCTCTTCGGTAGAAGATAATTCTGCCCCAACGGGAATTATGGGAAAGAAATTGTTGCGAGCGAAAAAGAAACCAGCTCGAGTCAAATCAGCATCTGCATCCAGATATAACCCTGCGGACGTTTTGAGAAATAAGTTTAGTCATCCACTTTTGCCCGCACTGAACGTGAATTGTGGAAAACTGGTGGTTACAGACGGTGATGAAAGTCGGATCCCTCTTCAGACACGCAAAGGCTATGATAACATATGCAAGTATTACGAAGCTGCAGTTGAATGCATTATTTTTCTTGAAAACCGTGAGAATCACAGACACACAGCTACAGTGGTTGCGAGTGGCGCTGAAGGCTGGGTGCGTTTTTGGTCCACCCACCACAAGGGAGGTCTCCTTGGGCAGTTCCGGGCTAGTCAGAGGAAAGGGGAGAGCGTGAGGGCCCTGGCTACGGACAAAGACAACCAGCTGTTGATGACTGGCGACACAGCAGGCTATCTCAAGATCTGGGACATCTCTGACTTCTGCATCAACAATGACAGCAGCAGCCAGACGGAGGTCTCTGACAACCCCAGCCTGTCTTACATTGAGGGCCTGACCTCCATGCGCTGGAACAGGCCACCCCCGGAGAGTAGTTGCCCCCTCACTACTCTCAAAGAGCCTCCCCTGCGTATCTCGTTCCAGGCACATACCAAAGCCATCCGCCACCTGGAGTGCGTCAACGAGCGCAATATGATCATCACATCAAGCGACGACTGTTCCGTTCGACTTTGGACGTTCTGTGGACGTTACATTGGTACGTTTGGAGAACCCTGGCCGGAATTGCCCGGACGTATAGATCCCAAATCACTGCCTCCCAAGATTCCTGGCGAACTGCGCCGCGTAGCCTCCGCCACCACTCTTAAAGTACTTAACGGGGGTAAACTGCCGCACTGGCGACTTGCCCTGAATATTATCCGATTCCGCGGGGTGGAACAAATAAAGCAGCAGTTTACCCATCTCACAGACCCAGAGGAGCAAAAGCCGGAGCTGAACAAACATGGAACAGAAGCTCGCCTTGGGAAGAGTACGATTCTCGGACAATCCTACAAGAGAACAACACGGCACCGGATGGAACCAGTGTTACCTGAGCTGCGGGAAGTGTATTCAAATGTAAGTAATCATGTTACCGGTGGATGTACATGATAATTTAGCGTGAGTTATATTACTTGAGTTACACGCATACAGCATTCTCAAAGGTATAGATGTTAAATGAGCTTAAAGGACAAGACAGCATCTGGCTAAAAAAAATTCAATCCAAACCAGGATTCTCAAGCTTTCTAAAAAGTATCTCACTTTACTACTGTAATGAGATTTCACCGAATAACATGCAGAACAAAATGTCAGTGCTGCTCAAATGGCTGGTGCGAATCAAGGCAGACATCTTGAGAGTATTATCCAATCAAACACGTTGCTGTCGGATTGCGCGGACTAAGCTGTGACGAAGCCTGTACCCATTCAGTCCATGGAGTGAAATATGAGAACACAGAACTACTGCATAAGACATCATTTTGAGATCGTTTACAACTACTTAGTTACATATAGTGTTGTGGGACAGGTCTGTATCATTTAGAGTCCACCACAGACGTAAAATTAGTTGATTTGCAAGGCGTGTAATATTCATCGCCGGTATCACAAAGTACATGTATGTCCAACAGTAACATACTGTTTCGGCCCAGACCGTATTCATCTTCCCAGTAGACCCTAGGCCTTGAAGAATTTAAATTTTGCTCCTTTATCTTTCTTGCAAACAAGGGATGATTTTTTTCTGGTTTTCTTTTATAAAATACAGCAAAATTATTGAAACGCCGTGTTCAAGCCAAGTTGCTTTCTCCGACGTCCTCGATAACGAGGTTAGCACTGCTCTCATCTTAGAAGCCACCATCTTAAAACTGAATCATAAAATTCAGCGACAGTCGTTGCCTGGATCAGCATCAATGGTACTTAGATTTATTTCCATTTAAATGAGCATGAATTTAGTTGTACAACAATCCTATTGTAATGTTGTAAATATTTAACACGGGTCAAAAATCACCAGCACAACCCTGGAAATAACAAGTTACAAACCAAACCCGGACATGTTCTGTTTTGGGGTTTGAGATAGGGTAGGCGTTAGGGTAGGGTAGACATAGATTCAACTGAAGCTTTAAGTCAGGAGATTCATAAGGTATACCAGACGTAGAGCGGTGCTTCTTGGGGCACTCATCCAGGTTTCCTCCATGCCCCATAAATGTGACGGCCGTTGTGTAAGCAAAAAATTCTTCTATGGCGGAAAATCTCATAAATCAAATACATAAATAAATCTATACTCTGCTGTTTCAGTCAGCTAAATTCAGTTCATCTATATATATATATATATCGCATTCCGTAAGTAGGTGTGAAACTTTGTAGAATAATGACGATTTTCTTGTTTATTGCAGATCGGTGTTTATCACACGTTGCATTTCTCTAACATGACCCCACTGGAGTTCGACACCATGCTCAAAGGACTTTCCAAAGCTCAAGAGGCTCGTCTTGGAGCATCGGGCAAACAACTGAGCCAGTTAACGTGCAGGCATATCGCGGAGAGGACGAAAAATCTGCCCAAGCTATTTCAGCAGTACGAGTCCGTGAAGAGCCGTAGTATGCCAGGTGGAGAGCTAGCCCCGTCGGGCCGAATCAGGGAATCTCTGAGGAAAACCAAAACGGCGTTAGAGGAACAGGAACAACAGAAATATGGACTAAAAGACGTCAAATCCGCAGAGAATAATGTTCTAGCTCTTCGAACAATAACGGAATAATCAATGTATATGTAATTTGTGTGCGTTATCGTTTAACTTTTACCAGCATGATTTGTGAAAACGGGTTTTCAACCAGGATATATCCGTGTAACAGGGAAGTGACTGAAGCGAACATTTAGTTTAATTCCGTCTTTATCGTATCATATGCTTCCTGCTGTCGCTACAGTTTTTGTTCAGCGGTGATAAAGTTTTTGTACCCGGTTCTCAGTATTACTTCATACACACTGGGATAATCGTGTTTCTGTATGGCGTATTCATTTTGCACCTTAAGTCAAGTCAGTGACATGTGGTTTATAGATATGGTTTTTGTAATAAAAAACATTAAAACAAAAACAAAAAACAATGTCGAATATTTTAAATGTTTTTTGTATTAGTGTTGCATTAACCGGTACATGATTGACAAACTGGGCATTTTGCGTGTATATAGAATTCTTGTGTTGTGTAGCCCACTCGCACGCTGTGAACATATGCATTGTCCTGTACCCAGCATACATGGAAGTAGTGTTACCGATTCTCTCATACATATGGAATGAACAGAGTCAATTCATTATATATTACACACGATTCCACATGTGTACACCAACTGTTATGAATACCATGTCTATTTGCATCAACATAGCCAATATGTCAGTAAACTGAAATAACACAGAAATCGCATTTGTTCAGCATGTACATTATATGTGGATCGCTGCAAATGGCCCCTGGGATAGGTTAAGCGTTGTGAAAGCAGATCTCATTGATCGATATAGTTTCCCATAACCTGATTATGCAACAACTTCCAGAGATTCTCACGATGGAAAAAATGACAATAGTAACAGATAAAAAAATACGCGATGGAATACATATTCTGGGCTTTCAGTTCTCTGTACTGATCCAGACCTAGACTGTACACTGTATGGTCAGTGATGTGTAGCTTATTTGTTCCCTTTTCATTCCGATTGCAATGTAATCACTGCATACATACTAAAGTACACAACTCCAATTTCTCTTTATGTAAAGAAAGACTCGTGTTTCAATCATTGTGTTCCTCTACCCATAATACTTAACGCCATCGTATTAATG
Organism: Liolophura sinensis; assembly: GCF_032854445.1. Taxonomy (NCBI): domain Eukaryota; kingdom Metazoa; phylum Mollusca; class Polyplacophora; order Chitonida; family Chitonidae; genus Liolophura; species Liolophura sinensis. Next base: position 54,818,593 of record NC_088300.1, read on the forward strand.
AAAAATGCTGAAGTATGGCGTTCATGAATAAATAAATAATTAAATAAATGGATAAACAGATCATTGGTTAGTGTATGTCCGAGACAGTAGATTCTGCCTTGTGCCCAATAACGTTTGCGAAAAAATATATGCTTTCATTAACACATGTTAAATTATGAGAGCAATGTTATTTAATGGGAAGTGAATTTGAACAGCAGATAATACAACATCGTTGTTATATTATCTGGTTGAAAAAATTTGATTGGAATGTGCATGACTTTCTGAAGTTAGTCCGAACGATTTGGGGCAATGGGTAGGATAATCGGCAATTGATTTATTGCAAACAATGTAATGACATATATGTACAATGTATCTCTATGTATTGGCAATCACAATGTGTGCCATTTTCACAAAATCTGTGCAGACATGGGTTGTTTTGCCGTGCAAAAACTTTTGCGGCTTAAAATTTTAGGTGATGTTTAGTTAACATCGGCCAGGCACCAGCTGAGTGTGTCGTTGTATCCCAAAGGCTATGGTCATTTATAGATCACTACCCTAGAGCGGAGTGTTGATGAAATGATAACAGATTATGTTTACAGACGAGCAGATGGGCTGTCCTAGAGTTGTCCTACAAAAGCTAATACAGCTCGGCTTTTGAACTTTGGCGATAAAAATTGAGATGTTCACGATAGGAGATTTTGTTAATCATGTTAGTGTCAAAATGATTTTATTTAAACACATATCACTGACGTGTCCAGCGCTAGAGGCAAACTCTAAATTACATGTATGTATGTCTATGCATTGTTGGATGATAAGGAGGGTGGGCCTGGGTTTGCGTTAGAAAAAAAAAACAAAGAAGTGAAAAGAGGCCTTATTTCACCAGTTACGTGTGACCACCGTCGTCGCTGCTCTAGATGTTTGGAGTACTTTTTTTATATAGTATACCTGTATAAGCCAGGATTCTTCTGATGAGCTGAGAGTCCCCAGGTTTGATCCCTGTGCATTGTTTTTATGTAAATATATATTTTATGTGACGAGAATATACGTTATGTTGAGTAAATTTAGGCAGGTGACGTCTAACACATTGCAAATGACATGACTGCATTTTTTTCTGCTTACCTAATTCTGCTTAAGCCATATTGCTAGGGGGTTTGCAAGTTGCTGCTTTTAAAGCATTTACATGTACAGTTAGAATAAAACCATAAATGAGGTAATTTGACAGGGCCGGATTCACTGGTTTCCTGTGATCATTTGCCATGCCATATGCGCCTGTTGGCTAGGTTGTCTTGCTTTGTTCGCCTGTGAAAAGATGATGTCACTAAAGCGAGTCAGGTCCGGCACACATTAGATTTCAGTGCTGAACTGACTGGTCTATTTCAGGATTAATTCGTTACACGTTTACCCTGTGACAGGATACGGAAATATATGGTGTCAGTAACCCATCATATGTTGGGTAATGCGTCATGTATGTGCAATCGTATGCAAATGGTGTGTTGCTTCACAATCAGCACAGCTTAAGTGCTCTGATATTTATAATCTGGGTGGCTCATCCTGGCTTCCTCTCCGGCCGTATGTGGGAAGGTCTCCCAGCAACTTGCGGATGGTCGTGGATTTCTCCCTGGCTCTGCCCGGTTTCCTCCCATCTTAATGCTGGTCGCCGTCGTATAAGTGAAATATTCTTGAGTACGGCACAAAACACCAATCAAATAAATAAATAAATAAATAAATAAAATATGGGTGATCAGTTCAGTCAGTCTAATTCAAAAGCCTGGGAACAAAAACAGTCTAATTCAAAAGCCTGGGAACAAAAACACGGTATAGATGCTTTCTAAGTTGTGGGATAAAAGTATTTTCTTTGATTAGGGTTTGATGCCGTGTAGAATACTTCAGGTATACGACGGCGTTTAGTGGTTTATGGGATGAGCTAACCAGACAACTCATGAAAAACACATCCGCCCTTTGTGAGATACCTGACAAATTCTCCTTATTTAAGGTTGCATGCGACTGGACCTTCAGCTGGAGGTGGACTTCTTTTATATGGGCAGATCTAACATTAGTGAAAACAGCCAGCGAGCTAGGACATCGGAAACATGATGAAACACAAAACATGATTAACATATCGTTCGTCTCCCGCATGATACTGGTGGGGAAAAGCAAGATAGGTTCAAAGGGCCAAATCGATATCATAATGCACAGCTGCCTTAATAATTCACAATTATGTACAATCATTTATATAATTCTGTTAATTTATCAAACGCAGATTCCAAAATATCTACTACGCTGGTCCACGAAATGCAGGTTCAAACCCGGCTGTGGGCAGTGGCTTTCTAGATGCCCCCGCTCTCAGTGTTCAACTTTGTGGCAAGCAGTGGGTGGTGCATGCTTGTGGGATAATGGGCCATTTTATACAGTAGTTAGAGACGTCTCACCAGGGAGTAACTTATAATTGTCAATTAATGATAGATGGTTTGCGTATAGAGCACTCGATATCCCTGCACCGTTCAAACTGACTGCCATCGCGCAAGAGAAAAAAAAAATCAGCATGGCGTTAAACGGCAATGAAGTTATTAAGGAATCTTGAAACATTAATAGCAAATTTTATATGTCGGTTTCCACTATAGCTGACAATAGTCAGGGGCCATGACATGACTTAGGCCTATCTGCTAGATAACAGAGTATGCTATATATGTAGGCATCATATGTAGACCGGGCCAGGTTAGTTATACACACTGTCGTATACATAGGGAGAGAGAGAAAGTTTCATATACGAACCCGTAAATATTTGTATATAGCAACTGTTTAGCGTTTGACCGAGACTACATTACGTACATGCAGCAAACAGCATCAGCTCATGTAGATGCAAAAACTGCCCAGTGAGCAGATGTATACACGAACATTTGCAAGAGTGGTCTTTTTTGGATATATTTGTTTTATATTTCTCATTAGAACGTATCCGAAAGTGCCTACCAGAAGACCATTTCAGAAGCTGGGTAAGGTATAGTCAATCAGACTGTTAAAAATACATAAGATGAATCGAGTTTTTGTTCAAATATGTCTGAGCCTAAGGGAATATCTTATAATTACATCCTGCAGTGAAACTGAGATACTGAAACCAGTTATCAGAGATCAAACTGGGTTAGCTGTTATGTCTTTTTTTTCAAGGCCACGGAATAGCAAAAGAGCTGAGCGTTTAATTAAATAAATAATACGAACAATATGTTGTGTATTTGAAAACTGTGATACAATTACTGTGAGGAAAACAGAGTAATGATATAGGTATTGAGTCAAAGGCGTAGTTCCCATAGGCAAATGTGTAGCTGCAGGGTATAAAAACATACCACTCATCGTGTGATTACATTTGTTGATAACTTTTTGATATCGACATATACAAGACTGGAAGTCACTCCGGTAACTTGAATCGCTTCCATTATACACGGTACCAGCGTATATACATGTATATGCTATGGAGACGCAAGCTTGAAATCACGCTGGTTTATAGGTAGACATTTAAATGCCTTCTTAAAAAAATTGTGCCTACATTATAGGGAAAGAAGAACATTGCCATACGTATAAATATCGATATAACACAAAGCCGATGTAAGGCCTCTTTATTCAGTGGAATCGTTATATGATATCTGTAATGTGCATGGTGAATGCGTGTATATACCACAACATATACGTTATACTTATAAATCACTTGATTTAAGGGTACATGATTATATGTAGTATATAATATAAACTTGAAAAGTAGGGTATAGCTCAACATTTTTTATAGGACCTATAAGCTTAGATTTATGCATAGTACAGGAAAGCTATATTAACAGTGCTTTACATGACACATTATGACACAGGATGTGGATGTTGTCTGCATGGCTTCAAACCCATGCAGTGACAAGAACGGCAAATAAAGACGTAGCAATCCATATAATATAATTACGGTATATATATATATATATATATATATATATATATATATATATATATATATATATATATATATATATATATATATATATATATATATATATATATATATATGAGTAAAGGTAAGACGTGTTCTTGTATTTTGATAGCCGTTCTAATAGAAGTATGGACAGTTAAATGTATGATATGTTTCTCATTACACGGTCCAAAACATATTAATGAAATAGTTTCATACGTTTTTTATCTCACCACAGTGTCATATTTGGGCCACACGCAATTTGTGCGAAATATAAGTATCCTCAGCATATTCATAAGGCAAGTGTACTTTTTGCTGGACGGGCACACTGGTTGGTGATAGGCCTATATATATTCATTTTTCAAGCTTTAATGTAAACATCCTACACAATGATACACAAATGGCTGTATATAGCTGGAATTTCATGGAGCTACGGTTGCGGTTCTGTGTATAGCTGATTCATATACACTTTTGTAGACGACATCAAGCGTGATTTCGCAAAAGCCGCACGTGACATGTCGCAAAACTCCTATGTCGTATTTCTCTCAGGCCCATCGTTAAGTGAATGGATCACATTAAAGATAAGATGTGTTGGTGAAAAAAATCCACATTTTAACATGTGTGGGCTTCAAAGCGATGATTGTTATCTAAGATCAAATTGATCTAATTTGTTATTTCATGGTACGAACACGATGACAACCGCGTGCCCCAGTGATGTTGTCAAACTGTCCACCCCCTAACAGTGAATCTCAGTCATGTGTATATACATTCTATACTGTGTGCCAGGAAACTCTGAATGTCCCAGGTTTGGCTTATAGTACGTTAAGCCGACATTTTTCGAACAATGTAGCGATTAACATAAAGTAAGACAAGACTGGACCATCCCCTATCTAGTTTAAGGAAGGTGCCTTTGTACTAACGGTAATCGCAGAATAGCCAACAAATATATTGTAGTATGCATGGTGTAATGTCTGGTGTCGTGTCGAGTGTCATGTCCACTGTCCTATCGAGTGCACTGTGTGCTTTACGTACATCGTGTGGCATCTGTAAAACCTTATGTTAATAGAACAAAACATATTTATACAGGGAAAAAAGTAATGCAGCACTCGTATATAAATGAAAATGTAAAAAAAAAATCCATATATTTTACACTACGATTTCATTTGTCAAAAAGTGATATTCACAACCTGTAAATATCAGACTATAAGCACGTCAGTGGACAAAAGCAAAGGAGAGATCAGTTAGAGAAAAAAAACAGAGTCGAGTTTAAAAGGAAACACTGCCAGTTGGCTACGCCTCGAACCAGAGACTGAAAAACTGTCCAATTATTTCTCATTCCACATAATACGATACCAAATAGCGTGGCAGAGTGTAGTCTCCAAAATTCTCTCCTCCGACAGTTCTCTGCTGTGGCTCTGGCAGGCTAGACCGATTCTTGCTCCTGTTGATCACTGTAGATATAAAGACACTGGAACTGGAACACTTTTGACAGTGAAGCTAAAACAGAGTGGAATGAAGTGACATAATTTACTTTTATCTGAAACATCGATTCAACTTCTCACCTACAATTCCTAAACTCAACCACCCTATCTGGTAACGTAAGTATCTAAAGCATGAAGAGGAATGTATTAATTTATTTAATTTGATTGGTGTTTTGTGCCGTACTCAAGAATATTTCACTTATACGACGGCGGTCAGCATTATGGTGGGTGGAAACCGGGCAGAGCCCGGGGGAAACCCACCACCATCCGCAGGTTGCTGACAGACCTTCCCACGTACGGCCGGAGAGGAAGAGGAATGTAAGTGTTGTAAATAATCTTACTTGTTGGTATATGGGCCTATACTGAATCTGATTGTGGTATACTTGTTGTTTGGTCTGCCTATTTTTTAATTCAGTTGAAACGGTTTGCACAAATGGAAAAAAAAGAGATAAAATTGCATCTACAGGTCTGAATGTTTTCTTAAATTCAGACGTGGAGCAAAGATCCTGCTTTGTTCTTTGACAACAATACGGCTCAGATGGATAATGCCCTTCCTCGGTGCACGTGACCAACAAACCCTTTACCAATGAGGTCGCTGTTTCGACTGTGGTGTTAGGTCAGGAAGATTGTTAGGGACCTGACGAAGGTCGGTTGATTATCTTAAGATATTAGTTCATAACTGGAGTACACAAGTATCAAATCAAAAAATTCCCCGTTACGTTACAGGCCTTTCCGCGATTTGTTTACTTTTACTTCCAAGATCTAGTCTCTCACACTCGTGAGACTATCGGGGATGTCGAATACGACTTACTCGCAGCAGGACAACATCCCAGTCTCCTTGGCAATTTGTTAGGGTTTAAACAATATACTGTGCAGCCAATCAATCAACCAAACAAATGTTACTCTCACTTGAGAGGTTTAATGAGGTTATCTTTTGTAATAAAGTGCTGTATATAATTCATCACTGCTCCACGGTGTGACGAATGGTTACATCAGACTTCGTTGTCACTGGCGTCTCGTTGTCGGCCTGGATGTATTGTCGTATTTACCCGTGACGTGATACATTATTGTCAAGTTGTTTGTAGTGTGAACTTTCTAAATATACCTGTACATGTTTTTTTGGACGCTTGATACACACCAGTATAATACCTTGAGTGTTGTAACAATGTGGCAAGTATAGACACATTGTTAAAACTGAAAGTTTATGTATGACTTGGATTATAATGTTAAATCTATCAATGTGACAGAGGTGAAGGAGGGAAAACATTTTTAAGACAAGTCAGATTAATGGTTTCTAAACTGAATTGTTGTAATCTGACGCCTTCAGATTACAATTTTTAAAGTCTAACATTATATTACAAATTGCAAACAATCATTACGCGCCGTAATATGTTGTCACTCACATTTTACATCCTTTAGCATGCTGCATTTTTAACACTTATAATGTTGACGTTTTAACATTTGCCTTTTAAGAGTATAGGAACATCTACTCCTTAAAGGAACTGAAACTTTCAAATTTTGTTTTGTGGAATACTTCTGAAAAAAAATAATAAATTGCTTGTATAATATACATATGTAACATTGTATTATATTACATTTTGTATTTCATAAAGTGTTCAATTTCTAGCACATTACATAGAGTTAAGATAACATTATAATGTCTTCCACTCCTTTACTGCAGCCAACATTGTGTATTTTACATTATCAAAGTTATTTAGTTTTAAAGTGTATGGGCCTGAATCCAAGGCTACAAAAGGAACGTTAATTTTAGCGGGATGTCGCAGCTTTATATGGGGACTTTTTGCGAAGAAGTTCACAACCCTCATCTGAAAATAGACAGGTTGACAACTTTTTTCACATATTTTTTTTTGAAAGCTATCATGCATCTTCTATCAAAATGTTGTCTGTTTTAGTCATAATTTCTAACTGTTCCATATTTTTGAAAAAGTCCTATATTTGTACCTATTTCTTGGCTTGGTACATCTAATTGGAAGTAATGATAGTCTTGCCTAGTACTATGATTAATCACCAAAATTGTTTTATAGGGTTAGGTTCAACCTCTGCCAAACCAACAAAATAAAAGCCACATCACAAATTAAAACACTTTTTGCTGGACGGGATGAGATATATGCCGGTGACAAAAGTACATGTATGCAAGGGCATATATATGACAGTAAAAACAAAATGAAAAAACATTACTGAAGAAAATATAATGATAAGTTGAGAAACCAGTTTTCTTTTCTTCTTTTTTAAAAGAAAAAAAGTATTATAATTTATGGGATCACAGACTTTGTGGGGAAAACATTCTGCAGTTTTGTCTGAAAACACCCACATTCACCACCACCCACAACCATCATTTTGAATTCTGTAGATATAATAGTTTTCTGGCTTAGTGGCTCTACATAATCAGGCTTATACCTTTATTTCCTGCATGCAGTCACATGACCACTACCAACTTTAGTTTCAACTCTGTGTGTGTCCTTACGTGTCAATTCGGAAACCTTTTGCCCGGGCATATCCATGCCCAGACATGTTCGTAGGGGTTGTTTTCTATATCAACAGTTAACTTCTGAAGCTATGATGATATGTTAAGGATTGTTCCCATAATTGGGTATATAAGAGCAATCCAGAGGATATTAAAAACTAATCCTCCATGTAAGATTAGGAACCATACAAAAATAGCATTATATAAGAAAAGACGAGGTTGGTGTTTTAAATGTTAACGTGCTGTAATCCTAGTAAGATGGGATAATCTGATTTCTGTCGGATTTATTATACTGGCCATATGGTTTACAATGCCCGTTCATGTCAGTACATGTTTATAATTCTCATCTGGGTCCTTTAATACATAAACCCGACCAATATTTTATTACACATTCTCGAGCACGGCCTAAAATGCTGTTCACATAAATTAATTTTAAATTTGATTCTCTGGAGCTTCGACTTCGTCGAGGGAGCTGTGCCTCCAGCCTTAATCAACTGTTAGCACTCTACGACTGTATCTGTGTCTAAATAGGGTGTTCAATAATTTCTAAGTAAGTGTATAGAATATAAGCGTCATGTCCGACATTCGTATACAATTCGTAGTCCGTAAAGGGCGTTCCAAGTCGATGATCGCAAGATCCATTTCCAAAACAACGTTTAACACTAGCTCCCAAAGACAAAGGTATGTAACAAATTATACAAATAGGAAATAAAGCCGGTAACACACAAGAGAGAAGCGGTCATCAGTTTTCAATGATGCCGGGCAGACAGTGCATATTCCAGGCCTGAATTCCATATCAAAGTTCAAATTCGTTGTCCATGAATGAGTTCAAGGTCAAATAACAATTAAACGTCTGGATAACACGGCGTTCTCATTGGCCGGAACCCAGAAACTCTGCCGTCTGTACCAGGCTATAGCTAGTGATTAGAGCCTACAGCAGACGTCGTATAGCCCTTGCGAGCTCGTCATATCGCACAAACTCGGCCGTGACAAATCAGCAATGCGGGACAGTCGAGCAGGGGATGTATGTACAGCCGTGGGAGCATTGTGGTCTGTTGTGTGTTCTGGCCTCTATTGATATAACCAGGGATCGTCAACACAGACAAACAGCTCAGTTGTACGCAGGTCGTAAGGGATCGTTACGTGTGGGTCTCTCAGTCCTACCTGAGACCTAGAACAGGCTGGCCAGAGTGAGCAGCAGGACAATGATGTACCGTCACTTACGGGCATGAGAGAATTGTGAGGGCGGTTTTTCGTCGAGAGACGTCAACATGAGGCCACCTTCTCTCAGGTCTGTGTTAGGACTTGTGGCCGGCGTCTTTCTCTTTCTTCAGGTTGGTCTGATTATGAGGAACGGTTGTGATGTGGGTAAGTACACTATTCTATACCTTGGCGAAACCCAAGACCGCTGTGACCATTCCAGCTGATAACTCCAGATCACGGTTGACGAGATCGATATCGAGTTAGTTACGAACGCGAAAGGCCATGTTTGCCAGATTCCTGTTGCCATGGATACGACATATAGTTTTGGTCAGCAGTCAAGGGTGTAATGACAAAGTGGTATATCGGAATCCGTGCAGTATCGCGTGACCAATGTGATATACCAGGGCTGCACAGTGCTTGAAACTCCTTGAAAGTGCTTGAAAAACACAATTTCATTTTCAATTACTTGAAAGTGCTTAAAAAAGACAAATACTCCTGGAAACTCCTTGAAAATCTAAGTTTGTGCCGAACTTAAATATTGTCTACTGACCGCTGAGTCTGTACATCGGGAGCTCGCTGATAATTCTCCCACATTCAGCGCTTCCGCTGGCGCTCGCCATTGTCGCTAATTTTGAACAATTTTTTGAAATAAAATTTTCAAATTTTGCGATAAAATTTGAAAAACTGCGAATGTTTTTGGACAAATTTATTTACTTAAGAAAAATACAAACGTTATACAAAATCTACCACGAGAGTTTTCTGGGGGTTTTAGCAGATTTTCGCAATTTTTCTGATGAAAGTAATCCACTTACTGTACTTTCATTTCAAACGGCCTCATCTCGGCGAAACATCAACAACAACACAGTGGTATGGCGATTACTTGACAGAAATCTACAATGGGGGTTCGGCATTGTTGCAAATTGACTTACATTAAATAACGCTTAAAATTATTTTTGTGAAATAACGAATGAGAATGGTGGCATTTTGGGGCATGCCTTTCATCGACAATTGTAAAAAAAAAAAAAAGGGGAAATTATCAAGGAAATAAATCAAGGCACAGTTATACCAGTAAATGAAGTTACCTCCCATGAAAAATTTAAACTTTTCCACTTAATAAACTATTTTTTTTGGATCCAAAGTAAATTAAATATTTCAGAATATGTGCCGTTACATAAATGTGTACGCCGTCTGGTTTTCTCTTGTTATGCTGTGTTACTCCAGTGTACTGATCATAATGTTGCATTTAAATAAACTGAATTTACAAATTTATTTTGTAACAAATTTTTCTGATAGAGGAAATTACATTTTACTAGGATCCTACAGATAGGTTGAAAAAAGGATTGATTTTTTTTTTCTAAACACAAGAACATGCTGCCAAGCAGTGGTTCATTATTTTGAGGGCAATTGTTCTAAATGTAACGTTTGATAAACTCCAGATATAGCTGGAAGAGACCAAACTGTTTCTAGCAGCTACACCAAGGCAGATAAAAAGGAATTACAGAAGAAAACCAGCAAGAGTCATGGCCTCAAAGGAAGTATGGCTAAAGAAAAATAGTATTTACTACAAAATCTGATGAGTGGCTAAAGTGACTTACTTAAAAAAATACTGACCCAGAGGAAGCCCTGCACAGTGGTATATGGCGTTCATTTTTTTACTGAGCCAAGGCTGGGTCATAGAATGTGTCGCATTACAGAGGTGAAGGGCAGATATTTCCTACAAAGGCAAGCGTACTATTCAATATGCATGCATGCAAATTAAAGTATCTATAATTCAGACTTAAAATATAGTCTATAATTTGCACCATGGTATGTTTAAACTAACCTTGAAAATGACAAAAAACTCGTGGAAAACTCCTTGAATTCCATTTTCACATACCTGTACGAACCGTGTATACTGTCTGTGTCAACTTAATATATATTGTATATAATGCATACATGCATGTACAGCCAAACATGCTGGCTGAAATACTATCTACTGTATTAACTATTGTTAGCATCGAATGGCAAGCAAGCAAAATCTTGTTACATTAACCTTGAGCAACATTCATCTACACATTAAAGTATTACTGGAGAATTTCAAATATGATAAGTATAGCGGCAGTGGTTTATGGGCCCTTGGTTAAGGTGATTGGCCTTCAGAGAACATGTCACAGTGACAAGACATTTCATTTGTCCTCATTTATTCAAGTCACACATCCTTTTGTTTGTGGACAGTGTATGTGGCCTTTGGTATTTCGTGAAACTGGTTTCCAGAAACACTTTCTTTCCAGCAACATGTCATGAAAAACCTTGTTGTACACTTACTAGTTTAAAACAAAAAAAAAAAAAAAAACAACTCTAGGCCAAATGTATCAATAAATCATCTCAAAGAAGTGTACTATTTGTTTTTGTGATTTCGCATAACTGAAAACCAAAAGTGTCGCCATGTTATCAGGATCGAGTGTAGTTTCTATAGCCTGAAAACGCAGATGTTTCTGTTGACGTCACGACGTTCACTATGGCATCATCTAGAGAAATAAATTCCATTGTGAACCTTACACATTAAACCTCTACTTCCTTTATAGGATTATAGGTGGAAACAGAAACCAGGAAACTTACATTGCACAGGTACAGTGCTTGCGACAAGCAGAGTACACATACACAATCTATGTGACAAGTGCTGAACTAATGGTCTTCGATAGGCCACAGTTCTCACATGGGCACTGGGATCAAGTGATGTCACTCTCTGTGATGTTACTTGAGATGCATTGTCTTTGAAGCATTGTCCTATACATTATGTTTTCATCTTTCATGTAGATTTGTAAGTGAACAAATGAGTTTTCTGGACAGGTGACATGTTGAGAAGGGGCAGCCTCTCCTATAAGTTGTATAGTGGTAATTAGTAGCGTATTACTCATGCAAGGGAAAAATAATCAATTCAACTTCCAACCGAGTTGCCATTGCGCGGGAAAAAGCACCCATTGTTTTGAGCATGCTGTTCATTTTTCAATGTCTGATTCCAATCATGCTCCAGTACAAAGGGCTGTGCGGACAGCTACATTCTTTATATCCACGTGAAGAGTTAGTGACATGGATGTAGAGAATATGGGTTCAGATTCAGAAAATGAATTTAATCTCTGTCTTTGAAAAATGGGATGTCTACTCCCAGTAGAATTCTACTTAAAGATTATGACCTTTTGTCTTAAAACTAAGAAAAAATTTAAAACAAGAACAACCATAATTGCATTTCTAATATAGCCTGACATTAATTACAAGGCTTGATATGCTGACTGACAAGACAAAGTAGATCATCTGAGAGTCTTGTATTACACCTCTGACAGCCTAGCTGCTGCCAGACCTGCTTATATCCCCTAGGGCGTCAATTATAATCAATTACATGTAGTTTGTTCTGAAGTGTGTGCTTTACAAAACTGCACAGGTGTGAATTAACAGAAGGGAAAGTTAAACTTCATTATTTTAAGTTATTTCAATTTGAAAAAACTGGTCTGTTGTATATTTCTTCGGGCGATATACTCGTGCATGATCTTGGGGACCAGTTAAATTGTTAACTGCACAATAATGTTCATCATCTTCCTTGAAAATAGTAGATATAAATAACTTTAACAATAGCCGGTATGACTGATTTTTATTGATTAGGTCTTGGTCGACAGGTCGAGACTTTTGTTTGGAGTTTTGCTGTTTTCGTTGGCACATGACCCATCAACGCTGATGTGATGTAAACCACCAAGGCAGTCAAATCAAAACCAGACTGATTTCTGGTTTTGTTGAAATTTGGGATCATATATTAGAATTTAAACTTTAAGTCAGTCAGCGTTACTTCACAAAAACAAACAAAAAAAAAAAAACATTTCATGCTATTTAAATACAGTTAAAGCAGTGTGACAAGGTCTACTGCCTTAAAATTACAATATTGATACAATATTTCGAACTGCCAAGAGCAAGCTTATAGAGACCTCATCTCTGCTAGAACTAGAGCTAAACCTGTGTAGTGGAAACGCCTGGAATAAACTTTTTACGTGGATCGCATCTGTTAGGCTTCTGTCAATTGCTTCTGCTTGCATGCTTTTTTTTTTTTTAGATATGTGCAGTGCATAAATTCACGATCAGTAAATTAACCGAAACGTGACAGTTTTGGATGACAGATGGGACTTCTACATATTTTATATTATTTTACTCGGATTGTTCTATTTGATCGCTCACCATAGTGTTTGACATAAAACCTCAAACCCCAGTGTCTTCACTGAAGTGTTAAATGCAAGCACTTGCCATTTCTGGGTTTCACCTGAATATTTCTGTTGAGTAATTACTGGCAGTACTGTACATGCTTTCACTAGCACCTGTAGTATCCCTCATGAGAAGTTTGAAAGTACAGTTGGAGTACAATAGCAATGTAGAAAATTGAGGTTTCTGTCTGTTTTTCCATGCATATACCAGTTCTCCATTTCACAAAATTCAGCTGTTTACCTATTGTATGATAAAGTCTTCAGCCATTTGGTGTTTTCATTTTTAGTGGCACTGGAGGGGAATGGGGATGAATGGGGCAGGGGTGGTGGAATGGCTTTGACCAATGTACAAGGGGGCAAATTAAAATTAAATGTAAAATAATCGAGAATTATCGATAAATATTTTCAATATCGGTAAATACATATGGTAATTTGTATTGATATCGATAATTTGGTTATATCACTAATTTTTGATTGATTTGTTAAGTTTCTCTATCTCTCGCTGTTTTGGCTGCATCTTTTAGTTAAGAAGTTTGTCAAGTATCTGGCAAAGGTCGTTAGTTTTCATCGGACCATACAGTTTCTTTCATCCATAACCATTCAGAACAAAAGTTTATTGATAGGCATAACACGCAGGTCAGACAAAAATGGCTGTGGCCATTTAGGTATGTAGTTTGTATTATTTGTTGTCGTTTCATTTCAGGTATGCAAGTGTAAGGGGTTCAGCATTACAGTGCTTATATATTAGCAGTAACTTAGCGATTTGGTCACGTTATCCGCAACAAACATTTTTTAAATCATGGAAATCACTGGGAATGCAACCATTTTGTATCATGCAGCTAATGACAACACTAAATTTTTTTTGTGAAAAAAAAAACATAATTTGACTGGTATTTTATGAACTAGGTATGATGCTTCACAATAACCATACTCAAGGTGGGTTTACATACTCAAATATATGAAACCTTACGAAGATACTAAAACACACCTTGGCAGGACACTCTAAAACTGGAAATCGGTGATTCATTCACCATCTCCGCTTTGCTTCCAAACCCCCAAAACAGGACAAGGAACAGGAACAATTCGAACTCTCACAGGAGGCAGGTGCGGTGACTCCAGCTGCCTTGATGGCCTTGTGAACAGCAGCGACAGTAGCCATTAAAGTGTCTGGAGACACTTGTGAATATTCTGCTGATTGAAGTGAATTATTAGACAATTTTGTATGCAGGGTTTGCAGTGCAATAAATGAACATTTTGGAGCTTTGGGAACATGAAAGAAATGACAACCATAGACCAAAGATATATGCATATTTTATGCATCGATAAAGTATCCAACATCATGTTCAAAAAGCAAAGCATTTTATTTTATTTTATTTTATGAATTTGCATAACCAAAATATTGCAGTTTGAAGTAAGTTATCAGTTTTAACCAGACAGGCGCCAGTTATTTTTTATTGCCTGAGGACGCGGCTGTTTCCACTAATGTCACCCTAGCCCTGTTTTGACTGTTAACCTTATGTGTGTGGGGTACGAGTGACACAACATTGTGTTTCCGGTTGCCTGAACCTTACATGGTTTCGTAAGACTTGCAGATTAAAAGGTGATTTACAGATCTACCAGGTTTAATTTGCACGAGCAGAATTACTGTGGCCGTTTTAGGTCTATTTCCACCCCTCTTCGAAATAACTGCGGTCAAATTACGTCTTGTATTTTCTTTTTAAGTGCTTTACTTTAATATGCTATGAGTAGTATCTGTGAAACTCATTGGTTAACATTTAGGATATTGTGGGAATAAATATATATTCACAGCATTTCATGTGAAGTGATACTTCTAAAAAACACTTTAAGAAGCACCTAAGACCCTTAAAATGACACTTGTGAAGCTAACATTGTGGTTCTTACATGTGCACAATACATAGATATTGAGATTATAACTATAAACCGTGTAGCAAGAGAGATGTACCCTCATTGCATGTACCCTCATTTCAGAAGCTGAGAAAAAGGAAACAGGCCATTGCAATACTGTTTTAAACTCTTCCGAAATGCACACTGAGTTCCAGTATATTGCATGGTAACATATAATTTCAAAGATTAGGTTCAAGAGCATCAGAAAATAATAGTTTAGCAGAGTGGCTACATGAACCCTGTCAGCCCACTGGCTATGATAGACGAATGATAAATGAGTTTACGTTCTCGACATAAGCCCAACTGTTTTGGCAATATAGGTCAAGAGGTTTGTCAGGTAACTGCATGGCGAAGGTCACTAGTTCATTCCGGTCACTCCGCTTTTCTCCGCCCATAAATCTTGTAGCCGTAATAAAAGTAAAAAAATGTGTACATGAGGTGTTAAACACAAACTGACTAAATAAATAATGACAAATCCAACTGTGCCTTCCGTCCAAGAACCGTCATATTGAAAATAGTGAAGGAGGAAGAACGGACCTGTAACATCAATCGTCGGACTCAAGTTGTAAAGCTGTGGGTGTTCCATCTGGAGCTAAAACTGTAAGAGCGAGTCAGGACTGATTGGCTTATGTATCTACAGCATATATGGCCATATGTATTCATATGAAAACTATCCCTTTGGTATACTTGTTGATGGTATACATCTAGTCCAGATGTATAGCATTATACCCGCACTATGTATATACATACTGTATTTGCAGTTAACTTTTGTAATGTTTTATATCAAACTGATTTATGGGATGAATAGATCTTTTTTCGAAGTTACATGCACATGGAAGAGCGATCCCTGAGACCCTCTGACCCTGACCTCTGACTCTTTAAAACATTGAATGAGCGCCTATAAGGGTCGAAAATCTTGCACTCAGTAACATCTGTTCACTTACTCGTCATGCACCGAGCTTTTGGTCTCAAGACGGCACCGCTGGCATGCCATTAAAATGGAATGTCGCCTTAACTTTCCTGTAGATAAAGGAATAAATAAATTTCAAAGGCTGTATTGAATTTAGAAAGAATCAAACTAAGATACATGGCACCTTATTCGGCGTATTCATGTGCATTCATGCAAGGCGTATTCGGTGAATTATTTCACTTTATGATTATAGGCCATTCATCGTACTGATCGAGTTAAGATCCTGCTTGGTTGACACGTAGACCCAAGTATCTCGTAAAGTGAGGGAAAGTTTCAATATGTATTCTGCTTGTACTGTGTGACGTGCGTATTGTGTGACGAAGCCTCGCAGTTCTATATACTGTATAGGCGTATACTATGTGATGTGACAGTGTGCACACTTCCATATCTGTATGTATATACTATATACCATTGCTTAGTCACACCTCGCTATGGAATTTCCAGTCTTATACCAGTATACTCGTATCACGTTACAACACGAATTATGAGGACTAGTTCAACTGTAGGACGACGGGGCCCGGTTAGAATTGCTGATGTGCGTAATGAAACATGAGCTTACAGACAGTGCTCGTTCCCTATCTTGTTTCTGTATTAGCTGACAGACGTCGTCATCGTAAATGTAATATCAAGTTTATCTAGCTACGCTTAACGTAGGTTAGAATACAAAAAAAACGACGCTTTTTTTCAGATTCGGACGGGCTGCAGGTCTGCACACCGTTTTAGGGATAAGTTGTCAACAGGTTTTTTCAAAATAAAACAGATCTCCTGAAAACAAGCGTGCGGACCAGTGTAACGAAAGCTGCACTTTGTTCATCACATTAAAATAAATTTTCAGTAATTTTTGTCACATGAAGCAAAACTAAAGCGTGTCCGCCAGAAAACTTCACACTGTCTGCTATGATTATTTTCGTCTGTTCTTCAAAAAGGGCTGGCTGGACAAATGTAAATGTTGGCTTATGGCACATATATGTCTGTATATCAAAGTCCGATATCTGATAACAGACCGGCAATGATACAACCGTCTCTAGATGTAAGAATATGTAAATAGTTCTCACCGACAATTTTTCATAACCATCACGAACACCGTTGTCCTTCATGGCAGTAAAGGTGCTGCGTGCTACGTTTTAGGTGCTACTTACTCAAGTTATTCACTTTATGCTGTTCTCTACCTAGTCGCGTGCATGTGAACAAGAACGATGTGATCATGTCTGCCATTTTCACTGACTTGCTTAACATTATTTCTCGCTTCAGATGTATTTTCTCGTGTCAGAGGCTCGGCAAGTAACTGTTCGTCCCTGGACAGCTACTCAAAGGGTAGGACTTGTTTTCATCAGTGATGGTTATTCTGTTTTGTGTTTACTCGCCTTAGTGTCCTGTTTTTTGGCTGTCAGGCTGGAAGACTGCATGATCTTCACGTAATCACTTCTTGGATGGCACCCATTTATTTTAATATTTTTTGTTTTGATCATTGGTTATGGTTTTTTCGTTTTTCAGCATTATCAAATTAATCCTTAGTTGGCATTAACTTAAACACATAGCTATTCCCACTGACATTCAGCATGCCGTGTAGCCTGTAGAATTGTCAGGATTTTACTCTTGCAAATAGATAAAACTGCACAGTGAAGATATCACACGATTCGTATCGAAGGTAAAAAAAGCAGTAACCTTGGAAGCTTGCTTACATTTGCCGCAACAGCCCGTGTAGACAGGACAGAAACCTTTTAAGCTTTTATGTAAGAGAGTGTAAAAAATCTTTTTATGGAGACACATGATTTAATTGAGGATAGATCTCTTCCATTTCCCCCAGTTTAGCTTTCATAAATACAGACCTCCACTCTTCCATTTGCTAACCTGGAACTCAGTCTTTTCGAATCAGCTGTCCTCAACACGCCAAAGCTGTGCGTTATATACAAAAACATGTTTCCTTTAATGTTACCTCTGTCAGTAGCCCTGATTGCAGATCACCTAGTCATTCGTGAATAATAAAAACTATAACGTCACAGTTAACGCAAATGTACCTGCCGATTGGCAGCTTGTTTGGACTCTTTATTTTAATAATGAACAGCAGAAACTAGAAAGAATTGTTATGAAAAAAGTAGATGATCTTAACCTTGATGTTAAATTAGCAGCCGAGTCTATAGCAACGGAATCACCAGATCAGATAATGGTGGTTTGCGAAGTTCGAATGCTAGTGGACTGGATCGTCAGTTACGTCTGTGTTAATAGAGAACTCGTAAAACTCCTACCCGTCTGTATCAAGGCGATCCAAAGCTGTGAACTCATTTGTACTTTCCTTTAGTACGTCAAAATGAGACCTAACAGAAGTACACATTAGGACATTAGCAGTACACACGCACTGCAACGTGACAGCAGAAAACGATGTATTCTTCCATCATTTGGACCTTCTGTGTGGCTTGTCCTCAAGTCTCCCATTGTGACATGATCATTATTTATGTGAATTCAGAAATGATTTAAGATCACTGGTTAAGGAAACTGTTTTTTTTTTTTACAACGTTAACACTTCAGAACGTAGTTCTAGGTTAACGAATGTAACGGTTCGGAGCGGTTAATGTGGAAGCTAAGCTTGAAACAGTGTCAGCCGATCTCAGAGCTAGGTTGAGATATTATAAAACTCTATTGTATAGTCACAAATCTCTCTTAAACTACTTTACCCCCTTTAAAGAGATGAGAACCCGTATACACGTTTTTCAAGTATATGACGCATAATCTCTATACCCCACATATGTATGACTTGGGTCTTTGTTTACAAGCCATGCTTCGAGCCCAGATGTTGGGTACATATAGACAGACACTTGTGGCCTAGATGCATTGTGTCTAAGATATTCAGTTGGTTCACGACGTTTACTCCATAGTCGCACTTGCTGAAAAAGTTCTAACTTCGTTAGAATGCGTTCTAACGCGCCCATGTCAGTAATACAAAGCTGCGGTGTGTGCCAGAGGACAGGGAGGGTTGACATATCCTTCTTATACTTACAGTAGCTTAATTGAAATAACTACTGTATAAACATACCACTTTTATCGCATAGCAAAAGCAGTGTGTTAACTGATTATCGTTTTTATCCCTTGGTGGGGTCAAATGTAGACTATGTATGATTAACACAGTCAGTTCTCTGAGGTGTGACTTTTTTGTGACTGTTGAGAAGTTGTAATAGTCACATCTCACCCTAATTCTTCTAATTTTCGGTACACCTGGTCTGCTCTCTAAAGCGAATATACGTATAATTGTAGCAGGAATATTTACGTCTTTTCACATGGTTATATCGTCTAAACAACATTTTCATATCTTTACTCCTTCAAATAAAAACCGGAAGAGAAATCTATTTTACAAGTAATATCTGTTCAAAAAATTGGAATAATTAGGGTAGATAATCCATACAGATGTGCTCGTCAACACCATGGCTTACTTTTTGTCCATTACTTTCACCGTGTTGCATGTGGAACAAATTGGCTTTTGCATGCATTCGTGCGAGGAAAAACGGACTAACGTATTCGACCTTAAATTCACTGTGTCCCTGACAGAGTCAGTTTGTGTATAGAAATCATTAACAATAAAGAAAACTATTTATTATGTTACTTACCGAATGTATGTCGAATGTAAGGCCGTTCTCTTGGTTACCTACGTATATGTTTAGCGCTACTTAAAGACGACACGGTTGAGAGAGTATCAGGAAGTGTCTACAGCCCCCAACCGATATGCTAGCGGCTATTAGGTAGTCAGAATGCCAGTAGACTATACAGGAGAAGGGAAGAAAGACGTCGAAAAAAAAAAAAAGAAAAAAAAAAACCGAAATGAAAAGCACCAGACATGGCACTTGGTTTTTGCGGCGTTTGTTTTGACTGGTTGTTAACCAGCTTAATTGAAAACTGCATTATTATCAGATTAGGCATTTGACATTTTGTCAGTTTCATTGCATGCGCATGCATTGCATTGTGACGTGGAGCTATGGAATGCTGATTTAACGCTCAGCATGATACATGTACATCTATGGCATTTAAGACATAGAAGGATCGATGTTGATAAACGGGCATTATCTACCGTTTTCAAAGTATGTAGTAGACAGGTGATTTGACCTGAATGCATATATAAATGTATTCTCGGACTTAGTTCTCTTTCTTTCGTTATGATTATAGAATAATGATGCGTAGTACATACATGTACTAATAACGTGGCTGTCGATCAGTACTCAAGGAGTCAAGCTGTACACGTGAATAGCATTACTTGATCTGCTTTGCAGTTGAATTTAACCTAAGAGAAAGGAAAAAGACTTTCGCCAAGAGAAATTAAACTGTAGTGAACTTATGATGAAATTCTGGTTTAATATATTGGAGTATGATTGTTTAGCTGGTATAGGTCGTAGATGCTCAGTTGTTCCCCTTATCGCACATCTTTAAAACGAGTGCATGCCATTTTCCGCTTGTTTGCATTCTCGTTAAGATCTGTCTTACTTCGTCAGTAACAATAAAGGTACTTGACAGATATACTATCATATATCATATAACACTTTCAAGTAAAAATGATACCTTTTATCCGTCTTTTTTTTTTATCAAATCTGAATATCTTTAATCAGACATGTTAAGAGAGTTGTCTTCATTTTAACCAATTTGTCTGGTGTATGTCGTTAACACGGGTTGAGAAAGTTTGTATGCAACATTAAATTTACAAGCTGTGCCCTATCTTCCCTGGGGTGACTTGTTTAATGATGGTTAAACAGCTTGATAAGAGTACATGACATCTTAGCATCCTTTATACTTTCAATAATTGCCCTGAAGATAACAGTTATCGTCGAAACGGCTTCATGGTATGTTCCCTTGAGATTTGTATCGAAAGGTAACTGGCGCTGTATCTATATTATGTTTCTGGTTTTATGGGATTGGTCCACCTAATGATAGATATATATTCATGGTGCTTCTCAGTGAACGGACTTAAATGAAGGTAAACCATCAGTGTCCTATCACAGTGTTGCGCTGTTTATAAGCATGGTGTGTGGTGAGTTATTCTTATTTATTGGCCGCATGTGGAGTTGACGTTGTTGTTGTTCAACGCTACAGCCTGGGTACACAGGTTACTGCAACTGAAACAAATGTCGACAAATCCACAGAATGCCAAAAATACGTAAGTCCCCTCGCCCCCTCAAAAAACAGTTTGACATTTACCAAGATATTTGCCCAGTCGTCGCGAAATTTTGCACACAACAACTGAGTAATCAATTCAACACACTGTAGAAGGGATTAGTCTGTATATACAGATGTGCTCCAGTGAGCATGCGCAAACGCATTATCGGTCGGATCTTGACAATTTTACGAACAGATTGAAGATAACTTTGAATACCTGTAGGGGGAGGTAATGTTCAAATCTGGTATTACCACCACGCTTTTGTATTACACTGAGACAGCTCGTCAATGAGTGGTGTGATATCCGATTTTTACGGCTGATTAACCACTCCTCCTGAAGCAGATATCTAACGTCATCAAGATCGGATACCATCATAACACGGCGACACACCACTTGTTTCAACTGCTCCCACAAATGTTCGATGGGATTGAGATCGGGCCATTGCTATGCGCTCAATGCCTTCATGTTCAAAGAAGATATGTTTCACTCTGGCACCATGCTGACGAGCATTGTCGTCCATAACAAGAAATCCATTGCCATTTTCACTCTGTAAAATTTTCAAAAATCCGATATATATTGCATTTGTGAATATTCACAGGAGTTCATCTGTATCTACAGGGTAATCCTTGCTACAGCGTGTTCACTTGATTACTGAGAAGCAGTGTGCAAAATTTCATAATGATTGGGCAAAATGTCTTGGTAAATGTCAAACACAGTTTTGGGGGGAACTTACTTTTGATGCACTGTTTATATTAAGCAGTGTGTTTCCAAGGGTCTAGCGAATTCAAAGTGTTCACAAAAATCGGAAGATCTCGCCCTAAGAAGATCAAGCGAGACGGCTGTCATCACCCCACGTGTGATAAAAACATCGATATATTATCCAAACTGTAGCTGCTAAATGTCAGGACAATCCACGTTTGATGACTGTGGCGGCTGAAATATTCCACCAGTAAAGAGCCTTCAAAACCATTCAAAAAGGACAAAATTGATAAAGCAGCATCCTCGAAGCCATCCAAGGAAGGCCAAAATTAAAATCTCGACGAAAAATTTCACGATATCAAAGCACCGTCAAAAGCCTTCACCACACCAAAACACCGTAGAAACATCCCGCGACGTGAAAGCACGTTGGAAACATTCCACGGATGTAAAGCACCGTTGGAGCATTTCACGACTCCAAAGCACCCTTGGAACATTTAACGGCTCCAAAGCACCCTTGGAACATTTAACGACTCCAAAGCACCGTTGAAACATTTCACGACTCCACAGCACCGTTGAAACATTCCACTGAAATGCACCGTAACAAAGCCGAACTGTTTAAAACAATAGCTGTAGACTAGAGGGTTTATTGGATTGGTAATTGCGAACAATAAACTTTGCAAACATTATGATTATTTTTTGTTTTCTCTATCATATGCTTGGTTTGTTTTGTCACTTTGAATAACAAATTCAAGAATGCTTTATGTAAGTTAGAGTGCTGGCTTCCTTTCCGGCGATAAGTGGGAAGGTCTGCCAGAAACCTGCGGATGGTTGTGTATTTCCTTCGTGCTCTGCCCGGTTTCCTCCCACCGTAATGCTGGCCGCCGTTGTATAAGTGAAATGCCTATCAGACAAATAAATAAGTTAGAGATAAACATCAATCTGAAAATAGTTTCTATTTCACATAATATTTACTTGCACGTCATTTAATTAATTGCGTTACTCCTTAATTGTTGTCTTAGTTGCATGTGTTTGTGTGAAGTGCTTGTTTCCATGTGTCATCATGGTAGAGGATGACGTTTGGCATGAAATCTTTCACTTCTCACGGTAGAGGGGTACTGTTTAATTATTGTCTGTATCCGACTCACTAAGAACCCTTATCT
The DNA here is from genome assembly GCF_032854445.1 of Liolophura sinensis. Classification (NCBI taxonomy): domain Eukaryota; kingdom Metazoa; phylum Mollusca; class Polyplacophora; order Chitonida; family Chitonidae; genus Liolophura; species Liolophura sinensis. The sequence goes on from NC_088300.1 coordinate 54,841,772, forward strand.
ATCTAAGAACCTATCTTTTTGTGATCTTATTGTACGGCTGTCTTCCAGAGGTTTTATCACGGGTTTGCGGAAATATAGCTGCAAATTTCTTCACCTTCAAGTCATCCATTATGCACTGAATATTTGTTGTTATTTTCAAAATGGAGTTTTGCCGCTTTTATAGCCTGGTACCAAAATTGTTTAGTTCTGTTTTACATCCTTGTTAGATGGCCTGCATTAGCGAACCGGTATCACCTGATGGTATATTTGTGTGTATAACTGTTACAGCTCAGTCTGACAACCTTGTCCAACGCAAAGAAGAAAATGTGGACAAGACAAAGGAAGCCCGGCGAATCATGTCCCTGTCTCGGATGGAAGTAAGGAAAGATCTGTCGACGCCCTGTTAAAAACATGAACTGATGCTCTTTGAAAAAGATAGACGTGTTACCGCCTTTATAGTGGATACGAAGTTAGATGTTCTCTAAACTGGGACAAGCACGAAAGCGAGATCAAGCCTCGATTTATTGTCCTCCACACATAAACGTGACATCAGACGTGGTATAACTAAATAATTCTTGAGTATGGCCTTAAACAACAATCAAGTAAATAACTCAATAAATCAGAGGGAAACCTGAGAGGCGAGAAACAAAAATGGAGACAAAAAACAACTGTATTGTCCATCATATACACATCCAGATTCATATCCTGTCCAAATGTGTTTTTGTAGAATGTATTGCCGTATAAAATCCGGCGTAAAAAACCAATCAGATGAATAAAATAAATTGTTGTGTAAAATCAGCATCAGAAAACAAACCAGGCATACATCAACATATCACAGTGCAATCGATAGTTTGTCTCTTCTTCTGATAATGACTATGTAATGTATAAATAATAAACCAATCCACTCAACCACTATCATAATATAAAGTTATGTTAAGATTAGGTACTGATGTTTTCTGAATTGTTTCAAAGTTTTCATACAATGTAAAACTCTCTATTTAATGACCGATGTCATTTGTTATAAAGTAGGCGAATGTAATTCATTTCCAAATTACTGTCTTTTATAATCGCTAATAAGCTAATTATATTTATAATAATCCAAGAATTCATTTCTCCTGACCTTTTATACAACCGAAATCCACATTTGTAGCCCGTATGTTGTCTAACCATTAATTAAGTGAATCAGTCTGCATTTCTACCTTCAAGTTTTTCATGAAACAATAAACTGCTTTAGTGTGTTTTTTTTTATTGTAATTTTTTGTCATTGTAACCTCTTGTAATTAGTTGTCATGGCAAAGATTTGGAGGTTAGCGATATTTACCCATAACAAAAGGATGAATTCACAACCACAGTTAATAATCTAATCTAGATACTGGAAACCTTGCTGTTGAGACATTTGAGGTAAAGCATGGAATTTTGATTACTGTGCTTTTCTAACTTTAATAAATGCAATGTTACTAGCGGCTGTTCTTAAAAGATGGTTGTCTTGTGTAATCAACCTCTGATAATAATTATGTGAAGATAAAATATCAATTGAACTAAAGTCCATGGCTATTATCAATACAATGCTCTGTTACGGTTGGATGCTGTTGTTTTCTGCATTGTGTATTGCCTGTATGAGAGTTGTCCCGTTTGCACGTTTTAATGTAATAAACATTGGTATTTTGTGTGCATTGCAGTTTATTGAGCGAAGTGTGGACGAGAAGCTTGATCATGACAGAGCCCGGATATATGGGAACCCGAGGAAAACGGAAAGTAAGTCCTTCATCATTCTGACCCTCTTCCGGTATGTCTACCAACGATTTGTATTCCCACAAGTTTCAAAAAGACCCCGCACTTGATTTGTTTGAATTAAAGTGTTGTTTATTCGGTTACATTTGTACCTATTTACTTCTCTTTTCTTTTTTTTTGGAATGTAGCTAGATGTATTTATTCATTAATTTATTTATTTGATTGTTGTTTCCCGCAGTCTCCATGTTCCTAGCGATTTTTTGTAACAAGACATGGTCGACGTCGTTCATAGGGCCCCGTTTGTGTCTTCTTGCCTTCGTTACGACCAGTGGTCTTCCACCATTTGGCTGACATCAGTCAATCATGCCCTTCTAAAGCATTGAAATACCTTTCGATGTGAACCAGCATAAACACTTGTGATATACGAATGGTGTTTTGTAACAGAGAACGGAAGGCTAGTGGTAGCTAGAGTGTAACACTCCATCCCGATGGTCAAAATTGTAGACCCTCTTTCGATATGATATTAAAAATAATACCGTGCTCCCTATTTGTTGAAAAGTGTCTTTATATTACTACTAATAGAGTGATGTTCCCAAGTAACAATCCCATGACAGTGTGTAGGCGATCATTTCTCAGTTGTCTTATTTTTGGCAAGCTCTATTGCCACAGTTTCAAGTTTTTCGGACGATATCTGAAGTGGACGCGAGCCTAAACCGTTTGATTTAACCGAAATTGGATTTGAGTGTAACCTGCCTGATTTAACTTGGAGTGTTGCAGTGTTCTAGCCCATCGATGATAACTCATCTATACAATTGCTCCGTCCATAACTTCCCTACGCCTACAATGTGATCGCGTGTAACTCGCTGCTGATATGTTTTTAACCAACCTTATCTCGCTAGTGATACGTATTTTAACTAAACTTATCCCGCTAGTGATACGTCTTAAGTAGAACCTTACCTTGCTAGTGATACGTTTCTTTAACCAACTGTATCTCGCTGGTGATAAGTTTTTTTAACCAATCCAGTCTTGCTGGTGATACGTTTTTAAAACCAACCTCATCTCTCCCCACCGAAGATTTCCCTTTCAAAAAGAATAAAGTTACGTGCAAGCGAGTGGTCATCACTGTTATTCTTTATCTCAACTAGGTCTTTCTTCTATTCTGTCTTCGATCACATCTGCGTTACATCTACTTTGTCAACGTACTTCACGGGTGTACTTCATAGGTGACCGCACTTCACCGGTTGTTCATGCGATCCGCTTGTCATTTATTCGGGTCATTGTGATTTTGTTCAGTTCCTTGGAATATAAAGTATTGTCAGTATTTCGTAGCAGGGCAGATCGTCCTGTATCAGCTCATGCATTTGGACTGGTGGATTGGATCTATAAACTTGTACAACGTTTGGCTAAATCTGTGGATGAATATGACTGTAAATGTCATTGTAATCTGTTATTGGCACGGAGTATTCTATGTGTTTCAGGTTACTTGACCATTGGCATTCCCAGCATACGCCGTCAAAACGTGACGTATTTGGAGGGTACAGTGGAATCTCTCGCCCACCAGGCGTCCACGCAAGACAGGAAGGACATTGTTGTCGTGGTTTTCTTGTCTGATTTCGACGAATCGTACAAGATGGCGACGGCGAAAAAACTGAGAGATAGGTTTTTAAAGGAGATCGAGGAAGGATTTTTGCACATCATCCAAGCACCAAGATCATTTTACCCAGATTTGAATAACCTAGAAAGGACGTTCAATGATCCAGAAAACCGGGTGAAGTGGCGTTCCAAGCAAAACTACGACTATGCCTACTTAATGAAGTATTCTCAACCGCTAGCTCGATATTATATGCAACTGGAAGACGATGTGGTGACAGTAACAAACTATCTGTCACATATAAAACACTACATAAAGGGCTTGAAATCAAAGCATTGGTCTTGCCTGGAATTCTCCGACTTGGGATTCATCGGCAAGCTTTTCCCTTCAGAAGACATTGGCAGATTAGCCAAATTTTTGATTATGTTTTTTGACCAACAACCCGTTGATCTCCTTTTTCCGTATTTTTATAGACTTATGACTCAGGGCAAGCCCATTGTAAGTCGACCCTCACTGTTTCAACACATGGGCGCCTTGTCCTCATTTAACGGTAACAAAAACCCTTTGAAAGATCGTTATTTCATGTCCGCAAAGAAGCAGCTGAAGGGCGATAATCCGTCAGCCCAGTTGTTTACCAGCATAGAAGCCTTTGAAGATTATACAATCGAGCGAGCCTATAGTTTGGAAGACGCTTTAGGCTTCTTTTGGGGGAAAACCCCGAAAATAAGGGACACAGTTCATATAGTATTCCAAGAATCACAATCTATAGACAAACTTGTCGTGGTAACTGGTAATACAGAACATCCAGGCGACAGACTGGGTGATGGTGTGATAGAAATGGGAGAGACTGTTGAGAGGGTGGACGGTAAAGACCCAACGTGCAGGAACATGCAAGAAGTGGGTAAATTCCAAGAGGGCGTAGCCAAACTGAAATCCCAAGTGCCTTTCAAAGTGATGTGTGTACGAATAACCGTTGGGCAAGATCAAAAGACGTGGCTGATCATCAGCGAGATCGCAGTATTTTTGCGTAAATAGATCATTTGGTCTGGATTACGCCGTTCTATGGACAAAATAAAATTTGTCGTCTTCTACACGTGCTTTAATTAATCAGGGTTAATTCCGGCCATTCCAGTGATTGTGTGACTACTGTTTCCTGTGTGATATGAAACTAGGCGATATCTATATTTTATTTTTCTTGAGCACATTGACGGAACAGTGAATCTGTATGACTTCAACTGCACGCTTGACTGTAAAGTATTATGAAATTAGTTTACAAGGTGTCTTAGCTGTTGTGTAAATGCGTCATGTGGTCAAGTCTATTGTAATTTTATGACCTCATTCAGCAAAATTGCCCCAATATGGCTGGACTATTGTGTCTTTTAGGCCGAAGCCGGGCCTCCGTGCCTAGTACGAGTTAAAACTCCAATCAAATAAATAATTAAATAAATCTTAGGCCGAAGAAAATTGGCCCTTGACCGCATGAGGTCGTATTCAGCTCTCGCTGGTGAAGCGCGGCTTTAAGTGACAAAGTTTGTCAGGCAGCTGCAAACGATCACTTTCAGTCTCCGATAGACCAGACTGCAGTCGTTGTAGTAAAATATTCATCAGAACGGTGTTAAAAATAACATTTTCATGACTACAAATGTAAATGCATTTAGACGTCATCTTCACTTAAATCTAAAAATACATGTACAATCAAAACAATTCCTTCGAGATAAAACATATCATATCGCTTTTCGTAAAATATCAGTGATAATATATTTAAAAAAAGCAAGGTTAAGATAAAACATATGATACCGCTTTTCGTAAAATATCATTGATAATTTATTTTTAAAAAGCAAGGTGAACATAAAACAGCCGGCAACCTGCGGATGGTCGTGGGTTTCCACCGGGCTCTGCCCGGTTTTCACCCATCATAATACTGGCCGCCGTCATATAAGTGAAATATTCTTGAGTACGGCGTAAAACACCAATCAAGTAAATAAAATACATCAAGATAAAACATATATCGCATTTCATTAAATCTCTGATAATATATTTAAAAAAGGCAAGGTCGTTTATACAAACTTATGTTGTAAAACGTGTTGTCTACACGTTCTTTTGTTCCGGTATTAGATTAATGATGATAGGCTGAGGGGTTCTAATTAAGTGTCATCACGTCTGCATATACGAGTAGAACTCGACTTGTGTATATATATGGCATATAAACGAGTATGGCATGTAAGGCCAGCTATATGCTTGACTGCATCTCGACATTCATGTAACTCTGTTTATACGCACAGGATTTTGTTGTTTTGGGTTTTTTTTTACCATTAAAAGAACGTTAAAAATACAAAACAATGTTGGAGTAAAAATTAACAATTCGCTAATGCATTATTTGATATTCTGTTTGTCCTCAGTGGCCTAGTTTTTAGTTTATTTATTTATTTGATTTGTGTTTTACGCCGTACTCAAGAATATTTCACTTATACGACGGCGGTCAGCATTATGGTGGGTGGAAACCGGGCAGAGCCCGGGGGAAACCCACGACCATCCGCAGGTTGCTGGCAGACCTTCCCACTTACGGCCGGAGAGGAAGCCAGCATAAGCTGGACTTGAACTCACAGCGACCGCATTGGTGAGAGGCTCCTGGGTCATTACGCTGTGCTAGCGCGCTAACCGACAGAGCCATGGAGGCCCCCACCTAGTGGTTAGTGTGCTAGTGCGGAACACCGACCCAGGAGCCTCTCACCAATGCGATGGTGTGAATTTAAGTCCAGCTCATGCTGGTTTCCTCTCCGGTCGAACGTGGGATGATCCTACAACGACATGCGGATGGTCATGGGTTTCATTCGGGCTCTGTCTGGTTTCCCACTACCACAATGCTGACCGCTGTCGAATAAGTGTAATATTCTTGAGTGCGGCGTAAAACACCGTGGAAATAATTAATTAAATGGCGTTTTGCGCGGTACTCAAGAAGAGTATTTCACTTGTACGACGGCGACCAGCATAATTATGGGAGAAAACCGGACAGAGGCTGGGGAAAACCCACGGCCAATAAATAGATAAATTCTGTCATTGATACTCATTTATTTGATGTGTGTACAAGTATTTTGTACAATTGTTTGAATTGTTTTTTGTTCATGAGTTTTCTGTTTGGTTCAAATTTGTTTATCTTCAAGAATTTCTTTCAGGTGTTCTCAAGGAACTTGGGAAATCAGTGTATGATACTGTTTGACAGTTAAATGTTTTATTGTTATTTATGAATGGTGAAGTGAATTTATTCTTCAATAAAGATAATGGTGAAATGACAACTGTTTGCTCTCTTTTATTTCCACAAATGTGAAACAAGTGGTTAAAAAAGATTCGTCCGTTAAATCTGGGACTATATTATCCCAGAAAACAGAAAAGAACATAACCCTTTTAAATCAGCAGTTTTTAACTTTAGGTCTTGATACATTTTCATTGTTTAATAATTCAAAAGTGAAGACAACTTTTGTGAAAACTTCAACTTCAGCAACATATGCGAAATCGGTTTTCTTGTTTTTCTTGCGCAAACGTAGCTCGTCTTTGATCAAGGATGTCTTGCGTTAACAGTATTAAACTACAAAATAATGTCGTAAGTTTGAAACAGTTCGAATAATTACAGGTTAAAGAGTTCTCGTTTTTCTGATGTACAGTCATGTGAATCGGCAACATCAAAGACGCTGCGCGTCAAGTTTCACCACATAGACTGTGATGTAATACAAATAAGGCCCGGAGTGAGACGAGGCTTACCAAAGGTAGGGTGACCTGATCCATATCACTATATAATACCTCACGGCTATAAACAAGTAGGGTACCTGTAGCACGAGGTGAGGTCGGGCACCTGTAGCCCGAGCTGTGGTCGGGCACCTGTAGCCCGAGATGTGGTCAGGTACCTATAACCCGAGGTGTGGTCGGATACCTGTAGCCCGAGATGTGATAGGGTACCCGCTGCCCTAGATGTCTTAGGGTACCTGTAGCCTGTACGCTTGTGCCCCATGGTGTGGTCGGGTAATTTCTGGTCATGTATCTGAATTCTAGATCTGGCCGACCACCTGTAGATCAAGATATGGTCGGGGATCTGTAGAGTGGCGCACGGTGGGATATCTGTATCTGTATCGGTCGGGAACCTGTAGCACGAGGCCTGTAGCCTGCATGGGGACGTGCAGGCAGCATTATGATGGGAGGAAACCGAGTAAAAATCAGGGAAAACCCACAGCCAACCGGAAGAGCACTGACAGACCTTCCCACGCACCACCGCAGAGGAGTGGATGGATCCAACACCTCTTCTCGTGACAACGGTACTTCATTCCATTCCCGGTGAAAGCAAATGTGACGCCATGACGTCACAGAAAGATTGAACATTTGTAACCAATGTGTGGGACATCCGCTTAACCTGTTTGCAACAATATTGCTTACAATTGCTCAGTTGCGTGTTCTTGATTTACGGTTCGGAAAGGTTAAGCCAGCATGAGCTGACCTTGAACTCACAGCGACCGCATTGGTGAGAGGCTCCTGAGTCATTGCGCCACTATGGCACGCTGTCCACCTCGGCCACAGATGCCCCCTGCAGCGTTAAGAAGCTGAACATGCTGAAATATAGCGTTAAACAGCTGTGCATGCTGAACAACAGGTTTGGAGTAAAACACCTACATTTATCTAGATGAAAGGTTACTCGAGCAAACGTTCATGGAGCAAAGTTCGTGATATGATTAGGTTCAAGTGATTTAATCTTGTGAGGGATACAAATACCACCGTATACACTTATATACACTTATACGCTTATATATCAGCATGGCCCGCAGCTGAGGTAAACCCAATGTCTCATGTACAGGTCTCCCCTGACTCAGTCCCACAGCAGGGTCGGGATAAAACCCCACTTAGAACGTACAGACGGCGGTGGTACGTTTTGGCTGTCTTTTCCGCCGTGACGTTTGCACAGGGCCTGGTGTGGAATACTTGGGGACCGTTGGCCGACTCCGGCAGACTGATATTCGGCTGGACAGGCGCTGATGTCGCCTTACTAGCTAACTGGGGCTGTATCATTTACCTAGTCACGTGTGCTTTCTTCTCCTATTTGATGGACACAAAAGGTAAAAACTAGGCCTCTACAATAACAATAAAACTATGGATAAATCTCGCAAAAGAAGCACTGATGTAGCACTTATAATATATAACAATAAATGGCCGAAGCCCTGTGGAATACTTAATCATTATTATAGTCATATATTTTTTTCTCAAAAATATTTCACCTATGCGACAGGGGAGAAACCAATGCCATCCGCAGATTGTTGGCAGATCACGTATCATTATTAATACATGTATATTTACTTAATTGATCCGTGTTTTACGCCAGCATTATTTTGAGAGAAAACCGAGCATAGCCCGTCAGACATCAACGACCATCTGCAGGTTGATGACAGACCTTCCCTCGTACGGCCAGTAAGGAAGCCAGCATGAGCTGCACTTGAACATTTTTAACATTGTTACCACGTGTAATACATCAGAAAATATACAGCATCTGTTGCAAGCCATAAACTATTTTTGTTATACAGGGTAGGTGTTTGATTTCTTTTTTTGTGTGTGTTGATACGGTAAGTGTTGATACGGTAAGTGTTTCAGGAAGTGAAGGGTTGCAGGTATAGTGTACGTAGTATGTATCAGACCAGTTTGTGATCCATACCTGGTTAATATGTTTACATAAGCTACCGATAGGTCATACAAGCATAAGGATCGTCAATATTTATAAGACCATGGCCATAACTATTGAGGAGTGACTCCAAGCCGATATAAAAAATCCGGACGATTGGAGTCAGCTATGAATATTAATATTATACTGCATATCTTTTTGCACTAGTAGTGCATTATTGTATGTGTTCTCAAGTGTCTACGTGTTTGTCTTGAGGCCTCCGTGTAGCTGCTGTGTCCACGGTGAACCTCGTCTTCGTGGGATCCGCCATTCGCTGCCTCACTGTGGTTATAGGCATGAAAACATGGTGGGTATTGTGCGTACAATCATACGGCACGTGCTGGCTTGTTTGTATATACTATTATATCAAGCCGGAGAGTCTTTATAACAGTGAATTGATAAAGGTTGCCTTCGAAGTTATTTTGAAAAAAAAAAAAAACAGTTGTGAACCGTTCAAACTTTCAAGGCTATTTGAAGTCTGAAATATTTATTTGCATGCGTTTTTAACATGCTTGTTAACATTATTTCGGTCAGTTGTCACAGTGCTGACATACTAGCAGTGTTGTCCATCTGGATGGCGAAGCAGAAGACACGAAACGCGACACGGGACGAATGTTATAATAATTGATCATACTTTATGTCGCAGGATCGTCCACCTTGGACAAGCTGTCAACGCATTAGCAGGACCCGTCTGTTTCGGGGCCCCTCCTCTCCTATCGGACGTCTGGTTTCCGATTCACGAGCGATCAACTGCTACAGCAATCTCTGTCATGTCCAGTTATTTTGGAGTGGCAAGTTCCTACATCTTAGGTAAATTTCTGCTTTACACTTCTTAAAAAAAAAAAAAACAAACAAAAAAGAACCAAAAAAAAACCAAAACAGTTTCTATTAATGAATACTGCCTGTACGTAATGCCGTGTTTGCGTACATGTATTGTTCTTTTAATGTCATATAGACCAAAATTCAATTTATGTTTCCGATCCTATATGTGTTCCCCAGGATGAAAGTACGAATGCATTTTTATTTGAAACATTTAATGTAGTTTTCGTGCAGAAACTTTCTAATCACGTATCTACATATCCAGCTGTCTTGTTCAAAAGGTATCACTTTTGTGCATGGGCCAGAACACAACAATGGGACAAACTCCAGGTAAGCTGCCATTCCGCTTTAAAAAAAACATTAAAAGAGAGTTCCACACATTAAGATTAAAAAGCGTAAATGAAAAGCGTTATACTCGTGTATCAGAGGCTCAATGAAATTTTTTATTTTTTTTTTTTTTTTTTTAAATCAAGACAAAGTTGATCGAAATTGATAAACAGACTCTGACATTATGACATCATGTCACCTTAAGTGATAGCCTGAACTACGTAATTGACAAAATTCCTCAGTGCTATGCGTTCAGTATTCAAACGCTGGAGGTAGTGTTTAAAGCATATTCAGAATTCTGGACCCGACAAAAAACCCCAAAAAACCCCAATGAAACACTCCTTCCTGAAGAGTAGACACACAGCATTCGCACGTGCTTAAAGGATACTTGAAACGCTTTGGTTTTATTTCTTAATATGCAGAAATTCTTAATATCATGTTTAATCAAATATAAAAGTACAAACAAATTTTTCAACTTTTGACTTTGAGCGGTAAAAATGGCTTCATAGTACAGTTTTCTTAAGGCTCTAGCGGTCAGTCCGGAACTTAAGTAGCTTGCAGCGGTGACATCAACGATGTTCCCTGTTTAAAAAGAACTCTGTGGGGGACAGATCGAACGGGTCTGGCCGATTGAGTCTGAAAAATGCCGGGGCATAATTTTCTTCATTTGGCATAGAAACATAATCTTTGCTTTATAGTTCCTTTTCACGTATCCTTTATTGAGGAGCCATGAGGCGCGAGGGCAGCGTAATGACCCAGGAACCTCTCACCAATGAGGTCGCTGTGAGCTCAAGTCCAGCTCATGCTGGCTTCCCCTCCGGCCGTACGTGACAAGATCTGACAGCAACATACGGATGGTCGTGGGTTTCTCCTGGGCTCTGTCCGGTTTCCTCCCACTATAATGCTGGTCGCCGTCATATAAGTAAAAATATTCTTGAGTACGGCGTAAAACACCAATCAAATAAATAAATAAATAAATAAATAAATAAATAAAAGAACCATGAGATGACGGCATGAAGTAATTTTTTTGGCTATAATGGTGGTTAGCAGACTAACTCGGACTGATTTCAATATTTGTCCTCTGCATACAGACCCTTTCAACACAAACTTATGGCCACAAAGCAATTACTTTTGTAGTGACTTTATGAAAAGTTATAGCAGAATTCTATCCTGGCGTTTTTTAACATGGCCCACTACAACAACCTCAGGCGATTAGGTTCAAATAATAAACTTTAATATAAGTGTGTATATTTGGTTTGCAGCTATGCTGTGGGTGAAGTAACCGGTAAGTGTTGAACTCCATGTGTGCGTGAGAAAAGTTTGTTATGTAAATCTTACTCAATTATAGCTGGTTAATGGACCGAACATTTCAGATATGAAAGTTATTTAAATGCCACTTCCAAAATGTTCTCGAAATTTACATATTTTAACCATGGGGATTATTAAATTAAATTCTACGCACGGCACTAGAAGATTATGACCTTTTCTCGATTACCATTGTTTCCACTGCAGCCTGTGATATCAGACATGTGCCTTTCTGTTTTCAACCAAGTGTGGTGTTCTATTCTGAAACAGGTGATGTCTCTATACAAAGGTCAGATATTGAGAGACTTTTATTCACAGGTAAGTTAGTAATACAAAAGAACTTTCATGGTTATCTGGAAGTGGGCCTTCCAATCGCTGAACCATACGTGGGAAGGTCTGTCAGCAGCCAGCAGATGGTCGTGGGATTCCGCCGGGCTCTGCCCGGTTTCCCCCCACCATAATGCTGGCTGCCGTCGTATAAGTGAAATATTCTTGAGTTCGGCATAAAACACCAATCAAATAAATAAATAAATAAATAAATCCAATCGATCGGACACACCAGGTGTAGGTACAACAATGGACTAAATAATATATAACCTATAAATAACTTACAAATGTATATGTATGGTTTTGTGTTATATTCTGAAGCACAGTGTTAAGTACAATTCTTCCAGCTCAAGGGATTGCAAGGTGACGTACACAAAGTACCATATACCGCGGGGTTATATTATATTAAAACTAGTAAACAATTTCAAATATTAGAGAGGCAGAAACATAGTTTTCAGTAAGATCGATATCAGCTGAGGAAACTGGTGTCGCACCCCCCACCCTCCCCACATTCAGGATGCCATTGTTTTTTCAATAATCATGACATCGCTCGAGGCAATGGGTTCTTGCCGTCGAAACGGGACGTATGGACTTCAACATTATGAATTAGAAAAAGTGTTCTAGCTTCATTTTCCATGCAATAATGTGAACCTCAAATATATCACTGTGTAGAGCTTATGTTGTTACGTGTCAATGACTAAAGGCAATATTGGTCGCGAGAATGACTGGTTTGAAAAATCAGTCAGGTGAAAATAGGCGATTCTCTAAAAGAAATAGACAATATCCACACATGCACGATTCATTCAAGCCGTATCTCGTTTCAAATGGGAGATAGGTTTGCATCGAAACTGCTGACTGAAATACTAAAACAAACTTTGAACTCCTAACTTGCCTGGTATTAATGGAGAATATTATCATTATGCTGCAAACTGCCTTGTCCACGTAGATGAAGTAACCGAACACTCAATTTCCCCTGGTTGTGCATTCCGCAAGCACAGTTTCACCATGTGATGCCTTACACAGAAGCAGCCTTAAGTCACTCTACCTGCATTACGCCCCTTCGTACGAATACTCTACTCACATCTTTCGATTTCTCTCAACACGCATTTTCCATCTTGCAGGTAATACCCGATCCTTTCTTCTTCAGAGTGTGCTTTGGGCGGAGTTTTGTCTATCCTAGTTTTGACCTACTTCCCGGCCAAACCTCCTTCTCCACCCAGCGTCAGCGCTTTCCTGCCACGGGCCAACTATCGATATCTTATCCCTCGGCTCCTAAGGTGAGAGACCATCATAATCCAAGTAACTCGCTATAATCCTTACCAGTCTGAAGCTCGATTAAGTTACATATCGAAAGGGAATTTAACAAAATACAAACTAATTCATTTGGGCAGTAGATAGTTTACGCTTAGATACATGAACAGTCCTTATAAACATTTGAGCAAATAGTTAATGCCCTAATGTTGTTAAAGTCGCCGTCTTATGAATCGTGAGTAATGCAAACCTTGCTGAGAACCAGAATTACGGTGTTCCCTGAGAACACCCATACGGCATGACATGTCCGCCCAAACCATGGTGCACTGAGCCTATGTACATGTATTCCAGACCTATGCTACATGGAAAATCAATAATCACGCCGTTTCTGGGGATTCAGAAACGAACATTGTTAGAACTATTGCCATTACATTTTAGATTATTAACTTGGAATTATATGTTCTGATGTCCAAAAATTTTACATTACATACGTTTAACTTATAATGCATACCAACAGGAACAACGTTTGTTGGGGAAAACCTGTTTAAAATAAGCGCAGTTCACTTAACTGGACGAAATCTAATTCACAGTTAAGATATATGTGCTTGTATGTTTGTTTCCCTGCATGCAGGAAAAGATTTTTTAGGTTATTGATTTAAACATTCCGCACTTACCAGAGTTCTTTCCCGATATGTAGCATGTATTTTGTTGTTTGTTGACTTGTTGTCAGAAACTGCCAGTTGTGGTGTATTGTCGCTGCAGGAGGCCTGGCCAGCGGGATCTATGGCACCTGGTTGTCTCTGCTCGACACTAACCTAGGGCCGTTTGGTTTCACTCAGGTCCGTAAATATTCATGAATTTAAATTCGTCGACCTACAAGAAATAATGGAAAAGACGAAGTAATTGATAAATATAGGTTGTAGGGAATGGAAACAAAGCAGAGGTACACATGATTATAGCTGACTTTTACCATATGGGAACTTCGTTCTGTTCTAAATTAGGAGCTTCTGCCAACTCATTTCCTTCCATGAATATTCCATATATTGATTCCTTTATTCAAATAAATAAATATATTCAATGTAAGAGGTGAATTTGGTTTTAAAATTAAAATTTGATTAACCAAAATCTAGTTAGGAAAAGTAGTATACTACACATATCGCCCTCAAGAGACATGCCTTTATGAAGAAAAGGCTTCATGGGTAACTATTTGACCGAATTCATCTGTTTCTGCTTAGAGGGAGGCTGGTCTGCTTGGGGTTTATTCTAGCTTGGCCGCTTGTGTCAGCGCAGTCATCATATCCAGGTAGGTGCGGCTTCTTGGGGCCTCCGTTGCTCAGTCGGTTAGCGCGCTAGCGCAGAGTAGTGACCTAGAAGCCTCTCACCCATGCGGTCGCTGTGAGCTCAATACCAGCATATGCTGGCTTCCTCTCCGACCGTACGTGGGAAGGTCTGCCAGCAACTTGCGGATGGTCGTTGTTTTTACCCGGGCACCGCCCGGTTTCCACCCACCATAATGCTGCCCGCCGTCGTATAAGTGAAATATTCTTGAGTACGGCGTAAAACACCAAATAAAAAAAAAGAAAAAAAAAAGCTGCGGCTTCTTATTAACGAAAACGGTATTTTCTATATGTAAGAGTGAACTTTCTTAATATGTAGGACAGATTTCAGTGCTGAAAGTGAGCACTTTCTTGGTATATTACAGGGTTATGTGATGAAGATTAGAATTAGCACTTTCATAGCGTAGGACAAATTTCAGTGCTGAAAATGAGCACTTTTGTGGTATGGCACGTATTTCTGTGCTGAAAATTGCCACTTTCTTGGTATAGCACCAGTCTGTGTGCTGAAAATTAGTACTTTCTTGGTATATCATCAGTCTGTGGACTGAAACTTATCACTTTCTTGGCACAGCACCAATCTGTGTGCTTAAAATTAGCACTTTCTTAGCATCACATATATTTCAATCCTGGAAGTTAGCACTTTCTTAGCATGGAGCATTTTACATTGCTGGAGATTAGCTCTGACTTTCTTGACATAACATCAGATTGTGCACTGGAGATTTCAGTGATAAAAATTAGTACTTTCTTGGTATAGCTCATATTTCTATGCTGAAAATTGGCCGTGAAGATTACGAGTTTTGAACAATTTTCGCTAGACAACGGTCCTCAAATAGGCGCAGATCGTCGATTCAAGAGTTCAAGCGAGTAGTATAAACAAACCAAATTCCAATGCCATTACTAATTTTAAGCCATCACGAGGAGAGTACGATTCTACTATGCATATTTGATCTTCAAAGAATCGTTACATTTCTACTCCTTCCTAAAGATTATGAATTTTATTTTTTCCTTTGAAACGATAATCTGACTAACCGTTCACCATATTTCTGGCTTTCATAATATTGACCAAGCCGTAATACGACCATAAAATGAGTATATAATGGTGACACAGATATTGCAAGTTAAACGCAGTAATGAAGTAAGTCTCTACGCCACCCGTGGGAAAGTTCACCAGTAACTTGCCAAAGCTCGATGGTTTAAACCATCATAATTTCCTACCACCGAAATGTGTGGAAAATCTTACCGAGATGACCAACACAGCCTATTGACTTGACCCAAACTTTAAGCGCATGAAAGGCAGAAACGTTAGGTGTGAGCGCGATGAGAGCGCGATTTCAACTCAGGGGAGATAACTGCTCGGTTACAGTTAGAAAAGAAAAATCGAAAAGGACCAAAAGCTTATGGAAAATTAGTTGAGGTTTGCAGACAACTATATGACTAGCTTCTAGGTATTTGTTCGCTTCAGCTGACACGCTGGTTGGTGCAAAGCTGCTTGGCTTGTCCAGCAGCTGCGGGGTATTCATTATGTACATTATGTTGTTATTATTCATTATGTTGTATTGAGGATAGCTTGACATTCTTTCAACTTCCCGTCACTTTCCCGTAAAATTGAACCAGAATGCATCGCGATGCATTCGTGTATAAACAGAAAATATTTCCAAGAGATCGGCTGCATCCGTGAGTAAAGAATCGATCCTCAGCATAGGAGTAGGTAAATTTAGATGGGATTCATATGAAGCAAGCTTGGCAGCCCTAAAATCTTAAAATAGGTTAACTGTCATATCATGCAGCTGGGCTGGATACCTTAGCAACGCCACTGACCTGACTGGGAATTCAAGCTTGCATCAATAAGAGTCACACCTGTCCTAAGTTTAGACAATTTACACTGCTTTCATAGCAGGCATGCATATGTACACCAAACATGCCCGGATTGACAGCAAAGAAAACTTTATATCATTTAATACACAAAATTATATTTTTATAAAATCTGAAAGTGGTAATACGGTCGTAATTTTACTAATGGTTGGGCCGGATTTCCGACCTAATAATTTATATACTTTTTTCTTCGCATTTCTCAACATTTTACTTTCAGCTGAGTGAATTTGTGTCAATGTAGAATGTCACTTGCTAACCGCTCCAAGTGCCTTCAGGCACAACACAAGATATAAAACTCAGGAAGATTCGCGTGACACATCATTTTGTTAGTTTAATAGCATGAACCAAGACGATATAGGCTACTAGCTGGAGAAGACAAAGTTAGAACGTGTGTATATGCTGACTTGCATCTAAGTAGCTTACCGTTATCTTCAGCTTGCATGCGTTACTTGACTCTTTAAACACAGGATAAGCTATCTTCTACGACACATTGTCGGATGAAAATTCTCGGGTTACCACTGTAATCGTTGTGTGTAGTCCACTAGTAAACGGACTACTCACTAAATCTACTTGGGAGTCATGAAGCTTGTTTTAATGTTCCTGTGGCTTATACTATTAGAAGTAGTGCGGAGTTCTTCTCAGCCCGCCCCGAGCGCCCCAGCCCCACTACTAGTACCACCTAACCCCGTCCTCGAACCGAGAGTAGAACCTGTCTATTATACCGTTAAGGCAAACGTCTCTCTCAGAAATACTGTAATTGACGCCATGGATTACGGGTGCGGTGCGGCGGCCTTCTGCGATTCAACCCTGGCCAAGTTTGAAAAACCGCACTGCCTTAAATGTGAGAAATGTCACTGTGACGATGTTTGCACGTTGTATGGCGACTGTTGCGTTGATCGACTATTCGACGAGGACACCGATTCCCTGATAGTACCTACAGCAACTTGTCAGCCACAACACCCGAGAGGAAAACAGAGTGAAGTCCCATTTCTGTTCATGATGACTTCCTGTCCACCAGATACACAGACTGACAATCTGACTAAAACAAAATGTGAAAGACCGTCCAGTTCCGTCTTAAGCGAGTCGACACCAGTGTCTGTCCGGACGACTCAGGTCACGTATCGGAACGCTTACTGCGCCTCGTGTCACGGTCAGACGTACTTCATGGAATGGAGCCATGAAGTGAGCTGTTCAAAGAGAGACATTCTGAGGACAGCGGAGGACAAGGACCACCTCTGGGCTTTGGTGATGACTAGTCCAGCCTGTACGGTTAAGAGCTTCCCTCCTTTGGATATAAACACAAGGAATTGTTTCAGTGGACTACAAGGCAATTGTAACGTGAAAAGCAGTACAAACCTCGATGTTAAAGTCCAGAAACTGTGTGGCATGTTCAACCGTCCAGTAAAGGAGGCAGGCACCAAGTACAAAAATATTTTCTGTGTTTTGTGTAAAAGACAAAACATTTTGTCCAGAACGGAATTATGTAGGGAAGTTGGGGAATTCGATCCGATTGAGAAGACCTATCCATTGAGTGTTCTCATTGACTTCAATCCGAAACCTAGGCTAGTGGCGGACCTGCCAGTGCCTGAGCAGGTGGCCACAGTCAAGTGTAACTACACGGAACTCTACGATCCTCTGTCGGTAAGTCTACACTGACATTCAGTCCACTTGCTGAAATTTCGATTACGGGAATACTGAGGGTATATTACGACGATTTCAATTGATCTTTTTAAAATGTCGTTTATATTTGTTTGTTTGCTTCTTGTCGTTTATATAAACGTTTCAATGTTTTTGGTGGCGCACTTAGCTCCTGAGGACAACTTTCACAAAACTTTGCAGGTCATAAGTCTGGTAACTTCTTTAGTAAAAGTCGTTGTCTTGGTTGTAGGGCTATAAAACATACTATGTATGTGCAGCCCCTGGGCTAAATAGTTCACCTGGAATGCAATTGACCTCATTTGTTTGCATATACAAACACAGCTTCTGGCTTGATACAAGCAATTTTTATGCTTCATTTAAAATTAATGTTACGCTAGGAGGTATACAGGTCAGGTATGAGTGTTTTCGTGTTTGATCTGAAAGCTTTTTCAAAAAACCTTTTGTATTTAAAAAATGTAGATCAAGTCGGCACCATGATGTTATTCCCAATTCCTGTTGATAAAAAATGGCCGAGGTGCTTAGCGTTCCAGCACGGCGCAATGTCCCAGGAGTCTCTCACCAATGGTCGCTTTGATTTCAAGAAGAGTATATGTTGGCTTCCTCTTCGGCCCCACGTGACAAGGCCTGGTATCAACCTGCGCATGGCCGTGGGTTTTCCCCCGGGCTCTGTCTGCTTCCTTCCACTATAATGCTGGCCACACCAATCAAATAAATATTGATAACAATTTTTGGTTATGCAGACAGGCAATTAGAAAGCATCATTTAAACAGGCTTATCCGTATACATACATCATGATGATGTAGTAAAATACATCCAAGTAAACCATGCAGAGGTTTCAGTGCACGACCCTGTTACAACACCATGCATGATAGCTTGCAAGAGTTTTTCATAAATGACACATGCTGATTCCTTCAGTGACTCATCGTCTGTTCATCCTACCAGAACGTCAACAGTGCGTTTTAATTAACAAACAAATTAAACAAACTAAATCCACTGCCAATCAAGCATACTTTATTCTCCGAATAAAACAGTTGCTTGCAGTACATACTGACATCAAGCGTACACTCATACATATATAATCACATGAATCAATGGGGCTCATTGTATACCTTTATTCACTAAACTTTGTCAATAATTTTATAACCAGTACTGGTACTGTTGAATTTTTGTTACTGTGTCAGTTTTTTGCCTGAAGTTAATTTACCTTAAATGAGAAGAAAACGTGAAAAGATGACACTATGGGCTGAAAAGAGCATATTTTTTTCTATCTGGTGGTGTCTGCTGCATAATTTTGTGATTTTTCCTTGCCATACACGTAAAGCCTGAAAACGGCAAAGCTGGCATAAATCGCTGAATCCATCGCGTCCTCCATCTTTAACACCCTGTAATTTATGCAGGGGCTGTGTTGCCTCTCAGGCAATGAGAGTCGTTAAAACTGCCTGCTTGTTCGTGTAAACTCGGAACCTACGTCCAGCATTCTGGTTTCCCGATCGTCAAGCAGAAAACGAACTGTGCTGTTCGCTACCTTCTGGGAAAAAGAGTTCTACTTTATTTATAATTTATCAATTTGAGGTAAATATTAGAATTTTTATGGCATGCACCTGCGAGGAAATGCATACTTTTTTCAATGGCATTTGATTGATATTTAAATTTTCTTCTCCTGTAAATGCAAACACAAGTTTCTATTATCTCTTGTTTATAAATGGCATATTTTATGTTTCAGGAAAGTTGTCGGAAAGCCAAGTGTTCTTACGGGCGAATTCGGTCAGGTGACACATGCGAGCTTGCCCTGCACTCTTCTGCTGGCGTTGGTTATTCGGGATCCCTGGCGCTAAAATTCACAGAGAAACTTAACTGGGCAGAGTGGAACGACCTTGTGGAACAATTTACCAGATCAGAACTGCACAAATCTCTGCAAAAGTTCTCTCCTTTTATGTTCACCGAGATGACACGCTCAATATATGCTTTACCTCCAAAACTGGATGGCTTTCTTATCACTGAGGGTCAAGCCAGTGGGGCTAAAATAGACTTCAACTTTGTCTCAATTTCGTCAGCATACATTCCACAACTAGAAGACGCCCTGAAACGCGTCCACTCGTTGGAATTAAAGAACTACACGGTCGGCGAGAAGCGAGGTACGTTATCATCGTTTGGATTGCCCTGTCCTTCCAAGATATCTGAAGTTCTGAATGGCATACCGAGAGAGACATCTATCTCCAACGATCTGCCCTTTGCGGAGTGTGAACTTCCGGGCCGATATTGTGACTTCGACTCCGTTACTTATGAACCAGTTCTTCACATCTTGAACTGTCCATATCTGGAGTTTAATCTCTCGGACTACAATATGAAATTGGATTTGGAAAACTCAAGTTTGGAAATTTACAACCAAACAATCCATCTGGAAAAAACAGATTTCTTGTCATGTGGAGACACCATTAAAATTTGCTCTCGCGGTCTTTCTGATATTTCAGAGACATTGAAGTCCCCAGTCGATGAGAACATCCCAGTCAATGGAAACAGGTTAGTCGTCAGTGTGTCTCCGGCCTTGACAGTTGTCTCTGTCGTGTGTATCGCTCTGTCTTTACTGTGTCTCTTCTTGACATTTTTGGTGTATTGTCTCTTACCTCAGCTAAGGACATTGCCAGGAAAAAACACCATGGTGCTGGTTGCATACCTGTTCTGCGCTCAGCTGTTTTTTCAGGTTGGCATCAATCTCACCTACAACAAGAACCTTTGTCGTGCTATGGCTGTTTTCATTCATTACCTCTGGATAGCCACCTATATGAGTATGGGCACGTGTGCCTTCCACATGTACACTGTGTTCACTACTATGTCCTTTAAGTCATTCCAAAATACAATTCAGGAAACCAAGAAATTCATACGATATCTGATAATCTCCAACGCCGTGGCTGTACTTATCGTAGGAGTATGTATCGGTTACCACGCTGGATCTTCAGGAGGAAGAGAAATTGGGTATGGAGGCAGTATTTGCTTTATAAATACCTCATTAGACATTGGAATTTTCTTTGCTGGACCTCTGGCAGTCGTTCTTGTCTTCAACATATTCTGTTTCATTAGGGTGGCCATCTCCATTCGGAATGTGCCCAACATGAAAACAGCAAAAATCCAGGCGAACAGAAACCACGCAAAGGTGTACTTTAGGTTGTCCATATTGCTAGGCTTTACATGGATCTTTGGATTTGTAGCTGTAGCTTTACAGCTGGAAGTTTTGTGGTATATTTTTGTGATACTTAACGGACTTCAGGGGGTCTCTATTTTCATCGCCTACTGTCTCAACAGAAGAATTCTGATCATGATGAAAACTCTTTGTTGTGGGAAGACATCAGACAAATACAGTAAAGCACAGGTTAATAGTCCAGTGGCGAGTACGGAAAGTTCGGCATTGTAGATGACCAGCCCACCACCTTCAGAACGTCAACAGTCGTCCTTCGCTTCGCCACTGACTGTGACAGCTCGTTTGACTCTGTCAAAGATTAGTGTGAACCAGGTCTTCCAATGAATGTCCCCACCACGTGTCTTCTGTCACCTGTTCAGTTGTTTCTAAATCACATTGTGCGATTGTGACCTCAAGTCTTCCTAACACGCCTAAGTCGAATCGACGTCACAGAGAATGAAATGTGATATCAGTATGGACAATAACTATGTATACCATCCCGATTAGGATATCTAACATAACGAGGATAATGATATATCCGCAATGTCTGAGGAGTTGTCGACGTTTGTGTTTGGTCACTTTGTGTTTGGCATTTGAACTGGTATAATTCTGATCTGGCACAATGGCGTAAGAGGACACATGCATGTTGATCTTCGAGAGTAGATGTGAAGGTCTGGCACCAAAGTGCAGGTGGTTGTGGGTTTCTCTCGGGCCCTGCCTGCTTTCCTTCCACCATAGAAGTGAGGGGTATCAAGTGAAATATTACAGCGTAAAGAGTACAGCGTAAAAAAACAAAAAAAAAAAACAATCAAATAATGATAAAAAAAAACAATCAAATAATGATAAAAAAAAACAATCAAATAATGATAAAAAAACCTGTACGCATTGAAGTCTGCTGTTTCTCCATAGTCACTTTGACATGTATCCGCACATACAACAGAAAGTATATTTGAGAATGTCGTGTAAATGTGAATCTTAAGTTAAGAATCTTAAGAATTAAGAATCTTAATTAAGCGCTGTATTAATAATTGCATGTTGCTTACGAGACATTGTGAAACAAACAAATAAACAAAATGAAACAAATAAAAGAAACAATGTCGGTGTTTTTGTTGCACATTGATTAACAAATTCTGTTTAATCATTCAGTAACAAGCATAATTAACTCTGACGTGCTGTTGACCTTACACTGTGGTGGCCGAGCGTAGAGGCTACTGACAGTGCCATAGTGGCGGGCATTCAAGCTAATGACCACGTGGTTGTGGTGGAGCGGAAAGGCTTTTTACGGTGTGGACGAGGGTGAGAGTAAAGGCTGTTGACCGTGTGGGTGAGGGTACTTTACAATATTTCATATGACGACGGAGTCCGTAATGTGCCTCCTTGAAGTAGGACGGACTTTGACCGCACCTTTATCTAGTGCAGCTTCACTAAGACAACTTATCGAAGTCAAGTAAGCCGGGTCGTTGCACTATTCCCTTAATGCTAAACGCCAAGCGAGGAAGTTACATTTTCCTCGTTTGTAAGGTTTTAGGTGTGACCCGACCCAGAATTGACCCTGCGTAGAAGCTGTTGAACGTGTGGATAGGGTGAGCGTAGAAGTTGTTGAATGTGTGGAGGAGGCTGAGCGTAGAGGGTGCTGACCGTGTGGAAAAGGATGAGCGTAGAAGCTGTTGAACGTGTGCATGAGGGTAAACGTAGAGGGTGCTGACTGTGTGGAAATTAGGACCTAGGCCACCTCTAGGAGTCAGAATATAAATAATCTGTTTATTCATACACATGGCGAGAACAGTACAAATGTATTATTTGCCTTTTGATAACATCAAAATCACCTTGCACGTCACACACACACACACACACACACACACACACACACACACACACACACACACACATATATATATATATATATATATATATATATATATATATATATATATATAATATACCAAACACAGATTTTTAAACAGACAGACAGTGCATTCAGTGGAACTTGGTTGTTCCGTGTTTTGATATTGTCTAACGGTAGTAATGGATATCTGCACACAGTTATTTATGAATTTCTTTCTTTTTTTCTTTTTTCATGCTTTGCAAATGTCGCTTTCTTTAAATTCACATATGGATACATATTGAAATAATAATTGTCTTCATAAAATGTATGTTATGATCCAGGCAGTGCCTCTTATTTCTGTTTTAGGTTTTCTGATAAATTCTCAAGAGGATTGAAGTTTATGTTGATAGGTCTTTCAGCGGTAGGAACATTGTCCTATCTGATGTTTTCATTGCTCTGCCAAAGGACAATAGCATACTCAGCAGGTCAGCATATAGCTCTTTATATACAGACCATACCAAGGTGATACAAAATCTAATGGGATACACTGGCTTAATCGCTTTGTAATTCTTTTCTATATTTGACGCATGGGTATTGTTATGCGCACAGTTGCCGTCAGCTTCTAAATTTAGCTTGCCACTGTTTACATATGCTTGTTCAGGGCCCGCTGTATACCTCTGTCTTAGAATGTTCCAGAATACCCTAAGTTCGGGGCCTGATTGTTTACAACAAGTGTTCAAGAATTTTCTTATTCTAGACAATTCCACCAGTCTATATAAGACCTATGAAAGCAGGTCAAAGTGGGAGAAAGGAGAATTATTGAGAGTTTTGGATGCTTTCGCTGTGTATTACCCTAGTAGGCCTTTTGTGCTGAATTTTGGGGTCTTTATAGCCTCTGGCTTTGTTATATCATATCTCCACCGAGCACTTGTTCAGTCTGAACTTGTATATTTAATTTGTGCTCTTGTGAACACAGTGCTTATTAGTACATGGACCCTGTCTGTGGAATTTTGTGTATATTTCGTCATACACTCAGTTATACTGTGGATTTTCCCTCTTATTTGTGCATTTATGCCTGTATGGTTTTCTGCATTGTGGAATATATGCGTCCGTTTGGACTTGACACCGTTGTACATGTAAGTACTTTAGTATTTGTAAAAGTCTTGTTATCTGTTCTTGTTAAACGTATTAAATTGTTGTAAAATAAAATCTGCTGGTTTTGGTTACTTTTTTGTGCGGCTAAACTGTCGTGTATTTCGAAGAAGCCATCTCTTTATAATACAGACAGTTTGGGTCGTAACAGTATATAAACTCCGTATATTTCTCACTTTGAGTTCATCTCATGTGTTTCAGAATACACCGTGATATGTTTGTTTGTTCTAGTGTTCGTATACATAACATGTATACTTGGCGGAATGGTTGTGAACGCCGCCATCCCTCTCTACTATGAGTTTGTTTGTGACTGCGGCTATCCGCTACCAGAGGGAGCCTCCGCTACATTTTTGACCATCTTTAACAATGTAGTGGGCTTCTCTTTCTACATGATACTGCAGATTCCAGCAGTGGGTAAGACACGATCAATATATACATGAAACAACGGGTGTTGTTTACACTATAATTATTGAACTGTTATCTTTAAGTTAACAAAAACTTGATAAAGATGTCTAATTTTCGAGGCGATTGATACTAGGTTGATACTAGGCATGAGAGGGTTGATACTAGGCATGAGAGGGTTGATACTAGGCATGAAAGGGTTGAAACTAGGCATGAGAGCGTTGATACTAGGCATGGGAGGGTTGATACTAGGCATGAGAGGGTTGATACTAGGCATGAGAGGGTTGAGACTAGGCATGAGAGCGTTGATACTAGGCATGAGAGGGTTGATACTAGGCATGAGAGGGTTGATACTAGGCATGAGAGGGTTGATACTAGGCATGAGAGGGTTGATACTAGGCATGAAAGGGTTGAGACTAGGCATGGGAGCGTTGATACCAGGCATGGGAGGGTTAAGTCTGGCATGAGAGAGTTGATACTAGGCATGAGAGGGTTGATGCTAGACATGAAAGGGTTGAAACTAGGCATGAGAGCGTTGATACTATGCATAGGAGGGTTGATACTAGGCATGAGAGGGTTGATACTAGGCATGAGAGAGTTGATACCAGGCATGAGAGAGTTGATATCAGGCATGCAGGGGTTGAGACTAGGCATGCGAGGGTTGAGACTAGGCATGAGAAGGTTGGTATTGGGCATGAAATAGTTGATACTATGCGTGAGAGAGTTGATATTAGGCGTGAGAGTGTTGATACCTGGCCAGAGAAGGTTGATACTAGGCATGAGAGAATTGGTACTAGACATGAGAGAGTCGATATTAGACGTGCGAGGGTTGAAATTAGGGATGAGAGGGTTGATACCAAGTATGAGAGCGTTGATACAAGGCGTGAGAGGGTTGATACTAGGCGTGAGAGTGTTGATACTTGGCGTGAGAAGGTTGATACTAGGCATGAGAGAGTTGATACCAGACAAGAGAGTTGATACTAGGCATGCGAGGGTTGAAACTAGGCATGAGAGGGTTGACACCAGGTATGAGAGCGTTGATACTAGGCATGAGAGGGTTGATGCTAGACATGAGAGGGTTAAGTCTAGGCAGGAGAGAGTTGATACTAGGCATGAGAGGGTTGATACTAGGCATGAGAGAGTTGATACTAGGCGTGAGAGTGTTGATACTTGGCGTGAGAAGGTTGATACTAGGCATGAGAGAGTTGATACCAGACAAGAGAGTTGATACTAGGCATGCGAGGGTTGAAACTAGGCATGAGAGGGTTGACACCAGGTATGAGAGCGTTGATACAAGGCGTGAGAGGGTTGATACTAGGCATGAGAGGGTTAAGTCTAGGCATGAAAGGGTTGATGCTAGACATGAGAGGGTTAAGTCTAGGCAGGAGAGAGTTGATACTAGGCATGAGAGGGTTGATGCTAGACATGAGAGGGTTAAGTCTAGGCAGGAGAGAGTTGATACTAGGCATGAGAGGGTTGATACTAGGCATGAGAGGGTAGATACTAGGCATGAAAGGGTTGAGACTAGGCATGAGAGGGTTGATACTAGGCATGAGAGGGTTGATACCAGGCATGAGAGGGTTGATACTAAGCATGGGAGGATTGGTGCTAGGCTTGAGAGGGCTGATAAAAGTCATGAGAGGGTTGATACTAGGCATGGAAACGTTGATACCAGACTTGCGAGCTTTGATACCAGTCATGAGAGGGTTGATACGAGGCATGGGAGCGTTGATACCAGGCATGGGAAGGCTGATACTAGGAATAGTGTGCAACGCCAACTAAGTGTCAGACTGAAAGACAGTCGATGGATTCTCTGAAAAAGCAGGTTTTTGTGGGGGGTTTTTATCGAAGAACACACAAAATTGCGTATGTTCTGTTCTTTCTAAAACATGTTACTTTTGTTTGATTTTCTCTTCGAGAGTTTTAAGCCAGTGGGTAAGATGTGTTAATGGTTTGTGCGCGATCATATGTATTCCGATGATTTTGTCTTACCTTTGCAGGGACGGAATGGATTAACTGGACGCTGGTTGGGGCTGTGGCCGCAGGCATGGTTCTTCTGTGGCAGACGAAAAACACATATTCCCGCTCAAAAATTGACCACGGAACTTAAACTCCCAGATATCAATGTAACAACCATCAATGTACAAAAAAAAGTATAATCTTTATCTATTAGCGACTGGGCCATACTGCCATTATTCAGCTTTCTGTAAAATCAGTCTTACTCGCTGCCTAAATTGCCTTCAGTCAGTGACAAGTAACAACACTCACTCTACACGTGGACATGTTGAAAGTTCAACGTACAGCGACTCCAGTTACGTAAACTGCTATCGATTTAACTGTAAACCCTGTTACTGACACTATCAAATTTGATATCGTTTACAGCTTTTAGTATCATATAACCATAATAAATGAAATTTATTTTTTCTGTTGGAGTGTATGATCTCACGGCAGTATAGATTTAGGGATGAGTGTTGGGGAATTAAAGCGATGTAGTCTATTTGCAGAGACAGTGGTGTAGGCTGTGTTACTGCATGGAGTTTGTTCTAATCTCTTGTTGGTGCAACCAGTGTAAAACAAATTACTCTCCACTTCCATTGTCCAGCACGTAACTGGCTTTTGAGTAATTATGGCGTCATCCGAAGCAATGAGTTTTTGGTGTCGAAACTAAGCCTGTGGAGTTTAACATTATGACTGAGTGAGTGCTTGGGGTTTAACGTCGTACTTACCAATTTTTCAGTCATATGACGACGAAGGAATCCTTAGAGTGCATGTAATGTGCCTCCTTGTTGCAGGACGGATTTCCACCGCTCTATTTTCTAGTACTGCTTCACCGAGACGCCTTACCGAAGGCAAGCCGCCCCGCCCGAGCCATTATACTGATACGGTTCAACCAGTCGTTGCATTATCCTCTTCATGCTGAACGCCAAGCGATGAAATTACAATTTCCTCTTTTAGGTTCTTAGGTTTAACATTATGAATTAGAAATAATATGTTGACTGCATTTTCTTTGTAATAACATAGACGTCCAACGGATCAGTGTGTAGAACTTGTGACTGGCTAAAGGCAATTTTGTCAGCGAGTATGTTTGATTTTAAAGACAACTGAATATAAGCGACTCGCTAAAAGAATTAGACTATAATTTCAGTTGCGCCTTTAAACAACAGCTTATACAGACATGTTTAATTTCATGAGTTGCATGTCATATTTTTTGTCTTGTATTAGATATTCACTGTGCTTACTGGTCTCACTGAAATGTTGAAAATTATTTTCTTCTAGCAATTAATATAATTGCATGCCTATGTAAATTAGGGCTTACGGATATGGGAATGGCCTAGATAAAAGCCTATTATATACTACCGCGTTGATTTTTAAATGGAACTATATGTGTACAGTGCATAATTATATGTAAGTTTGCTTAACGCTGCTTCAGAATATTTCACTTATAAGACAGTAATCAGGTGTATGGGCGCGAAACGACAGGTATACAGTTCCTAAAATGCCACTCCAATATGGCGTATAGTAAGCGTATGACAGTGTGCATCACATGTGCAGTAAAAGTTTGTCAGTAACTTACCAAAACTATATGTAGGTGCTTTTCACCAGACGCTCCGGTTTCACTCACACATTACATGAAGTCATGTCTAAGTGAAAATACTGGATTGAGGCTTAGGTGCAGGAGATAACATATGATTCAGTTCACGTCTAATACATCACAAGCTGTTAAAAGGTACTTGTAAATATGATCTTCAAGATTTCATTAAGGACTCAAGGGCATTTGAAAAAAAATGCTACAGGACTAGTTAGTGTGTTAGACCACCTTTTAGGTTAATTAAAACCTGACACGTTTATGGCGTAAAACGATATATCCTCTAAATAAGTACAATATGCGGGCCTTATGAATTTATTTTTGCTCCAGATAATTTTTCAAAACAAATGTGTTAAGCCAAAATATTATGCACATTTATATTCTAATATATTTATTTATCATAATTCAAATGTAAAACATGTGTTTGGATATAAACAGTAAAGGTACATTTAAATAAATGATGACTCATGAGTGCATGGCATCTTCAAAATAAGCGTTTTCTGTGTGATTTTTTGTATGACTGCGGGCTGTCATGTTTTCAGTGCCTTAATATAACACTTGACACACCTGTAAGCAATACAACTTAACCGCATCAAACCAATCGAAAGTTAGAGGACATTAGCATTACTTATGTACTGGACAGATTGTTTATCTTACCGTTAGGGGAGATTGGGACAGAATGGACTACATTCTCAAGAGGATTGAAGCTTTGGAGCTCAGGTGAGAATCTCAGTACTTCCATGGATAGTGTACAAACCATCTTGCTATAATAGCGTAAGTAAACTTCCATTATAAACATAGCCAATAACCTCACATGTTGACAGTTCCGTCGGCAGGTGAAGAACGTTCACCTGAGAAAAACCCGTTTTTCCCCATGTGTCGGAGGCAAAATGGACCACTAGGTTCGATTGGACATTTTACACGTAACACAGAAACTGGTTCTTTTTGTTTTAAAGAGGCGAACAAACGATCTGTAGGATGATTAGACAGCTTTACAACACTGATGGTAGACTTCCTCGTGAAAAAGTAACAAATACCATTTTTTTCACCTCTGTATGCAAATTGTTTTCAATAGCTTTCATTCACATTTCAGTAGCAGATAGATTTTAACTATAAAGGATACTCGATTTAACGTATAGAGAACAGTTGTCAGAAAGAATTAAAAAGACTTCAACAGACAACAAATTCAGTTTATTGCTTCACCAGAGTTGCCTGCACTTACATGTACCCAGTCATGCAGGTATGTGGAATGACATATTAACACCATCCCAGGCTAGAGTTGAAAAGCATTTGTCTCATAACACAAACATAAACACAAATTGTTCAAATTGTCTTTTAATTGTCTTAATTTTGAATACATATTTCAGTTTAAAAGTAAAATATATAAACCCCTGTATGAATTTTAACGTGGTTTCAGACAAATGTCCCATAACGTTCTCAACGATTAATCATTTTTTTCTGTGGAATTTATGTATACAATTATAATAATTATGTAAATGGTGCTAATGATTGGTTTGGACATTAAAGGTGCAAGCTGTGCGAATTGTTTCTGTACACTTCATAGTTTTCTCAGAATGTTTCAAAATATTGGTTACAGAGGTGGTTGAAAAGGTTGAAGAATTAAGGTACATTTCATTATTACCACAATTGTCCTGAAAATGTATATTTTCAATACTCACTAACCTAAGGAGCCCCTTCAATACTCACTAACCTAAGGAGCCCCTTCCCGGTTCCGTTTCGTTTCATAAATTATAGATATATATTTTACAATAAAATTAAAAAAAAGTTGGCACAATTATATATATTTAAAGATAATTAAAATGTATTTTTAGATAATTAAAATGTGTAAATCTGTCTAAATATCAATATGCGGCTGTAAATGAATTGTACAAGGACCATGCACGTGGTCAACAAGGCCAGAGGTTGCAATATACCCTCGATCTTTATAAACTCCTTTGTTAAATGAAGATTTTGCAGATACTTATATTGATACTTTTCCCTTCATTTTCTTTCATCTTTTTCCCTTCATTTTCTTTCATCTGTACTGATTTTTGTTAAATAAAATGTTTCTGTGTGCATGCTATCGTCGTTAAGCCATTTGTCATGCACTACTATAAGACAGAGTGACTGACTTACGTCTTTGTTGTTCCTTTTTTATACATGCAGTGGATGTGAATATATGCATCTCACGTTTTAAAAGATTCATGAAACGTGATGTTTTCTTGTGGGTCTTCTCTATATTTAGGATCATAGTTCATGACACGTTTTTATCTTGGATAATTTTACAACAGTAATGAGGAAAAATAATATAGAACTGGGAGCTTAATTTGTCATCGTGAACTACCATTTAACGGATTTTGAAAGTGTATACATTATACACTCTTAATATATTGTAAACATCAAACATCATATATGTTTATATAAATAATGGGATTCCCTATATTTATTTATATCTATATATTTCTGATTTGTTAAGACTGTTGTTTTCAAAGTGGTATTTTTTCTTTAATAGATTGGATCAAGATTGTTGACCAGAATTACGGTATTTAATTGAGCATATCAGGTAACGGGGCAAAATGGACCGGGGATCGGAACAAAACGGACAGGTGTGCTGTTTTGCCCCTACCAATTGCGGTCCGTTTTGCCCTAAATGGTTAATTTGCTTTGATGTTGACACCTTTCCAAAGTAGATCACCAATCGTTTACCTCTTGGTATTTTTTTTTAGCTTGATAATTTGGTCGTGATGATATGGATATGAGCTATGGATACACAGAGTTGTCTCCCCGATGTAATCATTCTCCTTATACTCGGGTCATTCCTGACACTCATGAGTAAAAGAGAGGATTCCCGGTAAACGCCACAGTTATTAAAATCCATCAGCTGGAATGACAGAAACAAAAGCAAGAAGGAATCGAAACTGCGTGACACTGCCAACAGGGATGGAAAGTTTTGGCATTATAATGTGGAAGACGTATTGCTCATGTTAAACTTTCGGGAACAATAGGTTTACAGCTTACAAGTGCGTTAGTATTCTCATAATGTGGAAGATTTATGGTTGTCACTATCATGTGATGTTGTTGTTGTAATGTAAACAAAAGGACGAGGTTCGTTTCGCTTGCAGTCGTTATCAGTGTAAGGACACTAGCCGTATGACCTTCAGTCATAATCCTCACATGGTTGTGAGTTAATGATTAAAGTAACTTGACAACGAAACTGTTTGTCGGTTAAAATTAAGACACTGCGAAGCATGTTCGCAGTTCAGAATGAGAGACCGGCACCACTGAAGAACTTGAAGACGAAGTGAGACCGCGAATTTGTCACTGCTTTGAACAGTTAAGCGTCTCGTTTACATACGTGAGAACAATTTAATGTGTAAAATGTGTCAGACTTGTGCATCCACGTTTAACAGTCCAGTAAAAGATGTGTAATGTAGATTAGGTATCTTTAATTAATCTCTACATCATCATAGGGATACCCAACCCGTAGCTTTCGTAGAAGTTAGACCTTTGTATTTCCTTGATCTCTATCAAGCTTACCTCCCTGTATCAAAAAAAAAAAAAAAAATGAAACATGTATTTAGAATGACGAATTTATTTGCTTCACATGTTTTGTAATTTAGCAAATAGCCGATGCCTTTCCATGTGCTCAGCCAATTTCAGGCCTACAGTTGTATGTATAGTAGCCAACCAAAAAAGTTGCAAACAAATTGAGGAAGTATAAGACTGATGTGGTTTTTGTTTTCTTGGCAGGGGTGTGTGTGTAGCTTGTGCACCTGGGATGGCACTGTGTGGCCCCGGGCTGGGCTTTCTGCCTGTCACCCTGGTATTTGTGGCCTGTAGCACCATTGTCACCTCCTACATAATTGCCATTTACAGAGGACACGTCGTACCTTTCTTTCCTTACATCAGGTATTAAACCGTAACCACCAGACTGTAAAATCACATTCTGCCTAACTGCAGGTAATTCTGATTAACCTTTTCTGGAGAATGGAAACCTGTCTTCCATCAATATGGCATGTCACATATGAGAAAGTTTATTGGTTACTTTCTGAAGTTTATGATTGCATGGTTTAATTACCTTGGACACTCTGGTTTCCTTCACCCATAAAACTGACCACCATTGTGTATGGGAAAAATCTGTGCCGCTACTTCACATCAGGGCTTGAAATATTGGGTGCATACATTCACCAGTGCACCTAAAAATTTGATTGTACATGAAGAAGACATGTATTGCATACACAGTGTGCATTTAGAAAATTATTTGATGTTATAAATTTTCTACTAAGTTAAATAGCATCACAACACAGCAGAAATGTAATGTACATAGGTTAGAACATTGATCTAAATTCTTTTCCTAAATTTGACCTCTGCACATATGTTCATAATTCATGCTGTGAGGATAGTCTCATACATATCATACGACAAAATGATCGATCACTGATTTGAATGTTGATATGCGTAGTGGAACACTTAACCCTAATGCTGTCTCTGCCACAGCTTGTTGTACGTTGACAAAGAGTAAGCTGTCGACAGTTGTTGAGTGACTGCTTGCAGACGGTACAACAGACGGTTCCACCAGTATGGTTTGCTTAGCAGTTTTTGACATGAGGAAAAGTTTGTCTTTAACTTTTAGAAGGGTGCTTTACATTCTCTGGTTTCCTCCACTCCTAAAAGTGACTGTCATTGTACAAGTGAAAATTCTTGATTATGATGTTAATAAACAGTGTTTCACAACATTTGGCAACTAACATAGATAATATCATTATATAAAAAGTGTTTCTCAGTGTCATGTTAATTTGCATTTCAAACCTGTGTTGTACCTGTGTGTACAAATACACATATGCTTCTATGTATGTTGTAGTGATACAGGCTCCAAAAGTCCGGAGAGTTGTATATTTGGGCAGTTTGTTAACATTTCTGCAGCTCTAGGTGAGTGACTTTATCGGTGACTTTGCCCTGTCATCCTTTAATAACATGTGTTCAGGAAAACACTGTTTTAGTCAAAATTAACATTGTTCTGAACAGCTGATAGATACATGTGTATGGTTAATAATTTGTCAAATCTTTCAAATATGATATAGGCCCTGATCTGCCAATTATGGCTATAATAATCATAACTTCATCTATTTCTATAGTTGTTATATAAACAGATGATTAAAGTTTGTGTTTTGTTCAGTAGAGAGATGATAATTTGGATGCATATGTTTCTGTGACAGCTTTGTTGGTGATGTATGTGAGGTACAAGCTGGTGTTCTCGCTTGTGGGAGATGAAAGTCGCTCTATTCGCAACCTAAATGTTATATCCATGGTACTGGCAGTGTTCATTTCCCTTGGACTAAGCATGGTTGCCAATTTTCAGGTAAATCTAATTTAATACCAAAAGTGTTTGTAATGAGTGAAAAGGAATATCTCTGGTATATATATATTGCATGGCATTTTTAGCTCACCTGTACAAAGTGAGAGGAGGTATAGTGAGAGGGGGGAAAAGTGGTGGTGTCCATGTCGGTGTTCAGTTACAGGTGTTCCCCAGCGACTTTATTTTCACACTAAATGTTGCTTAGACATAATGTGCATGCTGTGTTAATGTGTAAACTGCAACTGCAAAAAAATTACTTTAACTACTGATATTAAAAAAATAAAAAAAACCCAGAAAGTGGGACCATCTGCATGCCGCTGAGCCCTGGCTAGACGAGGTCATGCCAGGAAGACCTGCCAGGATTACATATTGAAAAGCCTTGCAAAGCACTGATAAATCCATAAATTACTTTTTATGCTAAATTATGCTTTTCCATAAGCCATTGTATGACTTGATCTATAATTACCCTTACCTGTAATGAACACGCTGAAAATCATATAAGTAAAGCAATTTCATAACAAATATTTTGAAAGATAACGGAGATACTTTGACCGATTTTTGCTCACACACTGGCCAGCGTAGATGACACAGACACACTACAGTCTGGTTGGTCTGATACGAATTGGACATCCATGGAATGATAGTAGTACCCATGGAGAATTTGACACGGTTTCGCAGTCCATAGAATATAAATTTTTATAGCCAAGTCAAGCCATAGTGGCTATGACAGAAAGAACCATATAGTCTGGCCAGCGAATTGTGAGTGACAGTGAACAGAACATTTTGTGGCTCCACACGGGTAAAAGTAGCTTTTCTGTTTTTTAAAAAGTGTCACCCGCAAAAGTAAATAAGGCTTGAATTTTATTTAATGGAAACAGCAATTTGTAACTCATAGAAACGCTATTTTAAATTTGGTTTGGGATCCAGTCATGGGATTCAAGGTATGGCACTCAGTGGTGTCTCACTTGAGCATGGCAGCTTGTAGGCGAGGTGTGAACTGAGTAGGAGGTCAGCCCTGTAGCTTCATTGGCCATTGTAGGGCAAAGACTAGTGGCTCCCAACCATTAGTGTCATAGCCTGATGTTTCAAAGAAACAAGTAACTTAAAAACTGTTACTTTTTTGTTTGCCTTTATTTTGGGATATAAACCTCATCCTGCTGCATTTTGTTGTAGTGGGCCTGGCTGAATTAGCAAGTCTCATAAGACTACGATCTAGTCCTACGTATTCAAACTTGTGTTTTTTCATGAGACCTGGTCCATGTTTTCTCAGTCTGTGGCTTTATTAGGCTATATTTAATTTTACAGTATCCTTTGTTGTGCTACTGCAGTGGCAAGGCACATATTGGCATGGAATAATCTCAAATTTAGTTTTAGCAATTTCTCCTGTGGTCTGTATAGCGATTGTCTCCTGTGGTGTGTGTTGTACACATAGAGAAGCCTCACATGCCTGCAGGATATGTACTGCCATGACATCACAGGATCAGCAGTTGTTCCGCAGTAGTGGATTAGATTTTCTGTTGTTTGATCACCAAATTCTACTGGTTTTTCTTCCGTTTACCAGGTTTTAAATGAGTAGAATGAGTTTTAGCTCCTGTATAATGGACTCTCATACACTGATTGAAGGTTAAGTTCTTTATGGTGTGGTGTGTAAATAGACATACTTTTTAGCTAATTTCTGGACTTCTTTTTGTCTGGTTGCCAGCCACCTGCACATGGTCGTGGCTTTCTCCCAGGCTCTGCCTGGTTTCCTACCACCATAATGCTGGCGCATCATTGAAATATTCTTGAGTACGGCGTGAACATCAGTCAAATAAATAAATTAATAAATCTTTTTCTCTGGTGTACAAATTATCTATAAGAAGCTTGCCATATCTATATTAGTACTATGAGCCTGTGACACTGGCCAATCCATGGCTTTCCTAGACTGCGGCCGTCCACCTGGGCAGTGACTGTTGTCAGCTGAGTATTTGCTCAGCCAGTTGTAGGATTGCAGTGGCCACCCAAAACTGCAGCCCACAATGTCTTTTACCACCACAACGATTTACAAATTTATTTTATATATGAAGTCACTGCAATCTTTATGCCTAGCTATGATAAGCAGTCTTATTTTTGACAGTATAATATTTCTTGTCATTCTTGTTGATTTAATGGTAACATCTGACACTGTCTAATGAGAGAATAGTATCTGCGGGTGCCAGTTTCATTCTACCTTATTTTGGTTTTCAGGTCAGTATTTGAACGTATCACCTCACTTGAACGTTATGCAGTTTTACGAATCTCTAAATCAGACAAGCTACCAGTGTTCTCTGAATGCCTTGTTTATGTCCCTTTAAGGGGAAGGTGCAAAAATGAATTATTTTTGTGCATTGACTTGCTGCCACTTTTGGGTCCCCCAATAAGGTTGTTTTTGCAAGTTCCATGCAGGCTTTAAGTCAGTAGCAGTGTTAGCTGGCAGACAGTGGTTTACTCTTGTAATCAAGTTTCCTACTAAATGTAAATAAACATTTTTTCTGCGTATGTATTTCCAGGAGACCAATGTGGAGCCCGTGCACATCACTGGTGCAGGCCTGGTATTTGGCTTAGGGGTTCTCTATGAGCTCATGCAAACCATCCTCTCCTATCAGATGAACCCAGGGTTTAATGGCCTTTACATCTGTCGGGTTCGTCTTTCCATTTCTCTGGTATCACTTGTGGCGATGATCATCAGTATCCTTTCGTGTAATTGATGCAGCTTAACTGTGGCAAGTGGTTTTCTGCCTGATAGGGAAAGGCTGACTGAAGACCAGCCCCATGTTCATTTACTGTGTGAATTGCTAGATCAGTACTTATCTTGTCTGTGTTCAGACTTTTCATGGGACATCCCTAGTAATATGACACGTAGGGGGTTGAGGACCTGTGGTAGAGATGCTTGTCTTTCATTTGCCGGGAAACATGAGGTACCAGTTCAATCCTGGCCTTGGATAAGAAATTCTCATTGGTTGAGGACCTTGGTAGCAATAAGCAATTGGCGTTGCTTTTATTAACATTTGCATTGTCTTACAATCATTGAAGACCACCTGGCTTATATTAGGATAATAATTTGTGATAACATTAAAATATCATTGAAAGGGGCATCGCACAGTAAGCACAAGTAAACATTTTTAACTTTTATAAATATTTACTGTAAACTATTCTTTGTAATTTAATCAGATATGTGAAACATATTTTTATTCCATCATTAGTTTTGCTCTTTTACTCGTGTTGGGGTACTCAAAAGATAATTTTCATGGAATGAGAAAATACACTCATATAGTATGGTGGGATTTAGCTCCCCTTTATTATGTAGATATGTCTGTTAGAGTAATGCCCCCTTAACTGCTATCAGCATTTGTGGCAGCTGTCATATCCCGGTCGAAATGGGACAAAGAGCCTCATGCCCATGACAAGTTTCATTGGAGCCCTGGAGATGATGTAAGTTCTGCTGCTTATTTTTTTCGTCACTGAAGCTTGTTGCTATAACCAATTAATCATCGTTCAATGTGTATATATATACTTGACCGGACTTGCTTCTGGGCTTGTGAGATACCAAATGTTGATGAAGAAAATTCATGTTGTTTACATTCATTACGAAGATTTGGTGCTAATAAATGTATAATTTGAAAACTGCCGTCAGCATCATTTTTTGTGATAATGCATGTAAGTAAATCCTGTTGCAGGATGACAAAGTAAAGTGAAAGACAGTCTGTAGCCCATAGCAAATGAATAAAGAAACATTGGAGTTAAGAACATGATGTTATTAAATTTTTGACAATAAACTGTACCTTATTGTTTGTTTGTTTATTTTTTTCGTTGTTCACAGGGTTACCCAGCTCATATTACTAGTACAATGGGGGAGTGGGTGATGTGTATATCATTTCTCATTTTCTACCTGACATATGTAAGAGATTTTCAGAAAGCCCAGCTGGAGGTGAGCACACACCTGAGGGTACAGCACCTGGATGAGACACCTGTGTACACAGACCGAGCTGATGAGAGAACAAGACTTCTGATCTAAGCCTCAGCAGACCTCACTTTAGAGCGGGAAAACATACACTGCTGCATGCAAACTGCTCATTTATAACTGTCAGAAACTATGTGTTTTTGTTGATTTTAGTAGATCAATTGTCACTGTTTTAACACCTGCTCATCCTAAATTGTCTATCAGAAGATAAATGCCACATTCCAGTCATGTCATTTCTTTCATGAATGGCAAATTACAAGCAAGTACAATTTGCTAAGTGCATTAGTTTTAGCGCAGTTAAGGATGATAATTTTTTAGCTCTGTACATACAGTTAATTATTCTGTAATTTTTGTAGTAGCACATGCATGTTCATTACACTGTTTGAACATTTATATAAACATTTTACTGAGACTCTTATTCAGTGGTAAGGAAGTGTAAGAAATATAAGCATTTATAGAGGCAGTTTTTGTGGGGATTTTGTGGATACCATTGGGTAGGAATTTTGCTTGATTTCTAATGTCTCATTTCAAAGATTTTTTTGAAAGTGATATACTGACACCAGCAAAGGCCCATGTCTATGTATGACAATATGACTGTATACATGTACATGTGAATGTTTTGTGTTGATGGTGTTCATTGTTTCTGTTGTGATACAGCTGTTCTTGATGGCTTCCCTAGAAAAATCCCATGACAGTCCTTTTCATTGATATAACCACATCTGCTAGTGCTGATATCTTCAGCCTATGGGGTGATGAGTTTGGATATTTGGTTATACAGTCTTACCAAGACAAATCAGACACAGGAAACATAACCCACTTACCATTACTATGGCTTTTAGATTGACCATCAAAGTCATCTCATTCCTCTCAAAACCTTTTCCCTTTCCCATTATGACTTGAGGTTGTCATTATTGTGACAGTAATGTGCCATTACCATGACATTTGTGTACCATTATGAAGACATCAGAGTGCAAATATGATGATGTTAGTATGCCATTATGATAACATTAGTCTGCCCTGGAATTAAGATAATCCTGGTATGCCGTAATGATGATGTCAATGTGTCATTATGATGACATTAATGTGCCATTCTTATGATGCCTGTGTCATTTTGATGGCATTAATGTGCCATTATAACCTGGTCATGTGCTTGTTTTATGAGTGTAGAAGGTGTCAAAATAGTTGTACACTAGTAGTGTGTTGATGTAGTGTGTTAATTCCGTTAATAAACCGTTCAATTCAGTTCGGCAGGCTATACATTTTTGCTCTTTAAACTGCACTTGAGGAGACCATTACATGTCTGTATGTCATTAGTCATTTAAATGTTCCATCTGCAAACAGCAAACGTCATAGCTTTAAGGTGTTTTGTACATAAAATAATAGTAAATCCCCCTATAACACATACATATATATTGTATGAAAACTGACTGTTAATTATCACCAAAATTATTTTTCAATTTTTTGTTGAGAAAAATATCGTGTGATCTGGTTTGAAGGAAACTAGGAATTTTATTGACAATAAGAGAGTACAGAATTATTTCCTAGCACAATTAACAAGTTTTAAAGTCGTACGAGTGTCAAACCGTAATTTAAAACCTGAGTCATGTAGCACTCGCTATAGATGATCACTGAGCAGAAAGTAACAGGTAATGAGATAGTGGGTATCATTTGATTGCCTTGCAATATCAAAAAACCTACCATACAGGTATCTTTGTTGGTTTTCTGTTGTGTGCAAGAGATATACCTGTCAACACTTGTGCTTTGAAAATGTGCTTTGATTAGGTGTGAATCATCTCAGAAGTATGACACTTTTGTCGTACAGTATTTTACCAGTGTATTCCTTCTTGCAGCTATAGACACGTAATCTATTCAACCGTATAGTGCTTTATAATCGGTTCTACAGAGGGGTTTGTGTGCTGAATGAGTTAATTGTGTTAAATATATAGCTTTAGTTATATGTAAACAGAAAAAAATACGAATTTAAATTTGATTCCTTCCAACGTATTGTCTTTTGACAACTCCTTGTCATAATAAATGTTGTAGTTCTACAGATTTTATGAAACCTGAAACTGATCTTTGTTGCCCTTACTTAATCATTGTTCTGGGGATCTCAGCTGGGTTGTATGGCTGTTAATATACATATAGTGCCGCTCTTCACTCAGTAACCATCTTTGTGGGGCTTTATACGAATTATACAAGACATGCTCTGACAAATAAATGATTACTTAGACAGAAACTGAGAGCGGCACAGAAAGTCACAATGTTTAACTTCTGTCAGCGTTTTTCTTGTACATGGGAATCCTATCATCCTATAAGAGACTATAATTACTGCGTACTCAACGATTTACAAATTAACGTGCATCTAGATACTCATGTTCTGCTGGTGTTTTAGCGTATTTTACATTTATTTATTAATCTGATTGTTGTTTGGCGCCATGCTCAAGAAGTTTTCCCTTGTACGATTGCCGTCAGTTTTTTGGGTGAATCGCCGACCCGTTTGGCATGTTACCACACTTGACGGGCACCTATACACCCAACATAAGGGTGGTAGAGAAATGGTCCAAACGGCCCAAACGGCCACTCAAGCGTCATCGACCATTAATTATCACCAAAGGCCAACAAGTCGTTGAGAATGAGGCAATCTACAAACTTGCTCTCCAACGCCAGGTTTGGACCCGCTTTATGTGTGTCCTAACGATTGAAATGTAGGCATCAAAATACAAATCTCTATATTAGCTGTCAACCAAAATGGACGTTCTGTGTCAGTAATCGCAAGGCCAATCCTCAAAACCGCATTCAACACTGTTCAACCACAAAGGAACTAAGTAAGTATATAAACTATGAAATTAAGACGGATTCATGTAAAGGGAAGCAGTCAGCAGTGGTAGGCGAACCTAACGACTATCCCACGACAGTCTCCCTCACGTACATGTACAGAGGAGATATTAGATGTTCATTTTCGTCGACCCAGACTCTTGAATGGGCGGACTCATTTTTGTCCCATATCGGTATTCAGCTCACCCACCATCGCTCACTGCATGGAATCGAACGCCAACGGTCAAAAGAATAAGTATGGAAAAGAGCACCTTGTTTTAAATATAGGTGTTTGTTAACCAGTCTACATATTTTACGCCGTATATATTCAAGAACATTTCAGCCATACACAACGCGGCGTACAGGTTTCTGGAGGGACGAACCAGATTAATCCGTGGGGAGGAAAACTTTCCGGAGTAAATCACAAACAAATCATTATAAGCTACAGCTGTGTTGCAGATTTTATTGAAATAAATTACCCATATACTGAAATAATTATTTCAAAAAGAGTTACAAGCTTAACAATGAAAATGAAACTACTATTTCAATATAGGTGTGTTTTATTTCATAGCGAGCTGGAATCGAACTCACGCAGCGGTGGGCCAAGAGCAAGTTATTTTCTCTTACATATATACTAATACAGCAAAACATTCTGACTTCCATCGTCAGTAGGCTAAATCCGCTTCATATGGAAGTGTCGAAATACGCCTTACTCATTTAGTAGGAATAACTACAGCTAAATTGTTTGTGCAAATGATCAAATGAGGGAAAGGGAGAAACGCTTTAAAAACTGTGGTGTTTAGACTTACAGTACGGATAATGCGACACCTTGCATGCTGAACATGTATTGTTTGGGTAATGTGCAGATTCCCCCCGCATAAACCGGGAAGTGCGGTACACACGTAGGGTAGGGCGGGGCAAGAAGCCCAGGCGAGGCAAAAAGCCCACCCCACATTTGGAAGTAATGACGTCATCCTCCAGCCCGCGAACTGCTCAGGTCAAGTGAGGTCGTCAAGGCTGAAAGTCTCATGGAGCGGCAGGTTTGAAGGCGGCGTAGTTTTCCTTCGTCACGGTGAGTGTGAAAATTGACACATTTTTTGTAAAAACATAGCATGATATATTACGAGATACAGACTGAAGGAAAAGTCCAATTAACAAGACACTTGGTGTGCAATAAACCCTTGTAATTATGCTTCGTACGCAGCTGCTCCACAGCAAGAAATATCTGACTGGCCTTGCGCAATTGAAAAAAATGTTGAACCACGTGGCTGGGGCAAAACGCCCATGCGTGTCTGGGGCTAAAACGCCCACTGTGTGCGTTTTACCCCAGTGCATGTGCGTTTTGCCCCATCAACAGTATTCCCAGTTTAATAAGTTTTTAACGTTAGCGCAAATAATATGTGTAGTAAATACCAGTAGTTTGTAATGTATAACCACTACCTAGGGATATACATCTATGTACATATTTACAAATTTCTAAGGTTGGATGACATTTGTGATAAAACGGGGCAGCTAGTTTGCGAGGATTGGTAAAAAAGCCTAAACTGTTTTGAATTTGATGAAATGGTATCAAAGGCATCTTTTCCGTCTAATAAAATCTATCTATGGTATACGTGTATATATATAACATATATTTTGGGATGTGTGATACGGCTTATAATGGGAAAATATTTTCTCACGCTTATTTCAGATTTCACTATGGTGAGGAAATACAAACGTAAATCCACTAGGGGACAATACGGGAACCAACAACTTACTTTGGCTTTGGAAGCAGTGAAAGGGGGTATGCCACTCCTGCGAGCGTCGAAGGAATTTGATATTCCCCGTAGGACCATAAGACGCCACAGGGATCGACTGGTGGCCAATCCGGGTGTTTCACGTCTTGGTAGACATCGTGTTATCCTCACAGAAAATCTCGAGAAAGAACTAAATGACCACATTCAGTATATGGAAAAGTCTCTCTACGGACTGACCACACAAGACGTTAGAAGACTCGCCTACGAGATGGCTGAGGCAATTGGATTGCAACACCCATTCAGT
This sequence comes from Liolophura sinensis, assembly GCF_032854445.1. NCBI lineage: Eukaryota > Metazoa > Mollusca > Polyplacophora > Chitonida > Chitonidae > Liolophura > Liolophura sinensis. The sequence goes on from NC_088300.1 coordinate 54,883,991, forward strand.
CATGATCGCAAAATGGCTGGAAAGGACTGGCTTTCAGGATTTCTCACTCGCCATCAAAATTTGAGCATTAGAGAACCTCAAGGAACTAATCTCTCCAGGGCGGTTGGGTTCAACAAACCTAAAGTTCAACAGTTTTTCGGTGTGTACAAGGAGTTGCTTCAATCTGAGGAATTTACACCTGCCCGTGTTTGGAATATGGATGAGACTGGGATAACAAGCGTACATAAGCCAGGGAAAATTCTTGCCACCAAGGGCGTGAAACAGGTGAGCCGGATGACAAGTGGAGAGCGTGGCAAGACGGTGACTGTGATTTGTGGAATGAATGCTGCAGGCATGTATGTACCCCCTATGCTTATTTTCCCCCGAAAGAGGATGGTCGATGCGTTGATGGCCGGCGCACCTCCGCAAGCAGTCGGTTATGCAAGCCCAAATGGGTGGACTGACGCAGAACTTTTTCTCAGGTGGTTGGAGCATTTTGTGAACTTTACAAATGCTTCAAAAGATGTTAAGCAAATAATTATTCTTGATGGTCACCACAGTCACAAAACACTGGCGGCAGTTACCTACGCACGGGAGCATGGCTTGCATCTTCTAACTCTGCCACCCCACAGTACACACAAGATGCAGCCGTTAGACAGGACGTACTTCAAATCCCTCAAGAGTGGGTATAATGCAGCATGTGACTCGTGGATGGTTGCCAACCCTGGGAAGCGAATTTCATTCTTCGAAATGGCTGCTATATTTGGCAAGGCTTACCTGAAGTCGGCAACACCTGAAAAGGCTGTTGGGGGGTTCGCATGTTGCGGAATATGGCCTTTTGATGAGAACATATTTCCAGATAGTGAGTTCGCCGCAGCTGCAGTGACAGATGAACCTGAACCCCAGAGAGAGACAGCTAATGGACAGGATACACCCATTACAGAATTGACAGGGACTGTCCGTTCTACCGAAAAACAGCCGAGCGCGGCCATCGGCGAGGAAGAAACTTCTGGTTCTTCGAGTGAAGAAGCTACACAGTTACCACCACCATCTGTACCAGGCCCCAGCACTCAAGATGTACCTGGTAATTAACCTCTATGACAGCGTATTTTGTACTAAGTGTGTAGGCCTGCTAAATGACTGTGTTTTGCAACATACAGGGAGTCTTCTATTCTAACCTATACTTAATTTGTCTGGTTCATATATTGTTGAAAGTTATATTGTTGTCTTGAGAGTGAATGGGCGCCTTTGTTTATTTCAGGCTCAACAGCACTGCAGAACTTAATTCGAAGCTTGTCACCGACTCCAAAGCTAGCAACCTCGCGAGCAAGGAAGAGGAAAGCTGAAGGTGCGGCACTGTTAACCTCATCTCCGTACAAGGCAATGCTGGAAGAGAAACAATCTTCAAAAGATGGCAAGGGTAAGAGGGGTAGGAGAGCTGCCGTCAATAGCTCAGGAAAGAAGAATGGCAAGGGAAATGTGAAGGGAAAAGGGACTGTGGAAAAGACAAAGGACGCCTGTGAAGACAGCAGCGACGAGGACGAAGTATGGCCTTGTTTGATTTGTGGGGAGCCTTTCTCCAATTCCAAATCAAGGGAAATTTGGGTGAGGTGTGTAACATGTCTGCAATGGGCACATGAAGAATGTACAAACGGGGAAAAGGTGTTTTTATGTCCGAACTGTGAATCTGACCAGGATTCAGAAGATTCAAGTGATTAAACGAGATTCAGCCAATTTAACCAGAATGTTTTCAGTCGATTCAACAAGTTTTTGGGGTTTTTTTTGGATGAACTGAATGTACTTTTTGTTTTGTCATTACAAGACCGCCATTAGATACAATTTCCTGTAATGCCTGAGGATTTCTGAATAAAGCAAAAATACTGGTATTGTATCCGACAAGAGTGGTATGCTTATGATGAATGATTATTCCAGTCTGGGGTGTTGAAGGGTAAAACGCCCACCGTGGGCATTTTGCCCCAGCTTGTGGGCGTTTTGCCTCAACACCTGAGGCAAAACGCCCACTTTGTGTTGATAATGTTCAGGTCTCTATACCGCCTAAAGAAAGGCTATTACCTATATGCCATTGGGCACATACAGGATACGCTATAGGCTATCTCTCTGTGGAATGGTTTTTCATTTAGCAGAGATGTTGTGGATACAGAGCCATTTGCGCTTAGGGTGTGCGTCTTGCCCCACCCTACCCGGGGGTAGGGCGGGGCAAGAAGCCCAGGCGAGGCAAAAAGCCCACCCCACATTTGGAAGTAATGACGTCATCCTCCAGCCCGCGAACTGCTCAGGTCAAGTGAGGTCGTCAAGGCTGAAAGTCTCATGGAGCGGCAGGTTTGAAGGCGGCGTAGTTTTCCTTCGTCACGGTGAGTGTGAAAATTGACACATTTTTTGTAAAAACATAGCATGATATATTACGAGATACAGACTGAAGGAAAAGTCCAATTAACAAGACACTTGGTGTGCAATAAACCCTTGTAATTATGCTTCGTACGCAGCTGCTCCACAGCAAGAAATATCTGACTGGCCTTGCGCAATTGAAAAAAATGTTGAACCACGTGGCTGGGGCAAAACGCCCATGCGTGTCTGGGGCTAAAACGCCCACTGTGTGCGTTTTACCCCAGTGCATGTGCGTTTTGCCCCATCAACAGTATTCCCAGTTTAATAAGTTTTTAACGTTAGCGCAAATAATATGTGTAGTAAATACCAGTAGTTTGTAATGTATAACCACTACCTAGGGATATACATCTATGTACATATTTACAAATTTCTAAGGTTGGATGACATTTGTGATAAAACGGGGCAGCTAGTTTGCGAGGATTGGTAAAAAAGCCTAAACTGTTTTGAATTTGATGAAATGGTATCAAAGGCATCTTTTCCGTCTAATAAAATCTATCTATGGTATACGTGTATATATATAACATATATTTTGGGATGTGTGATACGGCTTATAATGGGAAAATATTTTCTCACGCTTATTTCAGATTTCACTATGGTGAGGAAATACAAACGTAAATCCACTAGGGGACAATACGGGAACCAACAACTTACTTTGGCTTTGGAAGCAGTGAAAGGGGGTATGCCACTCCTGCGAGCGTCGAAGGAATTTGATATTCCCCGTAGGACCATAAGACGCCACAGGGATCGACTGGTGGCCAATCCGGGTGTTTCACGTCTTGGTAGACATCGTGTTATCCTCACAGAAAATCTCGAGAAAGAACTAAATGACCACATTCAGTATATGGAAAAGTCTCTCTACGGACTGACCACACAAGACGTTAGAAGACTCGCCTACGAGATGGCTGAGGCAATTGGATTGCAACACCCATTCAGTCATGATCGCAAAATGGCTGGAAAGGACTGGCTTTCAGGATTTCTCACTCGCCATCAAAATTTGAGCATTAGAGAACCTCAAGGAACTAATCTCTCCAGGGCGGTTGGGTTCAACAAACCTAAAGTTCAACAGTTTTTCGGTGTGTACAAGGAGTTGCTTCAATCTGAGGAATTTACACCTGCCCGTGTTTGGAATATGGATGAGACTGGGATAACAAGCGTACATAAGCCAGGGAAAATTCTTGCCACCAAGGGCGTGAAACAGGTGAGCCGGATGACAAGTGGAGAGCGTGGCAAGACGGTGACTGTGATTTGTGGAATGAATGCTGCAGGCATGTATGTACCCCCTATGCTTATTTTCCCCCGAAAGAGGATGGTCGATGCGTTGATGGCCGGCGCACCTCCGCAAGCAGTCGGTTATGCAAGCCCAAATGGGTGGACTGACGCAGAACTTTTTCTCAGGTGGTTGGAGCATTTTGTGAACTTTACAAATGCTTCAAAAGATGTTAAGCAAATAATTATTCTTGATGGTCACCACAGTCACAAAACACTGGCGGCAGTTACCTACGCACGGGAGCATGGCTTGCATCTTCTAACTCTGCCACCCCACAGTACACACAAGATGCAGCCGTTAGACAGGACGTACTTCAAATCCCTCAAGAGTGGGTATAATGCAGCATGTGACTCGTGGATGGTTGCCAACCCTGGGAAGCGAATTTCATTCTTCGAAATGGCTGCTATATTTGGCAAGGCTTACCTGAAGTCGGCAACACCTGAAAAGGCTGTTGGGGGGTTCGCATGTTGCGGAATATGGCCTTTTGATGAGAACATATTTCCAGATAGTGAGTTCGCCGCAGCTGCAGTGACAGATGAACCTGAACCCCAGAGAGAGACAGCTAATGGACAGGATACACCCATTACAGAATTGACAGGGACTGTCCGTTCTACCGAAAAACAGCCGAGCGCGGCCATCGGCGAGGAAGAAACTTCTGGTTCTTCGAGTGAAGAAGCTACACAGTTACCACCACCATCTGTACCAGGCCCCAGCACTCAAGATGTACCTGGTAATTAACCTCTATGACAGCGTATTTTGTACTAAGTGTGTAGGCCTGCTAAATGACTGTGTTTTGCAACATACAGGGAGTCTTCTATTCTAACCTATACTTAATTTGTCTGGTTCATATATTGTTGAAAGTTATATTGTTGTCTTGAGAGTGAATGGGCGCCTTTGTTTATTTCAGGCTCAACAGCACTGCAGAACTTAATTCGAAGCTTGTCACCGACTCCAAAGCTAGCAACCTCGCGAGCAAGGAAGAGGAAAGCTGAAGGTGCGGCACTGTTAACCTCATCTCCGTACAAGGCAATGCTGGAAGAGAAACAATCTTCAAAAGATGGCAAGGGTAAGAGGGGTAGGAGAGCTGCCGTCAATAGCTCAGGAAAGAAGAATGGCAAGGGAAATGTGAAGGGAAAAGGGACTGTGGAAAAGACAAAGGACGCCTGTGAAGACAGCAGCGACGAGGACGAAGTATGGCCTTGTTTGATTTGTGGGGAGCCTTTCTCCAATTCCAAATCAAGGGAAATTTGGGTGAGGTGTGTAACATGTCTGCAATGGGCACATGAAGAATGTACAAACGGGGAAAAGGTGTTTTTATGTCCGAACTGTGAATCTGACCAGGATTCAGAAGATTCAAGTGATTAAACGAGATTCAGCCAATTTAACCAGAATGTTTTCAGTCGATTCAACAAGTTTTTGGGGTTTTTTTTGGATGAACTGAATGTACTTTTTGTTTTGTCATTACAAGACCGCCATTAGATACAATTTCCTGTAATGCCTGAGGATTTCTGAATAAAGCAAAAATACTGGTATTGTATCCGACAAGAGTGGTATGCTTATGATGAATGATTATTCCAGTCTGGGGTGTTGAAGGGTAAAACGCCCACCGTGGGCATTTTGCCCCAGCTTGTGGGCGTTTTGCCTCAACACCTGAGGCAAAACGCCCACTTTGTGTTGATAATGTTCAGGTCTCTATACCGCCTAAAGAAAGGCTATTACCTATATGCCATTGGGCACATACAGGATACGCTATAGGCTATCTCTCTGTGGAATGGTTTTTCATTTAGCAGAGATGTTGTGGATACAGAGCCATTTGCGCTTAGGGTGTGCGTCTTGCCCCACCCTACCCGGGGGTAGGGCGGGGCAAGAAGCCCAGGCGAGGCAAAAAGCCCACCCCACATTTGGAAGTAATGACGTCATCCTCCAGCCCGCGAACTGCTCAGGTCAAGTGAGGTCGTCAAGGCTGAAAGTCTCATGGAGCGGCAGGTTTGAAGGCGGCGTAGTTTTCCTTCGTCACGGTGAGTGTGAAAATTGACACATTTTTTGTAAAAACATAGCATGATATATTACGAGATACAGACTGAAGGAAAAGTCCAATTAACAAGACACTTGGTGTGCAATAAACCCTTGTAATTATGCTTCGTACGCAGCTGCTCCACAGCAAGAAATATCTGACTGGCCTTGCGCAATTGAAAAAAATGTTGAACCACGTGGCTGGGGCAAAACGCCCATGCGTGTCTGGGGCTAAAACGCCCACTGTGTGCGTTTTACCCCAGTGCATGTGCGTTTTGCCCCATCAACAGTATTCCCAGTTTAATAAGTTTTTAACGTTAGCGCAAATAATATGTGTAGTAAATACCAGTAGTTTGTAATGTATAACCACTACCTAGGGATATACATCTATGTACATATTTACAAATTTCTAAGGTTGGATGACATTTGTGATAAAACGGGGCAGCTAGTTTGCGAGGATTGGTAAAAAAGCCTAAACTGTTTTGAATTTGATGAAATGGTATCAAAGGCATCTTTTCCGTCTAATAAAATCTATCTATGGTATACGTGTATATATATAACATATATTTTGGGATGTGTGATACGGCTTATAATGGGAAAATATTTTCTCACGCTTATTTCAGATTTCACTATGGTGAGGAAATACAAACGTAAATCCACTAGGGGACAATACGGGAACCAACAACTTACTTTGGCTTTGGAAGCAGTGAAAGGGGGTATGCCACTCCTGCGAGCGTCGAAGGAATTTGATATTCCCCGTAGGACCATAAGACGCCACAGGGATCGACTGGTGGCCAATCCGGGTGTTTCACGTCTTGGTAGACATCGTGTTATCCTCACAGAAAATCTCGAGAAAGAACTAAATGACCACATTCAGTATATGGAAAAGTCTCTCTACGGACTGACCACACAAGACGTTAGAAGACTCGCCTACGAGATGGCTGAGGCAATTGGATTGCAACACCCATTCAGTCATGATCGCAAAATGGCTGGAAAGGACTGGCTTTCAGGATTTCTCACTCGCCATCAAAATTTGAGCATTAGAGAACCTCAAGGAACTAATCTCTCCAGGGCGGTTGGGTTCAACAAACCTAAAGTTCAACAGTTTTTCGGTGTGTACAAGGAGTTGCTTCAATCTGAGGAATTTACACCTGCCCGTGTTTGGAATATGGATGAGACTGGGATAACAAGCGTACATAAGCCAGGGAAAATTCTTGCCACCAAGGGCGTGAAACAGGTGAGCCGGATGACAAGTGGAGAGCGTGGCAAGACGGTGACTGTGATTTGTGGAATGAATGCTGCAGGCATGTATGTACCCCCTATGCTTATTTTCCCCCGAAAGAGGATGGTCGATGCGTTGATGGCCGGCGCACCTCCGCAAGCAGTCGGTTATGCAAGCCCAAATGGGTGGACTGACGCAGAACTTTTTCTCAGGTGGTTGGAGCATTTTGTGAACTTTACAAATGCTTCAAAAGATGTTAAGCAAATAATTATTCTTGATGGTCACCACAGTCACAAAACACTGGCGGCAGTTACCTACGCACGGGAGCATGGCTTGCATCTTCTAACTCTGCCACCCCACAGTACACACAAGATGCAGCCGTTAGACAGGACGTACTTCAAATCCCTCAAGAGTGGGTATAATGCAGCATGTGACTCGTGGATGGTTGCCAACCCTGGGAAGCGAATTTCATTCTTCGAAATGGCTGCTATATTTGGCAAGGCTTACCTGAAGTCGGCAACACCTGAAAAGGCTGTTGGGGGGTTCGCATGTTGCGGAATATGGCCTTTTGATGAGAACATATTTCCAGATAGTGAGTTCGCCGCAGCTGCAGTGACAGATGAACCTGAACCCCAGAGAGAGACAGCTAATGGACAGGATACACCCATTACAGAATTGACAGGGACTGTCCGTTCTACCGAAAAACAGCCGAGCGCGGCCATCGGCGAGGAAGAAACTTCTGGTTCTTCGAGTGAAGAAGCTACACAGTTACCACCACCATCTGTACCAGGCCCCAGCACTCAAGATGTACCTGGTAATTAACCTCTATGACAGCGTATTTTGTACTAAGTGTGTAGGCCTGCTAAATGACTGTGTTTTGCAACATACAGGGAGTCTTCTATTCTAACCTATACTTAATTTGTCTGGTTCATATATTGTTGAAAGTTATATTGTTGTCTTGAGAGTGAATGGGCGCCTTTGTTTATTTCAGGCTCAACAGCACTGCAGAACTTAATTCGAAGCTTGTCACCGACTCCAAAGCTAGCAACCTCGCGAGCAAGGAAGAGGAAAGCTGAAGGTGCGGCACTGTTAACCTCATCTCCGTACAAGGCAATGCTGGAAGAGAAACAATCTTCAAAAGATGGCAAGGGTAAGAGGGGTAGGAGAGCTGCCGTCAATAGCTCAGGAAAGAAGAATGGCAAGGGAAATGTGAAGGGAAAAGGGACTGTGGAAAAGACAAAGGACGCCTGTGAAGACAGCAGCGACGAGGACGAAGTATGGCCTTGTTTGATTTGTGGGGAGCCTTTCTCCAATTCCAAATCAAGGGAAATTTGGGTGAGGTGTGTAACATGTCTGCAATGGGCACATGAAGAATGTACAAACGGGGAAAAGGTGTTTTTATGTCCGAACTGTGAATCTGACCAGGATTCAGAAGATTCAAGTGATTAAACGAGATTCAGCCAATTTAACCAGAATGTTTTCAGTCGATTCAACAAGTTTTTGGGGTTTTTTTTGGATGAACTGAATGTACTTTTTGTTTTGTCATTACAAGACCGCCATTAGATACAATTTCCTGTAATGCCTGAGGATTTCTGAATAAAGCAAAAATACTGGTATTGTATCCGACAAGAGTGGTATGCTTATGATGAATGATTATTCCAGTCTGGGGTGTTGAAGGGTAAAACGCCCACCGTGGGCATTTTGCCCCAGCTTGTGGGCGTTTTGCCTCAACACCTGAGGCAAAACGCCCACTTTGTGTTGATAATGTTCAGGTCTCTATACCGCCTAAAGAAAGGCTATTACCTATATGCCATTGGGCACATACAGGATACGCTATAGGCTATCTCTCTGTGGAATGGTTTTTCATTTAGCAGAGATGTTGTGGATACAGAGCCATTTGCGCTTAGGGTGTGCGTCTTGCCCCACCCTACCCTATACCCGGGCTCTATTCATTCCACAATGGTTGAATTTATGTTGCGGGCTCGGTCATGTTATAAACGTGTTCACTAAAAAAAATTCAACTGCATGTTTATGTGATCTGCGGCATGTCGTTAGGAGGAAATCAGTAGCCAGCGATTACTTCACTCCGTGTTCTTGATTCCATAAAAGCTTTCATTATTCGGAATGATTCAGCAGAAATGTTTCATGCACACGACCTTGATCGGGCGATGATATCGCTGGCATTTCCTCGTCACGTGATCAACCAAGGTCGGCCAATCATGTCATGATGGCTTCTCGAAAGACATTCACACGGTTTGCGATTACAGTTCTTTTCGCTATTTCTGCATAATATTTCGCAATTCTGATAGCATTTTCGGTACATTGATGCAAAATTATATAGCTGTACGTCATACGTGAGAAAGTGTGTTAGTAATTAGCCATAGGTCGCTGCGGTTTATCCCTGGGACTCCGGTTTTCTCATGTCATAAATCTGACCGATATGGTATAAGTGAAAAATTCTTGATTATGGCATTGAACAACAATCATTTATTGATTATTTCATTAAACAGTATTCATGTAAATAATTCAAATATACAGCAGCGACGCAATTATTGCCATTCATGCCTGAATGGCACTACATTTATTTGATTAGTGTTTTAGGCCATACTCATTCACTTATACGACGGCGGATAGCATTATAAAGGGAGGAAACCGGGCCGGGGGAAAACCCACGGCCATCCACAGGTTACTGGCAGACCTTCCCACATACGTCCGGAGGAGAGGCCAGCATGAGCTGGGCTGGGACTCACAGCGACCACATTGATGGTCATTACGCCGTGCTGACTCCCCTCGGCCACAGAGGCCCTAAAAAGCATTAGAAAGTCAACTTTTGCTTCTTTATCTCTGTTAACTGACAACGCTTACATTTTGATTATATGAGACGATATACGGATCATAGACTAATATAGTTCTCTATTATATGTTTTCCAACTCTGAAAAATACTTTTAAAACGTCGCATTCTGCACTGGTCCATTGTAAGCCAGTGGGTATCAATGACATCACTTATAGACCTGTGCTTTTGCTTGAAATGGCTCGTTTCAAGGTGATATGGGAGAGTGGATTTGTACCTTCATAGATGATTTCACTTCCCCAATGACTTGACATTCAGGTATAATGACTTCACGCATTGACACCTTGACACCTCAACTATACTCGCTCAAACAATTTGTCCTATTTTTATATTTGTTTCGGGGAATTAAATGTACTAATATTTAAATACTTAAAATTTACGTCTGGTGGATTTTATGAATCATTTGATCGACTGTGTTTGTCGATTGACAATGGATATAATAGCAGAAGCCTAAACCACAATCCGAACAACAGTTTCAAATGAAAATCCCGCTTCCTTGAGAATCATAAGCATTATATTTCTCCCAGGTTGTGCTTATTAAGCGTAAATCGCCAAAGTCACCAGATACATCAGACAACAAAAAATGGACAATTCCGCTTTCCATGTGTTTTCACCAGGTTTTCATCTTTTTTCTCTCTTTTTTTTTTTGGCTAAAATTGTCTTTAAACGAGTCATTTACTTTTACCTTGCTTGCTTCTAACATTTTAGAGTCTCGTGGTAGGCATATATGTACATGCCTAAAATTGTGATTTTTCTCTTTGAAAATCTGCAGCATAAACAGCTTGAATAATTATGTTCAAGAAACCATAAAACTATCTTTAAACACTTAAAACAGCTTTGCTACGTTCTATGTTTTCTGAACTTTCTGAATAAATAGACTATGTCGAGTGTGAAAATACAGGCAATAATCTAAACGCGTGCAGTATGTACGAGGCCCGTTACAAAGTTGGTTTGTTTGATGTGAAGAATGTCAGGTATGGCCATAGCCAGTAACTAGTTTTGTTTGACAATATTTGTGAAATGTGCGAAAAAGAAACCAGTTTAAATAAGCGTTGTGATCGTTCAAATGATACACACAACTAACTGATTGAAATCACTATTAATACCGCAAGCTGTCACGAACAGCACGAGTGGTTTACCAAAATTTAACTTAAAGTAAACTTCGCGAGGCTGTTATCGACAGAACGTTTGTGAATACAATAACCTGTGAATCACGTTCTTCCCTGTGAGCGTTGAGAATATCACGAAAACCTACTCCACAACTAAGAACTCATAATAGGTGAAAAACTATTAGGAACGAACGAAAGAACAGTCATAGCGTAGGCCTATTCCGGAGATGCCGATGACGGAGAAGACACAAAGGGAAATAATTATGACATGTTGGGCAACCATCTCGGACACTCGGTGAGGCGGAGAAGCAGGGAAGCGGGGATGGGGTAGAGGGGACAGTTGGTAAACAAAAAACTGACACAAATTTTCCCGCATTGTTAAACGAGGTCATCAGGACATTAACCCTAGCTAGACAACGCGGGTCGTGCCTTATCTCAAGTACACAGCATGTAAGTGGTGTAATGATAGCCAGTTTACACTGACGATGGTAGAGGGTGTGTCTGCATGCGCTGGAGCTTATATAGACCTCTTACACCTATTAAATACATTAACGTCAGTTACATGTATTTTAACGTCTCACCAACTGATATCACCTCCTCGTTCCACATCATCATGACTAGCTGCCACCTCCACACTTCACATCATCCTCACCGTCACCTCCACAACATCCTCACCGTCACCTCCCACTCCACATCATCGATCCTCACCGTCACTTTCACTCCACGTCATCCTCACCGCCACCTCCAAACACAACATCATACTCACCGTCACTTCCAAACTGCACATCATCCTCACCGTCACCTCCAAACTCGACATCATACTCACCGTCACCTCCAAACTGCACATCATCCTCACCGTCACCTCCACTCCACTTCATCCCCACCGTCACCTCCAAACTGCACATCATCCTCACCGTCACCTCCACTCCACATCATCCCCACCGTCATCTCCAAACTGTACATAATCCCCACCGTCACCTCCCACTCCACATCATCCTCACCGTCACCTCCACTCCATATCATACTCACTGTCACCCCCCACTCCACACCGTCACCTCCAAACTCCACATCATCCTCACGGTCACCTCCCACTCCACTTCATCCTCACCGTCACCTCCACTCTACATCATCCCCACCGTCACCTCCCACTCCACATCATCCTCACCGTCACCTCCACTTTACATCATCCTCACCGTCACCTCCCACTCCACATCATACTCACCGTCACCTCCCACTCCACATCATCGATCCTCACCGTCACCTCCACTCCACATCATCCTCAGCGTCACCTCCAAACTGCACATCATCCTCAGCGTCACCTCCACTCCACATCATCCTCACCGTCACTTCCACTCCATATCATCCTCACCGTCACCTCCACTCCACAACATTGTCACATCCACATAACTTTTTCATTATTTTCATATCCATGCACAACCTCCTCTTTACGGCCACTAAATTCCTATACACCTCAGAAATGTTATCGCCGTCAACTTGTATGACAAAAAAAACTTCTCTTTTACGATTAAATATTTTCTTAAGGTCTGCATCTTTTATCTACACTGGGAAGTCATTTAATGTTAATTTTGATTGTTGAAAAAAGATTAAATATGGAGTCAATTTGCAGAAAGTGTGTCGTATCCTAAAAATTATTTATTTATCTGCTTGAGTGGTGTTTTACGCCGTTCTCAAGAATATTTCACTGATGAGTGGGAGGAATCCGGACAGAACCCGGGCGAAACCCACGACCACCGGCAAGATGCTGCAAGACCTTCAGTCGAAGAGGAAACCAGCATGTGCTGGACTTGAAATCACAACGACAGCATTGGTGAGTGGCTACCGGGTCATTACTAGCGCGCGAGACGTTCAGACATTGCATACGGCGCCACATGAGGTATGAAAGTATTAGATGCACCCGGAAAAGCTCAGCTGACACCTTTTTCTCGGAACTGCATTGAAATTGTCGGAATTCAGTCAAGGTTCATGTTTTAACTAACAGAGCACGTCCGTTTTGCCACCAGACAATCCTCAGGGCATAGACAGCGTGTTGAAACACTGCATCGGATTGGATGTGTAGTTTGGAGACTTCTCAAACACTAATTCACACCCCCTCCCCCCTCCATCACCCCACAAGCACGTGCGCAATCAAAACATGTCAAACAACATGGCCGACATGGAAGTTCTGTAAGCAAATTAAAGTTTCAGACATGCCCGACAGGTGGTTTCCTGTTACGGTAGGCCATTGAGCTGAAATTCTCACTCTATAGACATTATTAAATTTAAGTCGCTTCTTTCTATTCAAAGCTGTTTTTTTTTTGTTTTGTTTTTTTTGTTTTTTTTCGGCCTCAAAACACATTTCACACAAGTAGTGTTTATGTCAAGTGAACCTTGTCACAGAAAAGAGACGTTTGCCAATGTCATTCTTTAGGGAGAGACTGCATATCAAGCTAGGTCAGTTCTAAATTATGTCATTACAAGTTATACAACGATTACAGCCACTATATCTCATAGGCTGAAAACTAAGCAGCATGTCAAGCAGATGACTTGAAAAACTGGTTTGATTGGTCGACGCTTCTGTCCATTACGTGCCTGTAAACTCAAGGCGCTCAGTGGACCCGGTCAAAGACGAATTTTATCACCACGCTGTTTAGAGATTACGCTGCTTTGAGGGGAGTAGGGTTAAGGGGTGGAGAAATGGGGATTGGGGTCATACTCAAGAGGCTCATCTCCTATCCATGTATTAGTTCATGGTAATAACCATGAACTAATAATTCTTGAGAAGGCTTTAAACACATACAAAATAAGTAAATAAATTTTAAAAAAATTAAATAAATCGTACGGTTCAGTCACTCAATTTTCAGGTCCAAAACATAGAGACCGTACAAAAATGTACTACAAATGTTCACATATGGTTGTACTTGTAATAACTATTGCAAACCCCAAAAAGTCGTATGAATGAATTTTAAATGCGTAAATTCTCAACCGAATATGTACATGTATTGTAAACAGCGATTTTCTCTCACCTCCTTAGACAATTTCAAAACTGGCTTGTGCGTCCTATCTGCAAATCTGACCGAAAAATTATGTATATGTGTACTTGGAGTTTCATGTGACACTTAACAATTTTGACGAGGAGTCATTAGGTGTGTGTGTGTGTGTGTGTGTGTGTGTGTGTGTGTGTGTGTGTGTCTATATATATATATATATATATATATATATATATATATATATATATATATATATATATATATATATACATGAACCAGCCAAGTACCATTTGGCCACCGATTCGGTCTGAATGGAAAGAAAAAAATACAACATACATCAACTTTACAGCTGTAGCATTCGATGAAGGATCAACAAAAACACAGCAACATAAGGCCTTAAGCATTTGATCTTAGTCAAAATATACCCACTTGACGGCTTTGGAATGTAGGGATCACATTGGGATAACGGGTAAGCAACACATGCAGGATCATTCAAAATAAAGTAACTAAACAAATGTTGTGACAAATCCGTGTCGATCGAATAAATATATAAATAGTGTCAACAGGAACAAATTGATGTAACAGCTGTAGCAATACATAAAAAACACCAACTACAACAGTTTCGAGTTTGAAGTTTATCAATAAAGGTATAGAAAGTCCTACTGTCTTACGTGACCTGTCAAAAATGTAAAACTATTTTTGATGACATTTACTGTAACATGGGTGTCTGAAAAAAGTAGAGTAGACGATGGAGAAAACTGAAGAGTTGAACGTCTCTGAACTTGAGAAATTTAGAAGGAATTAAGTGTCATTTGTGCCTCTGGAACGCGGTGAAGCAAGTGATCGGTAAATTAATTTTAACAGAGGCTGGCTAACCTTTTCCCCAAGTCACACGATATACATCAGGTCTTTTTTTACATTTAACCGGCTAAAAGAGTTTGAACTCGGAACTCCCCTATTGTAACATATGGTTCCATGTATCAACAAAGACACTCCGACTTAACAATCGTCTCATTTGATGGTGCGTTAACAAAAATTTATTGATATAACAACTGTACAGTTTCATGGTGCATTAACTAAAACACACTTATTGAACAATTTGCTTTTGAATGTGTGTCGAGATAAACTTAATAACTAAAGTAGTTGATGGGACTAATTAAACAACTGTAACATTTGATTTATTTATTTATTTATTTGATTGGTGTTTTAAGCCGTCTCAAGAATATTTCACTTATACGACGGTGGCCAGCATTATGGTGGGAGGGAACTGGGCATAGCCCGGGGAAACCCACGACCATCCGCAGGTTGCTGGCAGACCTTCCCACGTACGGCCGGAGAGGAAGCCAGCATGAGCTGGACTGTAACATTTGATGGTGCGTCATCAAAAGCACACCAACTCAACAAAGATCACATTTGATGGTGAGCCAACGAAAGTACACACTTTTTTAACTATTGCATTTGACAGAGAGTAACTAGATAAGAAAGTAAGCAACTTAATCATTTGAAAATGATTAAAAACACTAACTTAAAAACTTAATCATTTTATTACATGCAAGAAAAATCAGACTAACATAACAAGTAAAGCATTTGATGGTGTGTCAGTTGTAGAGCGTTTGGTGGCGTTTGAACAAAAATATACTACGCGAATGAAGATTTTAGCACTTCATGATACGTTTATAAATGACACCAAATTAACTACCTCTGCATTTTAAGGGACAGCTGTGACGTTCACATTTTAGTTCTTAAACTAAGGGTGACCAATTTATCGTCCACTTACGCTGACTACCCACATATTTGTGAAATAACTTTACTCAACACCAATCAAATAAATTGTTCACTTGAGTTTCAAGATGCGGCTTCATAAATGAAGCAAAAGGATCCAGCCATCTTATCATCTGAAAGAAGTAATATATAAATAAACAAACTGCTTTCAGCTGAAGTCGCATGTGGATGGATTACAGCTTGTCCACTCAGATTAAAAGTTGTTTCTCATTGGTCTCTTCATGGCCATTGTAACCAATGTATCGATGCCGATCAAATGCCACTTAAAAGCGACAACCACAAATTCGTGGAGCCTCATAGTACTTCCGACCTGCGCTGAGAGCCACTCTGTTGTCTTCCGTTTTAGATGAAACACATTGAACAGAAGTGAATAGTGCCTAGACCTGTGTGGACGATATCGGCTTCAACTTAACCTCTTCAGTTTCTTTTAATCAGTGCCGATTTATTCTATTAAAACCTCTGAAAATTAATAGAACGATTGAAACAGAGAAAAGACGCATACATGAATGAAAATTTATAATATTCAGCAGGGCCAGTATTGATGGATTCCTGGAATAAGAAAAAAATGTAATTTGTTCGGGTAGCGGCACAGTCAGAAATACTGCAGAGAGCACAGAAGTGCATACCTTCTACTGAAACAGTGTTCTATAACAACGAAATCTACAGCATATAGGGAACAAACGAGAAATGATTTGAAAATGCCTGAGTATAGACAAATATATATTGTTTTAAAGGGAGGTAACTATCTTGTTTAAGCGCATGATTAATAGCACTTGTTTTTCCTTGGCGTCATGCTTTGTAAAACCCTAATACATATGTACAAGTTCAATAGTAATTAAAATAGCAGGAGATCATGCCAATCAAGGTAATGTTTTTCCGAACATTAAATACCATAAGGTAATTTCAATTTTCTATACAATGTTGAAACGCGTATTTTTTTTACATTTATGCATATGCCTATATTGTACGGGAAAAGCGTGTCAGTCGAAGACTATAAAACCGAAACCTTCAACACAATTTGTCTATGTATCGCGTCAGTAAATATTAAGTTATATGATTGGATAACTTATATTGTCAGAGACTTTTTGTCCTCTAGAGCCGTCATGCCCTGTATCTCCACAACCCTCATTATCATGAAACCTTCTCTGTCAATGCTAGAGCCGTCACGTCCCGGATCTCCACAGCCCTCATTATCATGGAACCTTCTCTGTCTATGGTAGAGCCGTTAAGTACAGCATCTCCTCATGAAACTTTCTCTGCTCATGCTAGAGCTCTCATGCCGCGCATCTTCACAACCCTCATTATCACGAAGCATCTTCTGTCCACGGTGGAGTCGTCAAGCGCAGCATCTCCTCATGAAACTTTCTCTGCCCATGGTAGAGCCGTTATGTGCCGCATCTCCACAGCACTCATCATCATGAAACCTTCTCTGTCCATGCTACAGCCGTCATGTCCCGCATCTCCACATCACTCATCATCATGAAACCTTCTCTGTCCATGCTAGAGCCGTCTGTCCCGCATCTCCATATCTCTCATCATCATGAAACCTTCTCTGTCCATGCTATAGCCGTTATGTCCCGCATCTCCACAGTCCTCATCATCATGAAACCTTCTCTGCCCAAGCTATAGCCGTTATGTCCCGCATCTCCACATCACTCATCATCATGAAACCTTCTCTGTCCATGCTATAGCCGTTATGTCCCGCATCTCCACAGTCCTCATCATCATGAAACCTTCTCTGCCCAAGCTATAGCCGTTATGTCCCGCATCTCCACATCACTCATCATCATGAAACCTTCTCTGCCCAAGCTAGAGCCGTCTGTCCCGCATCTCCACAGTCCTCATCATCATGAAACCTTCTCTGTCCATGCTATAGCCGTCTGTCCCGCATCTCCATATCTCTCATCATCATGAAACCTTCTCTGTCCATGCTATAGCCGTCTGTCCCGCATCTCCACATCACTCATCATCATGAAACCTTCTTTGTCCATGCTATAGCCGTCTGTCCCGCATCTCCACAGTCCTCATCATCATGAAACCTTCTCTGTCCATGCTATAGCCGTTATGTCCCGCATCTCCATATCTCTCATCATCATGAAACCTTCTCTGTCCATGCTATAGCCGTCTGTCCCGCATCTCCATATCTCTCATCATCATGAAACCTTCTCTGTCCATGCTATACAGGCAGCGAAATTTGGCGCGAACGAAACCGTCGGTCGCGCAACGGTTACGTGCGGTTCAATTTGGCTAACCGGAAAATCGGTTAGGCCAACTGTCCAACGAGAACGTCCTTAGAGTCAGTGTGCATTAGGTAACTACAGATAAACTGGACTGAACAGCTTTCATAATCACAACGCGGCCAGTATGCGGTCAGCCACAGCCAGCTGCCTGTGCTGGTCACATGGAAATGTAATCATTCATATATGCTTTACAGGCTTTGAGATAATACTCAAATTATTTATTTTGACTTATCTTTTCACATATAAGCCTGTATAACGGAATTTCACGTAAAAATGTGCCACAGGAGTCAAGTACCAACCAGGCAACACACAACGTTGAAACACCGTGTGAGTGTAAAATTTCTCTTTCTTTTGTTCACCAACCTTACGGTATGAGCTGCTAGATATAGAAAAGAAAAACAAACATAACATTGAGCTGAATACTTTTATTAATGATCCAGAATGATGCCTGAAACATAAACCACGTAAACAATTAGCGTAACCGATCGGGTTGATAAACATACGTGGCGTAACCGAATGATCGGTTACGCGAGGCGGAAAAGACGTAACCGATTTCTGGGTTTCGCCGGCAGGCCAAATTTCGCTGCCTGCTATAGCCGTCTGTCCCGCATCTCCACAGTCCTCATCATCATGAAACCTTCTCTGCCCAAGCTAGAGCCGTCATGTCCCGCATCCTCATAGCACTCATCATCATGAAACCTTCTCTGCCCAAGCTATAGCCGTCTGTCCCGTATCTCCATAGCTCTCATCATCATGAAACCTTATCTGCCCAAGCTATAACCGTTATGTCCCGCATCTCCATAGCTCTCATCATCATGAAACCTTCTCTGTCCATGCTATAGCCGTTATGTCCCGCATCTCCACATCACTCATCATCATGAAACCTTCTCTGTCCATGCTATAGCCGTTATGTCCCGCATCTCCATAGCTCTCATCATCATGAAACCTTCTCTGTCCATGCTATAGCCGTTATGTCCCGCATCTCCACATCACTCATCATCATGAAACCTTCTCTGTCCATGCTATAGCCGTCTGTACTAACTGCGGAAATTGTCCTATACCTGAGAAACTGACCCACTCTGGAAACTGTCCCATGGGGAAAATGTTTTACACGCTGTCCTCCCTAGAAAAGTGTCCTACCTGAGAATCTGGCCTACTGGGAACCTGTCCTACCTGAGAAACTAAACTACGGGGAAAATGCCCTACCTGAGAAACTAACCTACAAGGAAATTGTCCTACCTGCGAAACTGACCTACTGCGATGCAGCATACCTGAGAAACTAGGAAACTGTCCTACCTGGTGCTAGACTTATGACTATCCTACATGGGAACCTGTCCTACTGGGATACTGTCCTGAAAACTGTCCTACCTGAGAAACTATTTTATTGGTAAACTTTTCTGGGAAACTATCCTACGTGGAAAACAAATACACTGGGAAACTGTAATACTTTGCAAAACTGATCAACTGAGAAACTGTCCTATACTTGGGACTGTTCTATCTGGGAATCTGTCCTACCTGGGAACCTGTCCTACAGGGAAACTGTCCTGAAAACTTTCCTACCTGAGAAACTTTCCTATTGAGAAACTTTCCTATTGAGAAACTTTCCTATTGAGAAACTCGCAAACAGCCAAACTGGAAACTTTTCTACTTGGGAAGATGGCCAGTTGGGAAACTGCTATACTTGGCAAACTGACCAACACGTAAAACGTCCTACGCGCGAAACTGTCCTACATGGGAAACTGTCCTTGTTTCGAAACTATTCTGCCTGAGAAACTCAGGTAAGCCTAAGAAACTCAGGTAAGCCTGAGGAAGACTCTCCTACTTCGGAGACTGACCTAGTGGGAAACTGCTCTACACTGGAAACTGACCAAGTGAGAAACTGTCTGGCTGGGAAACTCTCTTACTTGGGAAACTGTTCTACCTAAGAAACTGTTCTACCTGGGAAACTGTCTAACTGGGAAACTGTCTGACTTGGGAAACTGTTCTACCTGGGAAACTGTTCTACCTTTGAAAGCATACACGTAAATAAGCTTTACACTTTACATTAAATCTTTACCATTAGACTAGAAAAATAATACAATCTTTTTAATGTTGACGAAACCCAAAAATCGCTCACTGGAAATCAACCTATTGATTGTGGGGAGTGGGAGGCGGACAGTCGTGGAGGTGGGGTTGGGTGTGTGGGTGTGTGTGTGCGTGTGGTTGTGATGGGTGGGTGGGGGGGGGGGGGGTTGTTAGACATACATGTATAAATTAATCATTTACTTTAACTTGAAAAGATAAATTGTATGCATGCCGAATAATCCGCACACAGGTCACGGTATAAAACCATAAACATCTGACAAATGTTTGATGATTTTAATATTGTACAAACTATTTTTTCAATAAATCATATATCACACGTTCTATTCTACCTTAAATAGAAGTGACTTCCATCCCTGCATACAGTAGTATTGTAATTTCACCAACTATTTCACCAATGACATTGCCATTTTCATGAAAGGTGTCTAATGTCCATTAAATGGTATTTAACAAATACGAAAATTTTACATTTTAAACATTTTGAAGAAATATGAATTTTAGAAGGTTATGGTTTTTTCTAGCCCAAGGCTATATATTCGAAAGAAAAGACTACAAAAGTTTTGGCGCAGACTTAACTACATACAATTTCAAGCATATAACATAATATATAAAACATACGTATTGCACCGCGTTGTCCTTTTCCATCACGTGCATGGAGCATGTATGTCTACATTTCGACCTCGACATTATGGCACAGCAAGTTTAGATTTTCACTTTTCACAATTCCCTATGTCGCACAACCAAATTTGCATGCATACAGATCTCTTGTTAATAAACTGATATTTTTTACGATTTCCATTTACCCGTTATGAATTTGCTATAATTTCAAAATGTTTTTAACACATAAAGCTTGTCGACTACACATAGGCCTATCTAAGTAATATCGTTAGCAGAAAACAGCACACCGAAGAACAGATAACAACAACAACAACTGTTAAACAGGTAGCGAAGGAAGTGCCAACCTATCGTGTGTTTCATCCTCATGCATGGAAGAGAAAAATATCGGATAACAGGTGGGGGCAGAAAATGTCATGTTCGCATCGAGTTCAGTAGTCTAAATTTACATGCATCCACAAATATATATGAAAATCATCTAATCATCTTCTGCCCTTGCACATGTAAATTTGCCGTTTTCAGAGCTTTATTGTAAAAAATAGAAAAGAAAAGACTAAAAGTGATTTAAAAGTTACTAATTGTTATTACCTCATATATCACCAAGTTACTAATTGTTATTACCTCATATATCACCAAGTTACTAATTGCTATTACCTCATATATCACCAAGTTACTAATTGTTATTACCTCATAGGCCTATA
Source organism: Liolophura sinensis (assembly GCF_032854445.1). Taxonomy (NCBI): domain Eukaryota; kingdom Metazoa; phylum Mollusca; class Polyplacophora; order Chitonida; family Chitonidae; genus Liolophura; species Liolophura sinensis. The sequence goes on from NC_088300.1 coordinate 54,905,246, forward strand.
TCACCAAGTTACTAATTGCTATTACCTCATATATCACCAAGTTACTAATTGTTATTACCTCATATATCACCGAGTTACTAGATGTTATTACCTCATATATCACCGAGTTACTAGATGTTATTACCTCATATATCAACGAATCACATCATTATACTCAGCCAAACAAACTGAAAACATGTGAAACGTTAACAGCCCAATATGTAAGTCTTTTTCAGCGTATTTAAAACTAATAATTGTCTTTTACATCATCGCAGCAGTCCTTTTATCTGTACTGTTTACATATATAGACATAAAGATTCTATTTCTAAGTCATCATGAGATTCTAAGTCATCTTTAAGTAAAATCATATATTTTATATCCGCAAAAGTGAACAGCGCATTTTGAATGTCCTGCTCCTACATTTATATCGGTTACACATAGGCCTAAATGTCGATAGCATCAGATATAGGCCTTAGCTGTTTAATAGGATATATTAAAAGGATATAACGTACGAAATCTAGTGACAGTTTCAAACTCTAGAAAATCAATGTCCTGTTATGGTTTTATTGTGTGATATGAAAATTATATGTGACATGTCAAGGTCAACGCCCATGTATGAACGCCATTTTGATTTTACCGTCCAGAGAGCAACTAAATAAAACAACACCCATTTATGAACAAAAATATGTTTGTTTATAGAATCACGCAGTCATACAGCAGGATACGCCTTTTGTTTTGAATTCTAACATTTACATTTCTTTGTAATACACAAAGTAACTGTTTCAACAGAATCAAGTGAGCATGCAGTTGACGACTGAAACATCAACGGAGGAGGTTGTTGTAGGCTTATATGTATTACGTGTATATGATGTATAGTATACAACTGTGTGAGCTATTAGAATATGCAACATTATCACCTTAATGATTTATCATTATTCAGATAGAAAATGAGCATGCATTATATAGCATGCAGAGTGCATTAAAACTAAATTTTAACAGTATTTTTAGTTTGTAGAAATATAATGGCCTATACATTTATAAGCCAACTATATATATCCAAACTGAAATATACGAAACAGAAGTCAATCAGAAAGATGTAAATTACATATGAAAATAACATTTAATGTTAAAAATTCACCTTTGGATATGTGTTATGCAAGTTCAACAAAATATCACATATATCGGTAATTGAATCTCTACCATCTTTAACTAAAGATGAATGGAGATGTCATGCACAGTCGAACACATATTTAATATTACAATTCTCATATGGCAAAAACAATGTAACTCCTGTTGTAAGTAGAACAAAAATATTGCTTAAGAACACAACAATTTAACGGTTTTACCGAGTATATAATTATGGATGTGGTATAGAATCTTATAAGTATAGAATCTTATACAGGAGAATGTTTTGGGGTTTGTTGAAAATATAAACCATAGACAGAATGCATGACGAATTTTAGTGTTATATAGGCCTAGTTGTTGGGATTTTACTTACTGTAATTTCACCATACTGTGGTGGTTCTTGTTCAACATACAAATAAATACATCTACACATGCCGAGATTTTCAACAGTTTTAACGACCGCCCTCCTTGTTCACATGCAATATAAAACAATGTAAATTATTCGCATCTCGCGGGTTATCATTTCCACCTCTCACTCGAACAATATTTATGGTATTCAACCTTCACTTTGCAGTATCCGCCTATATAAAACTATCAGCATCTTGTTACCTCCAAATTTTCTTGATTATATTAGGAGTTGAACTTGTCAATAAACAGCTTTTCCGTAATCTCTCTAGTTTGATCTTTGTTACTGGAACAAGGGAAAAATATTTAAAATCGATTTGCGATCGAATGGCCAGCGTGTAATCTTATGCGTGAAATAACTGTAATTGGTGAAGCTGCATACAGTATTGGTTAAGTTGCTACATGTTCACTTTTGATAATTGCGGTTATAGCATTAATATCGCAGAAGCCTAGAATCAAGAATTTTTCTGTTAAATAAGTGGTGACAACGCAACAAATGTAGAAGTAAACTTAGCCCGGCGTGTGTAAGATGGGTCCTGAGATTAACGGACCTGTTCATTCCTATTTAGAATTCGGGTCTGACTGCATGATTTTGTTACACAATAATTTCATTGTAGAAATCATCAGTTATTTTAAACAAAAATTATTTGCTGAAAAGAAAAGAAAAGAAAACTAGCAGTGAAGGGGTATACATATATAGGAGAGTGAAACAGTTCGTCCTTCTGTCCTCTACAGTTGAAATATTAATATCATTTGCTTTATTAACACTGATGTGTACATCAAGTCTTGGAGTTTAAATCCTTAATCTTTTTTTGTCGTTATAAAAAAATGCTAATTCCTACAACAAGTGGGAAAATGGGTGGATTCTGAGTGAATTCCGGAATCTATAATCCACAGGAATCGTTTAGTTCTGGCTAACTTGTGGGATTATTCCACCATACATACTGAGAGAAGAGAACATCTGAAAAAGGTATATATATTTTTCCATGAAAGCTGGTTTCCAAAGTAAATATTATATTTGAATCCAGATTTCTTAACGCAGCGATATTTCTCTACTTTGGTTTTCAACAGAGCAAAACAAACATGCAAGTATATTTTGCACGAACAAACCATGCAGGGCTATAGGTCCATGACAATATAAAAAGTTTAAAATCTCTCTATACTAGTATACTTTCATACTATTTTTTGCTTTGTTTTAAAACACTGAAAAATAGTCTGAATATTTTAGAAAGAGAAAAGGGGTATAGATCTACAACAGGAAATGTACAAATACAAGCACCTGCTGCAGGTTTAAAACATTGATTTATAATCCAATTGTATATACTTTTTCTACCTGTAACTTTATATCTTGTCAATTTATGTATATTTAATGGGTGTTATACTTTTAGAGTATCATGCGAATGTAACTATATCCAATGGTTGTAAATTTACACTCAGAAGAGTGTTGTTTATCTGTAAATTGCAGTGTAGCCCAAAGTACCATATGGGCAAAATTTACTGTAAATGCAGACCATTTGCCATTGCAGTGGATTTTCAATTTCAATGTTGATTGTTTTGTTCCTTTTACTTTATAAAATTAGAGTAGAATAGGTTTATCAAAGAATTGTTTATTCGCTAATCGTCCAACATACTAACAACATAACAACCACTTCATATACTATATAATGAAACAATAGACAATTTATTACATCACAGGCAACTGTGGATGGTTGTGGGTTTCGCCCTGTCTCTACCGGGTTTCCTCCCACTACATAACTCTGGCCGCCGTCGCATAAGCAAAATATTCTTGAGTACGTTGTAAAAAAAAATAAATAAGTAAATAAATAAATTACATGAAAGGTCAAATTTAGGCAAATGGCTAGCATGCAATGTAATAGTTTCTGTTTGATATTTCATGTATTAAAGGGCAAATATATATAAACTAGAATCGTGGGAAGAACACGTAATCATATACATGTAGATAATGGACGAAACAGCTAAGTGGACAGAATCCTGTCTGTGACGAAACATCCTGCTTACGGAAAGGTTGAAAGCTCACCGAAGAGCCCATATCCGCTTCAACATCAATAGTATTTTTATGTGCAATCGAATAAATAAATAGATTAATTACATTAAAGTCCAGAATACTTCCGTAGTCTTTGCAGTCTGTAGACAGATAAGAGTATTTCTTAAAGAACTAAAGAGATTTTGATAGTTTTGTTTTGATTCTGTGTATAATGTTAACAAACTATCGTATTATACGGTCTCATTGTTTATTTTTTTTTACTTTTAGAAAGTAAAACGTTTTCTTACTATTCTATTACCTACTCCTCCGTTTAAAATTACACTATATATATATATATATATTTTTTTTTTTTTTCTTTTTTTCTTTTTTTTCCATTCCCCAAAATCATAATATAATGTTAGTTATAAGTGGACCAGATCTGAACAAAGCTTCAGCTGTCCAAACAACGAAACACATGAACTTCACCTAATACATTCATATATGTACATGTGTCTTTAGTTAACTGTGGTTTATTTCTGCCTGTCATTAAGTGAATAGCCTATTATTCTTACAAAATGAGGTCCTCAGGTAGTAATGGATCAAAACAAGTCGCGAATGACTTACCTGTGACTGCTGAACAACCGTTGGATCGAACTTGTGCTTACGAGTATAACCGAAGTGTTTCACAACACGAATACGCTCAGACACGGCCGGATCTGCGTATAAGGATGTATCTAAAAACGGAAGATTTTTCCTAGAAATGTTTTGCACACAGACCCCAATGCGGACATATGTGCAGTGCTACCTAAAAGCTATGTCGCAGACACCAGACATGACACGGGGACGAGCAGTACTTGATATATCCCATTATGCCGAACCACGCGTTCATACATGAGGTCACATGACGGGAAAAAATTACATGAACATATACATGCAAAAACTTTTTAAAAGTTCCATGTATAATGAATGTCAATCTCTCATACTTGCGGACGCTGTGAGTTCAAGTCCAGCTCATGCTGGCTTCATCTCCGGCCGTAAGCGGGAAGGTCTGTCAGCAACCTGCGGATAGTCGTGGGTTTCCCCCGGGCTCTGTACGGTTTCTTCCCACCATATAATGCTGGCCGCCGTCGTATAAGTGAAATATTCTTGAGTACGGCGTAAAACACCAATCAAATAAATAAATAAATCTCTCATACTGGACGTCAATAATCTTTAGCAAATTCACTAATACATACGACAGTTTTATCAGTAATTTCATAACACTGATCAAAGCCTGTAGAAATATTTGTAGCTTTTTACTAAGTAAATCCCCTTTTCTGGACCAAATAAAAGGTATACTGTTCGAGCAATGATAAGGTATTCTAGTTTTGTTGTTGGGTTGTTTGAGATATAATTATTCATGAGGAAAACAAATAGTGCTTTTATACGAGGTATACTGTGAGAAGAGTTGAGGAAGTATCGACTTTTAACATTTTCTACAGATTCAAAGTATTAGTGTATTCAATAGACGGATATGTAGTCCTAACTGTACAATTACCGTGCAGGTTGAAGTGGTCCACACCTTTGATTTTAAGTGTTCAAATCTTGAAGAGGTAATGACTAATAGTTAGTCATAATAATAGATGATTTTCAAATTCTCTGACTTGCCACGGTAGCTCGGTATAGCGTCCGCCTCACGGGTGGTAGATCCATGGTCAGTCCCCGGGTTGGCTCACACCTAAGACTTGAAAAGTGGAAAATGTAACTTCCTCGCTTGGTGTTCAGCATTAAGGGGAGTTGCAATGAGTGGTTGACCCTCATCAGTATTGCTCGGGCTGGGCTGCTTACTTGCCGTGGAAATCCATCCTGCAACAAGGAGGCACATTACATGCACTCTGAAAACTCATTCGTCGTCATATGACTAAAAAATTGTTAATTAATACGTTAAACCCCAAGCACTCACTCACCCAAATTCTCTGTCCCATTCAACACAGAAATGAGGATCATGCTATCATTTTCATTTTTTAGAATAAATCCTGAACCAGATGAAATGTCTCAATTTCGTGATAGAACAAGATGGACTATTAACATGGACCATTCAAGAAAAGGTAAGATATGGACGAATAAATATTACAGGAAAATATAGTTTTTCAGTACGTCAAGTAGAATATTTACCCTGACCGTCCTTGATTGTGGAGGGGTGTGGAGGAGTGTTCCCCATAGTACACACAACTCGGAATTTGCACATGCGTGCATGTTTTGATTTTGATATGATGTAGTTTATTATCACTATATAGGCCTACCTTGCATGACTATAGCAAAAACACACTTTGTGGGTATAAACATGGTGTGCACGCCGTAATTATAAAACTGCCCTCTAACACAGTCTGACCGGCCCGGATAGCACAGTTGGTAGAGCGTCCGCTTCGGGACTGGTAGATCCAGGATCAATCCTTGGTCGAGTCACACCTAAGACTTTAAAAGAGGAAGTTGTAACTTCCTCGCTTGGCGTTCAGCATGAAGGGGATAGTGCAACGACTGGTTGACCCGTATCAGTATAATGGCTCGGGCGGGGCGACTTACTTGCCTTCGATAAGTCGTCTCAGTGATGCAGCACTAAATAAAAGAGCGGTGGAAATCCGTCCTGCAACAAGGAGGCACATTACACGTGCATGCACCCTAATGATTCCTTCGTCGTCATATGACTGAAAAATTGTTGAGTATGACGTTAAACCCCAAGCACTCACTCACTCACTCTAATACAGTCCATCTCTGTAGTGTATAGATATTTTCTGAGGCCTTTCTAATGCTTCTTCGGTTGTCCGTCTTTGACGATTTCGTACAAAAACGAAATTTATTTATTTATTTCATTGGCAATTTACGCCGTACTGAAGAATATTTCACTTATACGGCAGTTTATGACGTTAGAAAACATGGGAAGAGCCCGGGAAGCCCACGACCTTCCGTAGGTTGTCACTTATCCCACTTAAAGTAGAACTTTCAATAGACAATGAGGCAAAATTAAGGTATAAAACGCAGCAATGTGGCAAGGATACAATATTAAATCTACTATATGGTAGAACATACAATCTATATAATTATACACACACAAATACACTCTATCTTTTATTAATGTGTAAACCCTAATATAGTGGGGAAATATCCAGAGGTGAAAATGCGCTTGAGGGAAATGTCGTTAGTGGGAAATCTCCGTAGTGGAACCTGAAGCTTTTATTATACGCCCTCTCATGCACCGCCCCGCCTCCACACAATAACATGTAAATATTTGTGTACAACCCCTCTAAGAGCTTGCATACCTTCGGGTTAACATTTAAGTGTTTTCAATATACTGAGAGCTAAGAGAAAAGGATTCTGTCCTTAAATTACCCAAACTTCATACATTGACTTCAAGCCACTTAAACTTACTCAGCTTGGGATAAGAGGGGTTTTCTTTTCACATTTCTCTCCTAACCAGGAATATTAAAATTGAGTTTGATGTAGATGTTAGTTACAAAATACACCTGCTGGTGAGTGTAAATGGAAATTAAATTTCTCTTTGGGAAGGCACACATTAGGTCATGTAAGAATATAGCATATGCTTTACTATTATCCAAATACAGCTAAAAATGGACGGTGTTTCTACTTACCACTTGACACTCGACACTCTTGCTGCATACTGTATTATTTTCCAAAAACCCAAAGTAAACGTTATGCGTATATCCGTCACTTCAGGATTGGTTTCTCTTAATGTTATGTTTTTGAAAGGTTTACAATGGAAAACAAAAGAAGCATGTGTGGGACTCACATTTTCAATGTTTAAACCGTGCTAAAACATACATTAATTAAACACCTTCAGCAGCCTTTGGATGGTCGTAGATTTCCCGCTGCTTTGCCCGGCTTCCTCACACCATAATATTGACCGCCGTCGTATAAGTGAAATATTCTTGTGTACAGCGTAAAACACCATTCAAATAAATAACATAAATAAACACCCCAGGTATTGCTAATGACGTTTAGATGTTGCTTGAAACATCGTTTTCAAACCAAACGATGAAATCAATGTTAGGAGCTATATCGTAACATCACCTGCAATTATACAAGAGACCTTTAGTTAGAAGTTACTAGTTCAACTTGTTCAGCTAAGTATTCTTCCAGAATGAATCTCATGCCGTATATAAATATGAACCGAACGAGACTGTGGAAGGGTTGAAACATTGGAGGATTTGTGGTCGCCGGATTATGACGACTTTCTCTTCAGCATCACAACAGACATTGTCAAAGATGACTCACAGATGACTGAGATATATATTTTGCTATTGTTCGGGGTTAAATTCCATTCTGTGCGACTGCTTATGTAACTGCAATTTTCTGTTAAAGAGCTACATCTAGCCACTGTCAGATCGTGTTGAGGGTATAGCCGTGTACCAGGAAGGCAAAAGCTGAGAGGAGTCATTCGGTGAAAGGTTAATTTGTGCAATCTGAGTGCAAGAGGACCGTAAAAAAAAACCGCTTAGTATATTGTCGATAAGTGATTATTTTGCATATAATCTGACCTGCGTAAACTTGTGGGGCCATCTATACAGGACTATAACACACCCGGCATGGCCACTTTACCTTAGGCAAACACTCATAACGTTTTATCGCTCATGAATATAGGCCAGCCTGATTACAACAAGCGCTCTGATTGGATGCCTTGATCCAGTAAACGTAAGAACAAATCAAGCACCAGTGGTTATAGCCTTGTTTACTAACAGTCGTGGTTATAATCGATATTAATTGCATTTACGCCATGATTTACAAGCAACATGTAGGTCGTGCTGCACTGGCCAACCTAAGGAGGCCACCGACGCTGGTATGGTCTGTGTCGCTGTTACAATCAACCCCTTCCACCTGTTCCAGGCATGTCTACATGGAGTCCTGTGAAATAATTTGCCTTTAATATTGTGATTCCAACCTATGTAACTTGATCTGACCCATTTGCCTTTATTTGTACATACACTACAAATATAATGCCCTCAGGCCTCTCTTGGTGAGTCTGATTCATATATTATTCAGGTTCTCTTCGTGCAATATTATCGCCCATAATATCTACCGGTACAATGAAGCTTTTAGTGATATTAGCAAGTATCACTAAATTTACCACATATACGTATTCTCGGAAAAGAAAGTGAAACCCAGTGGCTGGGGTTATCAGGTGCAAACACTATATTTATGTCTGAGTGTACCTGATTGAAGAAAAGGGAAGTGCTGATAAGGTGAAGTTTGAGATGAAGAACTTGTGTGATAAATGGGTAACCACTAAACCCATGCATACAAATGATAGGTTCTTTAATTGCATGCCTTCTGGGAATCGCTATTAAATAGCTTTATCATTGTATAGTCCATGGGCCAGACCAGATACTGGTACCACCTGAGATGGCCAAACCTAATTGGTACTAACATGTTTATCGGTTCAGTAGAAGTCAATTAAGACATGATAGCCTTTCTATCAATATGATAAAATGAAAAATCACCATTATGAGGGGTTGCGCAAATTACAAAAAGCAAGAAAAACGTCAATATATCGTGGACTCTCAGTTAAAAATAAAATAATAAGGCCAATTTAAAAGGGTGGTTTGCATTATTTATGAAGTATAGAAATTTAGCAGTAGACATTTTGCCTGTATTTCATGTACGCTATTAGCTGAATATTCAGTTTAACTATACATTTACACGAAAGTTTTCAGCTGGGTTGATAATATTTTATCAGCAGTTTATATGCCCAGCTGTGTACTTGTTTCACCTACGCCCATTATTACGGTGAGTTAAGGTAGATTTGCACAGATCAGTAAACGTTCATTTCCTAAAACTAAAATGTCTGTTTTGAGATACCAATTCTGAATTAAAAAGCAACACTTTCAAGTATGTTCCACTGTTTGAAATAAAACTTGACTAGGTTTGAAATAATTTTGATCATGCACTACATTTGAAATAAGACCATTACGACCTAAAAGGCTGATAGCATGGTTCTATACATGATCGGTATTCACAACAATCCCGAGGCCGATGAAAATACTGGCTCGAGTGAGAATCGAAATCACGACCTAGCGATCAAATGCTAACTGTGTCTTTAAGCTAGATGATTTGTCAGATATTTGTGGCGAGAGGTGGTGGTTTACTTAGAGGATTCTGTCTTTCTTCACCTATAAACCTGACCGTCTTCATATAAGCGAAATATTCTTCGTCATCAAAACACCAATCAGGTATATAAAAAAATGATGTACACAATTTACATCACGTGTAGAAGGAAACGGTATCTCAACTTACCCGTATGCTATGTGTATACGTAAATAGTACAACTGTCCGTGAAATATCTAAATTTATATTCACCTTGGTGAATTCAATAAATAGTCTATGCGTATACCTTGACAGTAGACAAAAAGTCCGAAAAACATCAGTCAGCATACGTGATGATGACCCTTTTGGTAAGTTTAGCGTGGATGACGTGGTTCAGTGCTAAGGTGCACAATAACTGTTTGTTGACACAGACCAGGCCTTAGACTGAGGATCTCTAAATTTCTCAGCTCACATTGTTCATAGGCCCTTGGTGACAGTATGTGGTCATCGATTCTAATCAGGTGATTTTAGCCGACTTACCTTTGTTGAAGATCACTTGTCATCAGTCAGTATGGCTTTCAAATAATTTGTGCATCATGCGTGGGAAAGTCCACCATCAACTTACTAAAGTCCTGTGGTTTATATCTAGGGAAATGTGTTTTTCTCCACCCATACAACATGACTGACGTTGTATATGTCGAAAATGATCGAGTATGGGGTTATAATCAAACAACTATTTCAAATAAATAAACAAACAACTGCTTTCTAGTTTTGTAAAAGTGAGTGTGAATGGCTAAGCGGAGTAAATTCATTTTTAGCGTGACCAATATAAAAGATGGATTAATAGATTGACTTCATAAACTAGTATAACCTATCCCGCCTAAGGAAACTCGAGCCTAAGATTTGTAATCTGTTATTCATTGCTGTCTTTGCGATGACGATTTGTTTTCAGTCGGGTGAAGTAGTGCCCACGTGTTACAGGAGACTAATGGTCCAGTCGGGTCCAGTTTCACAAAGTAGCGTACGACATTTTTTTTTTGTCCTATATGTGCGATTATCGTACATGTACGACATGTTTATGAAACTCGGCCCTGACTTGGGTCCGAGTCGCGTGAGAAAAGGCGTGAGAAAAGGTACCTCTTATCTACGAAAACGAAAGTTCGAAACTGTAGTTGGAATACAACGATAAAGAATCCGAGAAAGTGTTTTTTCTCTTCTCTTATGCCTGTTCTCCACACCAAAAAAAGAACTTTTTTAAACAATGTGTATGTATTTATATTTGTCGAAGTTTGTATCTGGAAAGAAATCAGTTGGAGACAATAAATGCGCGATCAAAAAAGATCCTGTTCAATTCTTATCTTATGTAGCGGCCCATTCAACAGACGACATGAATATTTGCACGCCGATTGTACTTTACACAAAGTATATTTTCACAGTGATCAGTGCTGTATGGCAGAGATGGATTTCATTTCACCATCGCTATATTATTCCTCTCTTTTTATCACACTGTTTTCTTCAACATGAATCGATGCCCTCCATGAACCAACTGTATTGTCAGGAGATAAACGGCAGCCAGTGGAGGTGACTTATTTCTTTCAAACAATGAATAAGAGAAGAACGAACAGAAAATTTATTCGTAAGGGGTATTCCCCTTACGCCTGTCTCTACCGAATCAAATGACCTGAGCCGGGAAGTTCATCGAGTGCGAGTTTGACTTACCTGTAATCATGCATGCCTCTCACGCACGGGCCACGCTGACATTTCACACCCTGAATACATGCGCTCAGTAGCATTGCACCATTATCATACCACGCGTCTCCATTTAGCTTCAATACCAGACAAATGTTACTGATATCTGGGCCAAGCAAATGTAGTCCTGTTCCTTTGTGCTATGATATCTTGATATATAAATGTATGGCTTATGTGTTGTAAGTTTTTCCTTGTTTACCTGCGTGTGAGATAAAATTTCTGTTGGAATATATTAAGGCCAAAGAGACAGTATCTATACGGAGGTCTGCAGTAATGTCCAGAAATTGACCACATTTACTCTAATTTATGATGGTACTAAAAGTTACGTCTGGAGTAGTGACATTCTTTGATAGCCCGCCTGTCTTTGCTCAGGTGGCGACATTAATATTTTATAGTCTCATATTCAAGACAAGTAGATCCGGCGAATAGTCACGTCTTATGCTATATATTTTCAAGTTTTGTATTTTATGGGTCAGTGAAGGCAGGTTATCTAATGGAATTCACGATCTACTTTATCTCCAGTACTGGATTTCTCAAAAAAAAAATATTTGATTAAAACACGCATGCTAAAACAAAGTTAACCACTTGGGTGGCCAAATGGTTAGAGCGTCCGACTCGAAGTCTGGAGACTTGGGATCAAACCAGGTCGGGGCATATCAAAGACTTTAAATATGTTACTCGTTGCTACTTCGGTAGCACTGTGAGATTAGAGCAAGGAAATAAGACTGCTTGACCCGGTGTAGTTATAATTTGACTGGATTGGGTGTCATGTCTGTTGTCTTTGACACGATACTTCAGTTACGGCAGCACTTTGACTGCACGGACTCGCTTTGTCACAAGAGGACACAGTATGTGTATACGCACATAATCCTCTTCGCCATATGACTGTAAAGCAATTAGGTACGACGTAAAGATTTATTTATTTATTTATTTGATTGGTGTTTCACGCCGTACTCAAGAATATTTCACTTATACGACGGCGGCCAGCATTATAATGGGAGGAAACCGGGCAAAACCCACGACCATCAACAGGTTGTTGGAAGACCTTCCCACTTACGGCCGGAGATGAAGCCAGCATGAGCTGGACTTGAACTTACAGCGACCGCATTGCCGAGAGGCTTCTGGGTCATTGCGCTGCGCTATCGAACTAACCAACTGAGCCAAGGAGGCCCCACAAAGGAAACATATAAGCATAAGGTAAAAACAAACTTTGCAACACGATATGTAAAACGTTGTCAACATGATTGTTCAAAAAAACCAAAAAAGAAAGAACACACAAGCCTACAGCGCTATCTCTATCTGGTAAACGGAGCAATGGCGGTCTTCACGCCTACCCCTCCTGACAATCTTACTTCGTATAGTTTCCTCTGCCATATGAAAGGATGGTAGCTCTGTATAACTTCCTTTAACATATAAAGATGAATAGCAGCTTTGTGTAGCTTACTCTGCTATATAAAAGGATGGCAGCTATGTATAACTTCCTTTGTCCTATATAGAAGAATGGCAGCCCTGTATAGCTCCTCTGCCATATGGAAGGATTACAGCTCTGTATAGCATCCTCTGTCATGTAGAAGGATGCCTGCTCTGTATAGTTTTTCTCTCTCATATAGCTATGTTAGCTTAATCTGTTATGTAAAAGGATGATAACTGTGTACAGATTTCTTCGTCATATAGAAGGATGACTGCTCTGTATAGATTCCTCTGTCATGTAGAAGAATTGCTCTGTACAGTTTCCTCTGTCATGTAGAACGATGACTGCTTTGCATTGCTGCCTCTGTTACATAGAAGGATGACTGTTCTGTATAAATTCCTCTGTCGTGTAAAAAGATTGCTCTGTATAGATTCCCTCTGTCGTGTAGAAGGATGGCAGCCCTGTATAGCTTCCTCTGTCGTGTAGAAGGATGACAGCCCTGTATAGATTCCTCTGTCGTGTACAAGGATGGTAGCCCTGTATAGATTCCTCTGTCGTGTAGAAGGATGTCTGTTCTGTATAGATTCCTCTGTCGTGTAGAAGGATGGCTGCCCTGTATAGATTCCTATGTCGTGTAAAAGGATGTCTGTTCTGTATAGATTCCTCTGTCGTGTAGAAGGATGGCTGCCCTGTATAGATTCCTCTGTCGTGTAGAAGGATGTCTGTTCTGTATAGATTCCTCTGTCGTGTAGAAGGATGGCTGCCCTGTATAGATTCCTATGTCGTGTAAAAGGATGTCTGTTCTGTATAGATTCCTCTGTCGTGTACAAGGATGGCAGCCCTGTACAGATTCCTTTGTCGTGTACAAGGATGTCTGTTTTGTATAGATTCCTCTGTCGTGTAGAAGGATGACTATTCTGTATAGATTCCTCTGTCGTGTAGAAGAATGACTGTTCCGTATAACTTCCTCTGTCGTGTAGAAGAATGACTGTTCCGTATAACTTCCTCTGTCGTGTAGAAGAATGACCGTTCTGTATAACTTCCTCTGTCGTGTAGAAGAATGACTGTTCTGTATAGATTCCCTCTGTCGTGTAGAAGAATGACTGTTCTGTATAACTTCCTCTGTCGTGTAGAAGGGTGACTGTTCTGTATAGATTCCTCTGTCGTGTAGAAGGATGACTGTTCTGTATAGATTCCTCTGTCGTGTAGAAGGATGACTGTTCTGTATAACTTCCTCTGTCGTGTAAAAGGATGACTATTCTGTATAGATTCTACTATACTACTATGAGATTTGGTAGCCTTGTCATGACGACAGACAACACTGATTGTCAGGTACAGGTGCCAGCACATTCTGGGTTCTTTGTATGTATGATTTATTATGAAATGACATTATTTAAGTTTCTAAATCAAGTGACCTGATTTATGAAAATGTTGCGACAATTTTCGTTGGGTTTTTGTGTTCACGCAAGAAATATGACCTCACATTGAGGCATTTGTTCATGCTGATACCCTGATATCACTGGACCCAATCGCTCAGCATTTATTCCATTGTAATTGAAGAACTAACCCCTTAGGTGATGGGTGAAAGAGACCGGATTGTCTGCAGACGCCTTCCAAGTATCTGATACACGTCCTGCCTTAAAACCTCAGCTGAACCGGCGAGAACTGAGTTCGAACCTGTTAGTTCACCGGTGATCGATCAACTTGGACTAGAGCAAAGCTGTACCTGAAGTTTCAGGTCTGATAAAACTAACCCAGTGTTTGTTGGAGTTAACCACAAGGAGTGTGTATTTAACCTGATATTTCAGAGACCAAGAGAAATGCAGAACCTGTTAGGCCTACTACACATTGTAACCGATCTCGCGATTCTACAAAGTTGCCTGACAGGGCTGTGGGTCGATCGCTGTCGTCTAGCATGGTATCTGTTTTCGTGCAAATGTACATTACTTAGCAGCGTAACTCATCGTGTTTGTACATATTTATTTATTTATTTGATTTTATTTGGTGTACCCAAGAATATTTCACTTATACAACGGCTGACATTCCCATGTACGGCCGGAGAGAAAGCCAGCATGAGCTGGACTTGAACTCACAGCGACCGCATTGGTAAAAGGCTCCTGGGTCATCACGCTGCGCTGGCGTGTTCATACATATAACATATATGCTGATCACATACCCTGAAGCCATGCATAAATATATCGATGGGCTCGGCCAGGCAAAAACCCCAGGCATGACGCCACTCATGTGGTGATCGATATGCCGCTATACGACCAGCCCAAGTTGACCGAATTCCGCAAAACAGGTGAACAGTTTCTCTGTCTTCTTTAATGAGATGACAAAAGAAGACTGGGGTCGTGGAGTGCATGTTTAGGGAAGTATGTCTGATCTTAAGGCTCAGAGAGTATTCTAGGTAGGACAAGCCTGTAGACTGAAATCATGTCTACAGATAAGACATTATCGGTAATACACGCAGGCCCAGTGCTTCACTCTTAATGCCAGGTATTCACGGTGCAGCTTTTTGTTGAAAAGATCCACATCTCACGAACGTCTCAATTTCACGAACTGCTGATTGTATAATGAATCCCCAACACGGGCTAGTCCTACAATTCAGAATTGTTTCCACGTTTGTTGTCTCGGAAGAGGATATGAAAATGCGTAACCGAAAGCCCCGGAAAAAACATGAGGCAAATGTACAAGTGCTCTGATGATTCAACCGTGTAACCAACTAACCTAGTTGTGTAAATATCAAAAGGACACTTGTTTTAGATATGAAATGATTCAAGTAGTAACAGTAGTCATATATTCATTTATTTTATTGGTGTTTTACGCGTTACTCAAGAATACTTCGCATATACAACGGCGGCCAGCATTATGCTGGGAGGAAACCGGGTAGAGCCAACACAAGGTCGTATAAATGGGACGACTAAAACCGGGCTAATGAACTTTGGGAATATTACTGTTATATGGAGGCTTGCGCTGTTAGTTTCTCTCAGAAAGCGATGAAATAGTTCATCACGCGACCGATTGGTCAGCATATATAATGTGTCAATTACTCAACGGAATTTGTTAGAGGGCCTGTTGACCGATTTCTCGATATTTAAAATGTTGGCATGTAGATTTGATAACAATCCTATTAAAACAAACAAGGAGTAAATTTTCATTCGTCGCTCTCCATCCCTTCCCTCTCCACCACAAGATATGTATTTCCATGTAGGCTCATGAAGTATATTTGCTGGGAATTTGATTTGATCGTTAAAACCAAGGTATGACGTGATTGAAATCATGTAGGCCTCGGGTAGAGCTATGTTTCACGTTCAGCTCCATCTGAGACAGGTGCTGTAGTTTCTCCTACACCCATGAGCAGGTATAGGTATATCTCGCCGTACTTTAGAACGCCACGACTTTGGTGAAATATGAGCGTAGATTTCCCCTGGTTTTACCCCACTCCTTCCAGGCAGAAACTCGAACATTTAATGTCTCACTCGTAAACATTTACATGCAATAAACAAACCAAAATATCTCACTGAAAATGTGAAAAGGACAGGTGTTTGCCGGAAATTTGGCCTACAGTTTAACCAAGTAATCATTTACAGGTACCGAATACCCTTCAGTTTTTATTTAATTGTATACCTGATTGATGTTTTTTGGTTTGTTTAGTTTGTTTAGTTGGTATAAATGTGTAGCCATATATACATAGGCCTGTGTGTGTGTGTGTGTGAAGTATACGTGTAATGTACGTGGTAGTACGTGGAATGGCAATTGTAAAAAGTAGGTCAGAGTGTTTACATTGAGGTTGGTCGTGGATTTACTTCCCGGTCAGAGCGGAGCTATTTCAGTGACCTTTTACCGTTATACACAGGCTCCTATTGTCTTTTTGGACAGGGCTGAAGGGGACATACCTCGCATAACGTTCACCACTATTATCAAATACAAAGGCGTAACCATGTACGTACATATTCATACAACTTCCCTTATCGTGACAATACATTCCAAGGCATGACACTCTGAAGAATAGCTGTCAGAAGAAGGAGGGGGAAAAAAACGAGAACGTTATGCGTCAATATCAAGCAAAGTACATATGTACTTAGTTTTATCAATTCGTTGATTCATTAACATACTCTGGTCAATCACCGCACATCATTTGATGTTTTATTTTTATATTTATATCTTTAGTTTGTTGTATTTTATGCGTGATGTGCTGATTCATTGATTCATTCTGTGATTTGTAAACTGTCATTTGTGTTAAGCATCGAAAAAGTGAAAATTTCTTGATTTTAGCGTTAAGCAGCTATTAAAATTTATATATGGAAGCTAATATTGCTGACAAACTATATTACACAGACTTACATCCAGTTATATGTACAGCTATATGAACATAACAAAATGAGTTGATGTACCAAGCGACGATTACAATTAGAATATGGCTGTTTGTAAACCTGGTATAAAAACGAGAATATAATACTATCAACTTCTGGCCATACCACATTTATTGCTCATTTATAGATAAATTATAGAGTCACTGGGAAAACACACAGTTCATTTGTGATTGTGTCCTAACAAGTCAACATTTATGTCATGTATTTATTTTATTTATCTGTCAGGTGATGAATTAAGAGTTGACTTCAAATCGCACAATTAAGAAAAATATTCACATCGTATAACAAATGTCAGATATATTTAGCTGCCAATTATGTGACTCAATAGCCTGCTCATCATCTGTGACTGCAGGTCTGTGCATACAGTCGTCATGCCTAGGTCTGTATACAGAGAGCACTGTTCCAGAGCAGAGTCGCGCTTGCCTTCGATTTAAGGTGTGCTGAAGGGGTGTGGTGAGGGCGAGAGGCTGGGAGAAGTTGAGGGCACGGTCATGGCGTGAATGAAAAACATTACGTTTTCTTCAGTGATCTCTGTCAAAACCCTTAAAGCTGATTGTTTACAATATACAGGACTACATATATATTGTAAAAAGGAATAAAAAAAATGTATAGGAGACTCTCACTAATGCAGTCCCGGTTGTACGTGGGAAGGTATGTCAGAAACCTGCGGATGGCCATGGGTTTTACCCGGGATCCGCTCGGTTTCCTCCCACCACAATGCTGGCTGCCGTCGTATAAGGGAAACACCGCGTAAAACACCAATCAAATAAATAAATAAAATGGATAGATTTGACTGGTGTATGTATTTCACGTCCGGACTCATGCATGGATTTTTGATATGCATAGTCAACCGTTTTATAAATTACACGGTATAGTTAATATCATGTATTCACGTTAGGGTACATACTAGAGTACAACACGACTTCTCAAGTCAAAAAGACTGTACATGTAAGAGGCGACTGTTAATTACTTGTAATTGAATAGCCCACAAACGAAATGCCGGTGTTAGTCAGTTGTAACTCATGATAGACGTTTACCCATGTACTCCATTTATTTGTTTGACTGGCGATTTACATGATGCTGAGGGGTTTTTCAGTGTTTTGTTTATACGACCTCATTCTAGTTAATAAAGGTTTGTGTATATATGTTCAACAGGGCATATCCGTACAAAGGATACTAGTAATCGTACATTTGTCAGATGTCTTATTTGTTCATTTCCAATGATTGATTTCCGTCAAATTTACACATCCTTCATCCATGATGCACACATGAATGAATGACAATTCTTACATACAGCTGTTCCAATACAGGCCTACGTGGTTTACCAGAAATGAAAGCTGGGTTAAATATGCACGTTTTGTACGCCCAATTAAAAAAACAAACAGAATAATTCCAATCTTACTGTTATACCCTGGAGTAATTGATACAGATCCTACATATATTACAACTGTCGTGTGGTATAGAAGCATGAATCATTTCTGTCAGATGACATCTCATGTTTCTCATCACGTGACAAATCATGCACATGAAAGTATTTTCGATTTGTGCTGCAAACCACTGAGGAAAATGTGTACTGTCCAGGCGGTCTTCACAGTCACAACCCAGCATTACGGCCATATCCAACCATGCAACGCTGTAATACATACATATCGAAAGTTATGAGCAACAATAGCATGACAAGATATATGCAAGAAAAGTCATTAGGTCTAATGCAAGCACGAGGTCATACTAATTACCCACAGCTAAACGAAGATTTTGCGGAATACACCAAAGTATTGTTTATAGATTAATTCGATCGGATAATGTGACACAGATTCGAATTTTAGACTGTTTTAGGTTGTGTAATGCATTTAAGATCGTAATTAAACAAAAACCGGAAAGACCAGCATTATTCAGGTTGTAAAATAAAAGACCGTGAAACCAGATTTACTCCAAACCGTAGAATAAGAGCGGACGTTCTGTTACCGCAATCCACAACAACAAATATTTGGTCAAAGTCAAACAGTGGAGAATCATCAATTGCTGTAAGCTTCAATCATAAAGCATTAATCGTCGTAATCATCAGTCGAAAGCATCATTAAGAACAGGCATTCCACAAATTTTTATTTCTCGATGTAAACATTCTGTTCCATGATGTGAAAAATTTTCATGTCATGCAGAATCACTATTAGCCAAAATTCCTGGTGTATATTTTTATACACCCGCAAATGTCCTGGGGGGAATGCATTCGAGCACGTTTGTCTCAATGACATATAATATGTAAACATAAAAAAAGCAATAAGACCTATTCAGGTATCTATCTTGAGATGCCACCGGCATTCAGAGCCCACAAAATCTCTCACATCATGCAAATCTGGGAATTCATTAAATTCATTTAAGGCAGTTTAAAATAAAGTAATAGAGTATCGTCATAGTGACGTATACTCCAACTTTCTGTCGTGCTAACATAAATGCCTCGGGCGTGAATAGAAGCGAACTGAGAAGCCAACAGGGTCAAAGGTTGTGGCGATATTTACTTTACTGCAACCGTATATAACACTACGTCATCTAGATTTTATGACATAAATATTCGCGACATTTCAGCCTAATTTTAAAGTAATCATGTGTGTTTTAATTTCTTCATGTGTAATAACCAAATTCTTCCAGCCCAGAGTATAAGAAACATGACGGTAATAAATAAACATATTTGTATATAACAAGACCTTCAGATCTATATGAAAAGCTTCCTTCTTTAACAAATTCACCAGGGGACACAAAACGTTATAAATTATTGTTTTCATGTTATTTTGTTTTTCTTTAATGGCCTTATCATAGCCCAAAGGCAACACGATTTACTTACTCTGGCACTGTTGTCACAAGCAGAGAGCGCAGCAGCCACTAATGTCACAAGCAGAGCAGCGGACACCAGGGTCTCATGCAGAAAGACCAGTGTCACTGTTATCACAAGCAGAAAGAGTAGCGACCACCAATTTCACCAGCAGAGCTTCCTCTCCGGTCAACCAGCAACCTTCGGATGGTCGCGGGTTTCCCCAGGTTCTGTCCGATTTCCTCCCATCGTATTGCTGGCCTCTGAGGTGAACTATTCTTGAGTACGGCGTAAAACACCAATAAAATAAATAAATAAATAAATAAATAAAGCCATGATACCAGAGGTTTTATATTAAAGTTGCTACTACATGAACAGTTGGAATCAATGGAAAAGAGGCCATATTTTACCGGTTGGGTGAGACCATTTGCCATCTATTACACTGTTGTCTAATTCTGCTCTCCATGCTATAGTCTTTAATACTGTATTCCTGTATAAACCAGGATTCTGTTGCTGGATTAAACATTTCCTTTGCATTGTTTTAATGTGTTGATATAGTTACGCTATGATAACAGAGCACTTTGGCCAATTCTACACCAGTAACATTTAGTATAGTGCAATTAACACAACTGCATTTTTCTACCGAATCCTTCCTTACAGAGTCTGATTTGTAAATTGTTCGGTAACTGTAATGGGTGTGCTTCTTCTGACCTGGAGGAGTAACGTGTGCGTATTTCGGATTCATATATCGTTGTAATTTGTGTGTTTCTTCTGACGTGTGGTGTAAGGTGTACGTATTTCGCATTCAAACATCCTTGCAATGGGTGTGGTTCGTCTGACGTGTGGTATAACGTGTTCGTATTTCGGATTCATAAATCGTTATGATGGGTGTGCTTCATCTGACGTGTTGTGTAAGGTGTACATATTTTGGATTCATACATCGTTGAAATGGGTGCGGTTCGTCTGACCTGTAGTATAACGTGTACGTATTTTGTATTCGTATATCGTTGTAATGGGTGTGCTTCGTCTGACGTGTGGTGAAAGGTGTACGTATATCGGATTCATACACTGGTTTTATGGATGTGCTTCGTCTGATCTGTGGTATAACGTGTACGTATTTCGGATTCATACATCGTTGTAATGGGTATGCTTCGTCTGACGTGTGGTGTAAGGTGTACGTATTTCGGATTCATACATTGTTGTAATGCGTATGGTTCGTCTGACGTGTGGTGTAAGGTGTACGTATTTCGGATTCATACATCCTTGTAATAGGTGTGCTTCGTCTGACGTGTGTAAGGTGTAAGGTGTACGTATTTCGGATTCATACATCCTTGTAATGGGTGTGCTTCGTCTGGCCTGTGGTATAACGTGTTCGTATTTCGGATTCATACATCGTTGTAATGGGTGTGCGTCGTCTGACGTGTGGTGAAAGGTGTACGTATTTCGGATTCATACATTGGTTTTATAGATGCGCTTCGTCTGACGTGTCGTGTAAGGTGTACGTATTTCGGATTCATACATCGTTATAATGGGTGTACTTCGTCTGACGTGTGGTGTAAGGTGTACGTATTTCGGATTAATACATAGTTGTTATGGGTGTGGTTCTTCTGACGTGTGGTATAAAGTGTACGTATTTCGGATCCATACATCGTTGTAATGGGTGTGGTTCATCTGACCTGTAGGGGTAACGTGTCCCTATTTCGGATTCATATATCGTTGTAATGGGTGCGCTTAGTCTGACGTGTGGTGTAAGGTGTACGTATTTCTGATTCATACATCCTTGTAATGGGTGTGCTTCGTCTGGCCTGTGGTATAACGTGTACGTATTTCAGATTTATACATCGTTGAAATGGGTGTGCGTCGTCTGACGTGTGGTGAAAGGTGTACGTACTTCGGATTCATACATTGGTTTTATAGATGTGCTTCGTCTGACGTGTCGTATAAGGTGTACGTACTTCGGATTCATACATCGTTGTAATGAGTGTGCTTCGTCTGACGTGTGGTGTAACGTGTACTTATTTCGGATTCATATATCGTTGTAATGGATGTGCTGCGTCTAACGTGTGGTCTAAGGTGTACGTATTTCGGATTCATACATAGTTGTCATGGGTGTGGTTCTTCTGACGTGTGGTGTAAGATGTACGTATTTCAGATTCATACATCGTTGTAATGGGTGTGGTTCGTCTGACCTGTAGGGGTAACGTGTCCCTATTTCGGATTTATATATCGCTGTAATGGGTGTGCTTCGTCTGACGTGTGATGTAAGGTGTACTTATTTCGGATTCATACATCATTGTAATGAGTGTGGTTCGTCTGACCTGTGGTATAACGTGTTCGTATTTCGGTTTCGTACATCGTTGTAATGGGTGTGCTTCATCTGTCGCGTTGTGTAATGTGTACGTATTTCGGATTTACACATCGTTGTAATGGGTGTGCTTCGTCTTACGTGTGGTGTAAGGTGTACATATTTCGGATTCATACATCATTGTAATGGGTGTGCTTCGTCTGACATGTGGTATAACGTGTACGTATTTCTGATTCATACATAGTTGAAATGGGTGTGCTTCGTCTGACGTGTGGTGAAAGGTGTACGTATATCGGAGTCATACATTGGTTTTATGGATGTGCATTGTCTGACCTGTGGTATAAGGTGTGCGTATTTCGGATTCATATATCGTTGTTATTGGTATGCTTCGTTTGACGTGTGGTGTAAGGTGTACGTATTTCGGATTCATACATCGTTGTAATGGGTGTGCTTCGTCTGACGTGTAGTGAAAGGTGCACGTATTTCGGATTCATACATCGTTGTAATAGTTGGGCTTCTTCTGACCTCAGTAGGTGTATGATAGCGTGTACTCATTTTGGATTCACATGTCGTTGTAATGGGTTTGTATCGCCTGACTTCGTCTGACGTGTGATGTAAGGTGTACGTATTTCGGATTCATCGCCCGACTTGTACGTGCATGGTAACGTGTATTTCTATTCAAATGCCGTTGTGGTAGGTGTGCTTCGCCTGACCTTTAGGTGTGTAATGACGCGTACCGCGTCCATATTTCGGATTCATGCATCGTTGTAATGGTTGTGCTTTGTCTTTCGTGTGCTGTAACGTGTTTTAATGTATGTGTACACGTGGGTGTGCTTTCTAACGTGTCAGTAACATGCACTGAAAGTCTGGTGTTTGGTGTAGTAACTTCTGTATCATTGTGGGATGTGTGTTAACTGTATTATGCAATAGGTAAAAGGCCTACGTGATACGTGCGACATGAGGAATGTTTCTCTAATGATTCAGGGTAGTATAGAAGAAGCACTGGTTAGGTGCACCCAGTGCAATGTGTCTGATGACAGCTGCTAGGCTGGCGTGGTATAAGCCAGGCGTATCGTGTCGTTTACATGGACCTGTACAATAGCCACACTAATGCCAAAACTGCTACTCAGTCACTGTAGGTTAATAACAGAGAAGTTGCATACTGAGATATAATTAAATATACTCAAATAGGTTCATATCTGTGACGACTGCCTAAGGCCAAATTCAGTCGTTAGTTGCGTAATACTTATGTTGTGTATTTTCTTAGCCGTCAACAAGTCTACACAATAATTGTGACAGGATTCCAGTCTGTGGTTAAACAAATAAGAGTCATCCCGGCCGATACAACCGGCTTGTTACACACTGCCGGTTTCATCATTTCCTTGAATGGCGTCAGTGCAGCTGTACCGGTACTCACAGTACGAGTTAGTGGGCGACAGATCACAATAAACCGTGACGTCATTATCTTTTCTTCAAGCTGCTATGTTTTTTGTCTTAGCATCTATCACTCGGCTCAAGTGACATTTTAAAAAAAGTATAATGTCATCCAGTGCTCCATAAAAGCTGTCACAATTAATTCGGAGTTTGTTTATACTTCAGTCTGGTTCAGCCATGATCGTGATCAGTTAGATTCGAAAACTTATCTACAATTCGTCAGGTGAGGGGCTCAGGTGTACAGAAGATCGCTATATGATGGGGTTGGGGTCAAAAGGTCACTTAACCCAGATTACGTTAACTAATAGTACGCCATCTATTTGCCCTGCGGGCAGTATTTATGCACGTTGTCAACATTATCAGCTGTTTGTATCTAACTTGTACATAGACAACGTATATAGGCCTAATTCACTCCTCATAACTTGTGAAAATCCTGCTTTAATATACATTACATGTAAGCGATTCGTTCCCAGTGTTTATCCGCGCTGATCACTGTCTGTCATAGCCAACATTTACATGCCATTCATCAAACTATAGGAAAGGAATTAATGATCAATAATGGCAAGGCCCATTATTAACGCAAATGTTAAAAGAAAATGTTAAATTCAAATTCAAAAGAAAGATGAAATAAATCAGTTAAACTCGATGGAGTGCCTAAAATACTGTTAGTGTGCAATAAACAACACAAACATCTGTTCATTAAATCACTGACTACATGTGTAATAGCACTAATGCTACAACTAGTCCGGTGTGTGCCTATGCTCTCAAGAATCCAGAATAGTGCATGCAGTTTCAGTTTCGTTATCTGATGCTATTATTGTCAAACCGACAGTACATTCTAAAAGTTACTCGGGTTTTTCTTCAGCGATTTAATTGGCCTGAATTTAACAATCTGCCCACGCAGCTACATTGTCCAAAGAACTCCCATATGTAGAACAATATGGTCGACTACACAGACTACAGCAGTACAATTATAATCGGCAATTTTGGAAATAATTAATGTCTTGGCCTTCGGCATAGGCTACGTGTCAGTGGGCCCGGTATCAGTATACTGACAATGGTTGTGAATTAATTTTGATGCCTTGAGCAGGGCATTCCAGTGAGGCAGCACTATGGACAAGTAGGCTTTACGACTTGCCTGTTATAAGGAGACACCGTAGTGAAATTACCAGAACAATGTTCAATGCCAAGCCAGCAAACATGCAGACGTTTAAGACATTATGAAACATCAGCTACATAAAATCAGTCATGAGTTACTAATAAGAGTTATTAACATTTATCGGTAGTTAATTCACTGGACACCTGAGCACAATAAAATCAATGTAACTCCAAAGAAATACATTTGAAATGAATTTCTTCGGAGATAATTTGCTTATTTGTCATATGTATGTAGGCCTGTATGATCACGCACAGAATAACTTATGAACATTAAAGATTTAATATGTGCGATACCATACATTTGAAGTTGGTGTCTTCACTCTGATAGCGGCAACTGTCTCTTGACTTGACGTTACAAATATAGGGGTTTGTCGTGTGTGCTAAGCATGTCATGTGTGATATTATACTTGTTACACCGCCGTGCAGTGCTCTCTTGTCGACGTTATTCATTGGTGTCCTCTGTAGATACTTTAAATGCTAGGGATAATACAGCAAACCCTGAACCCTTGAACTTGACTTGTACAGATGAATAAATGAATGAATGATTATGGTTCTACACCACACTTGAACAAAGGTAAATCGGCTTTAACTCATATATAGCAAGTCTATGGATTCATTTCGTTGAGGCAGACTATACATATCTCTTAATGAATGTCACATGAATATGTGATTAAAGCTTTTCTGTAGCTCCATAAGGCCATACATATTCCATCCCTTAAATCTAGGTATTAATTTCTCTCATTCATTACCAGTTCGGTTGCTCCAGATATCATATTCTACTCTACATGAGTAGGCCTATACACTGTATCTGTATAACACACAGATTTGCTTTTTGTCATGCCGCTTGAAGGATCACGTGACCAGTTTGGTTTGACAAACAGAGAGCTATAGTGTTTGGTACAGTGATAGCCAGCAGAAACACAAGTGGACAAAGCGCCGGCAGAAATGCTTTATCTCCATCCAGCTTTCAACGCCGGCACTCCTTAGAAGCTCTGCACTATAGACGAATCACGTGACACGGAGAAACTAGGTTAGGGGAATCCCCGTCCTCTTCCCAATCTGGAGTGCTTTACTTGCCGAACTTTTCGGCTGGCAGGGTTATACATCTTCTCTAGTTGTATACCAAAGAGACTTGTTTGCCAGCGAGTGGCAAAATAGAATATGTCAGCCGCGTTATTTACCAAGGCAAACCGTTTCCCCCGTGACAGTGCAAGAAATAAGCCATCCGATTGGCGTGCTATATATCCAGGGAAGGCAGGAGTTGTACTCACGATCATCTTGGCTTATAACGGGAAAAGCTGCAGGAAATGAGCTGTGCAAGTACCCGGGAGATAACAGTAAACTTAACCTTTTCCTCACGTTATCTGACCGGTACAGCCATTTGTGTGACACGAAAAACAATGCGGAGTAGCGTATGGGGTTAAGGCTAGCTAATACGCAATGATGCGTTGTTCTGAAGTAAGGTATTACTGAAACTTCGCTAAGGTGAAAATAAAATCAACTACCAAAGACCTAAACCAAACTGACAAATATTTAGGAATGAGTAGACAAAAGTAAACAAATAAAGCTGCCAGTTAAATTACAACGTAATATAGCGCAATGGTATTTTAGAAATATATTGAATGCAATAAAAAAGACGGGCCTAAACCACCACGGCAAGTTTGTCCTGACATGCTTGGTAACAATAAATCAACTTTTAATCTGGAATTCTTACTAGACCATGGGATACACCATGGGATACGGGAAGACGATGTCGTGTATATACCTCACGTTCATATGGCCAACGCGCAAAACAGTGTCCAGGGTCAAGAATCGCAAAACCAATTCCCACAGTGGAAGTTGATAATGTGACAGTGTTGACGATTTTCTCACCGTTTGCTTTTTTTTTTTACTTTGAACTGCGATATCTCGGTTAGGCAACATCACTAAACATAAAATGTATGCTTTTTAAACTTTATGTGGGGTACTTTATCGATGCATGTTTTGATGAAGTATTTTGTTTTCTTTTCATATAACCAGGTGGGGGTGTTGTGTCTGGTTTCTTGGGTAAGGCGTTTCAGGAGGTAGCTCTGTATGAACATGTTGGCACTGGATCCGGCCTGAAACAAGAAGACACTCTCGTGATATGACTAAAGCGTCCCTAAACCGCCATCGAGTAAACAGTCTTACAATGCATGGAGTTTGATGGATGTCACATCATATATCCTTACAATAATATGAGTTTGCACTATGAATGAATCTGAAAATCACTAAGTTACTTGCCAAAAATATTCTTGCCGTTCCATGTACCAGACAATCAAATCAAATGTCTTTCATTACCGAGACTTACCATCTTTTAAAAGACTGTATTTATACAGATCTTATATAGATTCTTACTTGTCCTTGTTTTCCCTTCCCATTTTCTATTTTGGGTATTGGGACAATGGAGAAAACCAAAGCTACAGCACTAATAAATATCTTTATTGTCGCGGCATTATATATTAGGCGACAAGGGTGACTTATGGAAACCAAACTAACTGATATGTACAAAACAAACGGCACGGTTATGTAGCATTCCAGGTCAGCTTTCGGTTGATCACCATGTATACGGTCTATTTGGACAGCGTCCTGCATGATCTCTCTCTCTATATATATAGTGTTAATTGTAATAATTCCAGAATGATTATATTATTAGAGAAAAGCTGTATGACAGGACATTAACAAAACACGCATGCCCACAACCACGTAATCACACAGCAAATGGTTGATTCACCCCTGAATGTTGTATATTCAAAAGTTAATACATGGTCATTTGACAAACTCACCCACATTTTTGTCTGCTCCGCTGCTTTGAGTTCTGTTAGAGATAAAGCTCACGAGAAAAAAAAACCGGAAATTCTAAATATAGTTCATAAACTGATTTGTTTGCTTCTTACTGTTCAATAGAGAGATTCTTTTAGTTTAAAGTATATGAGCAACATGATATAATACTAGTACTGTACACTTCTTGTGGGTGCAATTTCTGACCTCTGTATCCCATCGCCCCCATGTTGCCCATGCTTTTTTGATCACACCGGTATACGCGCCAGACCGAATAAAGTCTGAAAAGGCCATACATATAAATATACAGTTGTGCTTAAAGAAGCACTGAATTATGCCCTGCTGCGTACACACACAAACACACACACACACACACACACACAATGCAAGCACTGGCGAGAGAGCTAAAAAAAGGTCTCATCTTTTTGTTACTCATGTTACGCTGTTCACTGAAATTTATGTCACGTTCAAACATGGCTAGTCAAACAGATCTGATGTCTTATGAAAGCCAACAGATGTGCATGCCTACGCCTTTCGGATAAAGTCTGTTTCCGGTTGATCCTAAATAGAAAGAAAATATTCTCATTTCGAAATATCGGCGAATGATGATTTAGTCAAAATTATTTAGCATAAACACATCTGCATATATGCTTGACTCAAATTTGTATAAACCTTGCACTGGGCATTTGAAATGACTTGCAAAAACATGTAAAATGTGTGTGTACTCAGGGAAACTCCATGACATATGGCGTGTACAAACGCAGTGGAGACTTCAGAGTGGTACAGTGAGAAATTCCATTGTAAACGATCGTATTTTTAATTTTTGTGGCTTTAGTAACACGCTGCAGATACGATTTAAATAAGTCGATATGCCATTAATGTGTGTACATGTATATCAACCCACCACACATAAGTTTAGTGATTTACATATTCAGAATAGATAAATAACTATAATACCACCGGTATCACATGCATCGCCCATCAATATGTTTGACTTCAGCTATAAGTCTACCAGTCTTCACGAGGTGACGCCGGGCCATGAAGCATCTGGGCGGGCATGCATGGCATTAGAACCTTACCATTCTGAAGATGGTTATCAGAACGCAAATATAAGGCAATATATGTGGTGTCTGTTCTGATCTGAGACAAATTATTTCTTGTCCTTCTATAATAATAATCAATAATATCTATTTAGCGAACATAGCTCGGTCAACATACAATGAAACAGTTCTTCCCCATGGCCTTCTTCTAATAGGACTACGTACAACTTTAAGTCATAGAATTCCATTCACTAAAATTCTTCACTTTTTCAGGACAGTTTGTCCATAATTACCACTTAGAAACATTTTGACCTGAAACTGAGACCAGCTAATTTGCACATCTGTGGCATAATATTCGATTCTGACATACTATAGCTACCAGTTTTAGCTGGGAATTTCAATTAGTTCCCTACTTGGAAAAACGTATAAAATTAGATATCTGACTACCATTTTACACATATATACTATAAGAGTTAAGGAAAACCTCACGTTACATACTTAATGTTTTTTATATGTCAAAACTAAATAAACACCCTATAGGACTAAGTAGATGATATTTTTCCACATGGTATAATACCAAGTTGTAGACACGGATATCGAATCCTCTGACTATATATGCAGATCTTGAAAATAAGTTATCAAATAAATGAAACAGCATATTATATTGTATAGTGTTGCCAAGGGTTGTATGTGTATAGCGTTGTAGCTTAACCTCACGCATTAATCTCCACTACATTGAGGAAAACAAAAGATCATTGGTTGACGAGATCATTTAGCCTTGGAGAGAGGTGACGTTGTTCTAAGTTACATCTCCGTAACACGATATGTGTATCAGAGATGACTACTACTGACTTTTCCGGTTTCTGCAAATTACGAGAAATGAAGCTTCGTGGAAACCCGCCAGCCCGTGTGATGTAGCTGTGTACATATGCTTTACTGGGTCAGTCACCAAGTCCCGGGACACGCCGTCAGGGTTGTGTCTCGGTGATCTACATGTAATCGTATTAACATCGTTAATTTGCTGCCATTCCATGATGATGCATATTCTGAAATGGGATAATTCACGGGCTCTTTAGAGCTGTGTTTCTTGATTCAGTCCAAAGGGCACTGAATAGGGGGTTTCAACCAAGCTATTTAAAGCAGATAAATTGCTGGATAAGCAGACAGAGAGTTAGTGCCTCACACTGTGTAGATACACACATATTTAGGGAGAGAGTTAATGCCTTACGCTGTGTAGATACACCTATATGTATATATACAGAGAGAGTTAGTGCCTCGTGTTGTGTAGATAAACACAAATATAGAGAGAGAGTTAGTGCTTCACACTGTGTAAATACCTACGTATATATACAGAGTTAGTGCCTCACGCTGTGTAGATACACATATATGTATATATATAGAGAGAAGAAGTTAGTGCCTCACGTTGGGAAGATAAACACATATGTATATATAGAGGGAGAGAGCTAGAGAAGCAAAGTCATAAATACTTTCAATACATAAGTTTATATATACATCGCAATACACATGTATCAGCCTAAATGTAACAAGATTCTATAAAAGGGCTTTTATGCCATCGCTGTGAACATGTATACTTTTCAAAATAATTGTCCGAGAGGTTTTTTGGCGTATAATATTTCAGACCTCCAATCATTGACTATAATGACCTCTCCAAGCACACTCACACCCAGACTTACTGACGTATTTATTTGATTGGTGTGTAACACCTTAATGAAGAATTTCCGCATGTATGACGGTAAAGTCTATAACCGACGAGAACCATAATTCCCAGAGCAAACCATCGCAATTCGCCCTTCTGATTTAAGGTTCAGCCAAAGTAGCGAGAGCTGGTTTTGAACATGCCACTGATTTGCCAAGGGCCTTAATTGTGATATAGTCTCACGCAGTGAACCCGCGAGGGTCTTCACAGTCGATATAATTTCTCTGCAACACTGGTGTTAAAGTTGTTCTGTATTTAAGAGGATATACCCATATATAGCAGAAACCAATATGTATAACCAATTAGCGGTCAAGCCTGATTGATCAGAGCGTAGAATTCCGGGTCACCAGACTAACACAGGGGTCAACCTCAGGTCAGGGTCAATATATGTGGGGGCGGTAAATATATATAATACCTCTGCCCCTGAGCAAAATCTCTCATCATTTTATCACTACACTGACCAGCGGCAGTTCAATGTACCATCAGATATAATAGTACCTGCCTAGCTGTCACCTCCATCGCTACTAGGTCTAAATATGCCTTGAAATTTGCCCAAAGTACGATAGTAACCTGTACCGAAACGATTTAGTAATAAATTCAGACAGAGCCCTCCACACCCAGGCCAAAGTAACAGCCCAAGAATGGACAGATGACTTACACGATGCATTATATTTCGGTTTACTGAACCATCATCCTTCATGAATGGTTCTTCAGGAATGCAAAACATACTGAAAAAGTATTGAAAAGCGAATATTTCATTTGTATATTTGTATTTGTATATGTGATAAACTGGGCCCCTGTACCACCAATATACTCATCACCCGCGTCAACCGTCCTCACCTATATCCTCCCACTACCAATTCAGCAACTGCGTACTTCTACTTTTCTTTTACTAAAGGACAAAATCATTTCTTCGTACAACTGTTTTCAGAAGATTGAAGCTCCTAAACCCGATCTTTATCGTCAGGTTGGAACGATGTAGTCGTGAGCGGGTTCCTGTATAATTGTTCACACTTAAATCATTCAGAACTACCTACTCTGTTTAATGTTGGTCAACGCCAGATTCATTTAAGGGATTGTTGGGTTACAAGCTCTTACACCCTGTACCACAAGCCGTTGACTTTTACATATCACATTACTTTGAGATAACTGGTATTGTCGCATATATATACGCAGAATGACAAATCAAATCAGATTTGTTCAAAACTAAACAAATTTTAATTAAAGGCGGTTTAAAAAATAAAACAACCCCCCCCCCTCCCCTCCCCCCATCATTAGAATCAGGCTGTTTATACCGACTATGTTTTAGACATGATCAACTTCACCGCTATAGTTTGAGTTCTTGTAAACTGACGATGTAGCATCCTCTCACGTGATCTAACTTTGATCACTATATTCATAATTAAAAATTTACACGTGTTGGCGCCTGTGAGTGTTGGAGTGGGTGGGGGTTGGGGTGGGTGGGTAGGGGGAGGGGTTATTAATGACACATCACCTATGCCCATTCATAAAATAAGGAAAGGTGATCGTGGTGGTAACAAATGTCAGTAATGATGACAGGCTTCAGATATGTGGAGAAGGTTTTTTCTTTTCGTGTCATAGGCAGATGTATCAGCATACATGGGGCATTGCGAAATACCACGCAGTTCTCAGTAAGCCGCTCGCCCGGTGAAGCGAGACGATTTCTGTGACAAGTGACATGCAGGTTCCGCTTGACTGACCTCTACCATGCAGCTGCTCTGTACACTGGCAACACAAAACACTGCATTTTCTGAAAAGCAGTCAGATAAAGACTTTTCAGTCTATATTCACTTTATTTTTCCACCTAGAAATTCTTTATAAAATGTAACAATCTAGGTCACATAGAGGAAAAAACTTATTCTGTCAGCGACATATCGGTATATAGGTTCTAATATTGTGACCTTGCCCGTATAACCTCGTTAGGTCATTCACTTCATCTTCAAAATGCTACTGAAACAACCAGGTTTCAAATATTTTGTATCTTCAATGAATATTTAATACGTGTCATGCACGTGATGAACATGGAAACATACTGTGGTATGAGAATGGGGACAAAACATGTCCTTCCCATTGTGTAACTTGGACATTTGCTTTAACATTGTGGATTTGTACTGTGGCAGGGACTAGAGCAAGTGCGCAAAATATAGACCACTGAACTAATACACGCATATATTTGTCCATAACCCCACAAAAGGCCAGGACATGGAGCGGGGCCCATCCAGTTGCTTTCTATTTAAATGTTTGTTTTTTTCCTTCAGTATCCCGGAAGTCGTCTCCATCACCGAACATTGCGAAATATCAACCCATTGTCCTGAATACCATATAACCATGTATTCGTTCATCAAATCTACACATTTGTCACAATAAGTAAAACGCTGTGATTTCAAGTCACAAGTCAATCGATAAATCAATCAGTAATTATATGATGCATTATTAATTAAAATCTACATTTTTATGAAGTACCGGTATGTCGCATTAACGTGAAGCAGGCGTACATGTACTGTATAACAGTAAACAGTTTTCCCTCCTTTTATACTTATACAAAATACTGTCAAATTATAATTTTCTGACATGGCTTCAGGGTCTTTTAGCACAGAAATATATGACACTATTGTTTTGTGGATAGTGTGTGATGCTGGAGGGCGGGAGGCAATTATAAATCACCTAGATAGTCAGGTAACGCTGAGAAGTTCACCTGCATGGCTGAGCGTGGGCGGTGAGGCCAGGGACTGTAGCAGGGGAAAAACCTAGCGTGGGTGGTACCGTCAACACACAGGCTTCTGGTCCATCCAGGACACCATACACCTCTACATGAGTAAAGCTGCGAACAGGTTTTTGTCCAGAACCAGCAAAATTTTCTGTATCCTGATCCGATTCTTATTTGAGCGCTATCATCTTATTAAACACATCACCATGATTAATGTGTGTGTAAGTGTCATAACATAACATGCCAGTGAATGAGGAGTAAACGTATCAACAGGACTGACTTTGGATGTATGCAAGAAACAAATAAACCTCACATCGTGATCCAAACTTTTCCCATTTCAGATCTTAAAATGTACACGCGTTTCATTTCATCAAGATAACCTGCGTATGGAAGTCGGACAAGGCCATCATTGTACCATCGCACCAACGTTCCATCGCCCATCGATTTTACGAGGATGACCTTATCCGGCTACCATACTTGCTAGCAAAAACTACGATACTCAGAGACCAACGATGTATACACGTAGTATTAAAAAATTAATGTGTTCATTTTAACTGAAAGTCTGTTTTCTGAGTGATGCGAGAATGAATTCTGTTATTATAAAACAATGTTCTATCATATTCAAGATAATATTCTGTTAGTATAATAGAATCTTTAGGTTGAATTAACAGAATATGTGTGTTAAATTTAACAGAATAATTTGCTGCAATGGCAAAATACATTCTTGCATCACTTAAACAACAAACTTTCTGTCAAAGTTAACAGATTAATTTTTCGAGTGTACTTTAGTTACGCTTTCTGTGTTTACATTATTTATCGTTTACCCTACTTTTATATAAGGTGTCAAATTAAATAATACATGGAAAACACACGAGTAAGGGGTGCAGAATACATGTTTTTCTCTGGAATGTCAAGTAATTTGATTTTCTGCTGACCATTGTGAGGGAAAATACACACATATTTCCATTGTCGATATGTAATACTTCAGGAACCTGAGGATGGTTGTGGGTTTCCCTTGGGCTCTGCCCGCCACTATAATCCTGGCCGTTGTCTTATATAGGAGATATTCCTAAAACACCAATGAAATAAATAAATAAACAAATGGGTTATGTAATACACCAATCTTACATTTGTCACTATACAGAACATGTTCTGTCATAACAAATTCTGTCTTTCAATGGGGCGTGGTGTATCTTGTGTCAGTATATACTGTGGCTTGGTGAGTGTCATGTCTGGTGTCAGTATAATGTGACTGAGTGGGTGTCAAGTCTGGTGTCAGTACACTGTGACTGGGTGGGATGTATGATTTTGAAAGACATTGAACCACAATGGAACCAAATAAACAAATTAAAGGGAAAATACTTCCTTTACGGCAAAGGTTTGGACAAATGTATACATGACCATTTGTGTCTGTGCTATCTCTTTTGAAAGTACGCTTATATATACATCATTATAAATATACATATACATGTTTGCATTTAGCCAGTCTTTACTCTGTATTGTACATGTACAGGTATTGCCATTACACAGGATGTCTTAGTTTCAGCAATACTTTGTCTTAGATCTTTGCCAACTGAAATAACACGAAATGCTCTAGTTTTATAATATACATGCATGTATACTAAGCTCTGTGACAGTTAATACATCTGTGTTACAAAGAATCAAGCTGCAGAGCATATTTAATCCACAAAAAAGTGGATAGGCATTTAAAAGAAGAAATGAATGATTAAGGGTTATCGCCACATCGGCACATATCGGCAGCCATATGGTTGTGAACAATTCAAAAGATACTGGATAGTTTCATACACTTAAACCCGTCCTATACTGTAGAAGTTTTCCAACAGTTAATATACTGTAAACTATATAATTTATGCATGTGGCATTTTTAGATAGAGATACACATGGTGTGCTCTCTCAGAAATGACTGAAGTCGAAACAAGATCTACCGGATGGTTATGCATGCAGGCGTATATAAGGCTTTCTGTGTGACACCTTCCAGGAATATGTTGATATGTACATTCGATTGGTCCGAACACAAACCCCCCAAAAAACCCATCATCACCATCGTCACTGCCCCCAGTCCCTACACTTCACTGGTCGTGAACTTCCACTTATCCCCCTCAAGTGTCCTGAGCCTGACATATATAGTGGGATTATCATTTATCGTGTGCGTGTTGGCAAGACGGCTCAACTTGGCCGTTCACTCGACAAGTCCACACGAAATTCTTCTCGCATGCCCTACTTAACTTCAGATGCCTTGAAGCTACATGTGACGTCACGATGACCTTGCCCTTTTGCCGCGAGGCAGATGTTAGTTTAAAACAGCCTTGCGCAATGGATAGGCATCCAACAATAGAGAACAAAACATTTCCAGCGAATGTATTAACTCAAATATCGTGAACTGCCTCAGGGAAAACAAACACTGGGCATATTGTTCTTATCATATCACCTCAGCATACGTCACAAATGCGTTGAATGTTAGAGTAACTTCATCACGGGGAAAAAACAAAGACTCGCGTACTTAATTTTTTGTTCATTATGTGGGAACGATGGTGGGCTAAGAAAAGACCTTGTAACAAGGGCGCATGTCCGCAAGTGTTAAATGCAACATCATCCAAGTATGGGACATACACGACAAAGCTTGGCTTGTTTGGATATCGCAAAAACCGCATAAATTTAGGAACAATCCTATTTCGAATTGAACTGTAAGAATTAACCGATATAAGATGGATTTGGGATTATTGTAGGCATGTGTAGGCCTACTGGGTGATTAAACTTTCTACCATACCCTGGACAGATCAAGGCTGTTTAGAAAATCCCAAACCATTATAACCATGTCGCTAATGTAATGACAATATGAACACTTAACCCACAAATGTGTATGCACGGTATACATGTATACATGTACCTTGAGGTAGTACATGGATAGGCCTACATGAAATGTCATAAATGATGAGTTAGGTTATACATGTATAGTTCAAATGGTTTGAAAGCTGCTCAATTCAATATATTAATGATCAAATCAGTCTTCAGTGATACAGATTATCGACATAGGCTATATACCGAAGGTTTGGACCATCATCTAACAGAGAATACAGATTGTTTGATATATTCGAGTGATGTTAAGCTAACTATAACATTGGCTGGAATGACAGTGTTACTCCAGTGTGTGGCTGCCAAAAATATGACATGAAAAGAGTTGGGATACCATTTCATAGTTAAAGAACAGTGCACGGATATCAGACTCGACCCTTACATTCTGGATAGGATATGTAAGCCGAGGTGAGGTGCACCATACAGAATGAGAAATCAACCTGTGAAATATACATCTGGACCACCACGTATAGAGTAAATGTGCACAATTTAGTCGTATATTATAGGATATACATTTGTTTCACACAGCCGATGCCTACACATCTCAACATGCATACCATTACTCACGTCCATAAACGTCTTCTCATTTCAGGTTTGTTACATTTTACAGAATACCGGACTTAGAATGGCGGCCAAAACTGTTAGCATTATAGTATAATAATAAATACATCTATGTTTGGATGGGGGTGGCATTCATTTTTTTGCTTTTGTCTTATTATGTAACTAGTATCTCTGAAACGCCAGACGGGTGATAATGTCGCCCTTTGTATATATAATGCTTTAAATATAATAGTAAAAGTGAGAGGGGTTGGTTTAAGACAGAAAACTGATCAAAACCATGAAACACGCCTCACACAGAACGCATTGATTTGGAGCTTTGATTCTAACCATAGCATTAGATCACAAACCTGAACATATATGCCGAGGGGGGAATCAGTTAAAGTACAGAAACAACTGGCACCTCTGTATACACTGGCTAGGAGAATGACCATGTATAATCGCCATTCAGACACATTTTAAAATGACTATCCAGATCCAGATCCATTTCTGACAGATGTACGTGACAGATAGCAAAATTGTATATGAATGAATAGATATATTTTTATAAAATGAAATCTATGAAAGTCGAAAACGAGTAATATTAAATCCATTATAACATGATAAATTCTTTGCAAGAGTGCAAGATTCACCTACTTAATGTACCTCTTTTATACGAGTTTTATACATAGGCCTAACATATTTGCCCCTGCTACTGCCTCAAACAGTGCATACATCTGACCGTCAAAGTGATAAACAAACTCGTCTAATGCCCTTGACAGGTAAGATGAAAAACAGAGCAAAAACCAGTCTTGGCTGGCGCACAAACACTGCCGATAAGCGGACTCGGTGACCCGGTGTACTCCAGTAACCCTGTTCTAACAAATAAACAGATATTTCATTGACGCCCAACAGCCAATAAGAAGAGCAGCTTGTTGTTAGTCACAGGCATGACGAAAAAATCGTCATCATTCTCAGAGCCAATGACATTCTAAAAGCTTTGACCTCTGTGGGGGATTTTCCACGTGTTATTTACTAAAAATAGACTCTCCATATATGGATGACGGGTATGTGCTCCGTAATGCAAAAAGAGTACCGATTCCGAAAATGTTTATTTCAGGATTATATTGCTAAGCGAAAATTACCTTTATAACGGTCGATTTTTTAACCAAAATGTACACAAAATTATACACAAAGATACATAAACCCAAAAATAACACAGACGAAGCGTTAGGCTATGGTGTTTAGGAGCTGTGTTTCTCATTTCCGACATTGACCTGACGGTTGATTAACACATTAACCCAGTTTTTGTTGTGAGCCTATTCGCTTGAACTGGAGCTATTTCGAAGAATTTGATGAGGGTTGTTAATATATATGAGCGAGGATACAGATGTAAGCCCATACCAATCGAAACTTGCGAGTCGAGCAGATCGTCAATGCCAAGGCGGTGAGTACACTTGGCAGTTACTTGTGTCTGCAGATTGGGATTACCCACTTGGATATATTTATAATCAGGAGTTCCACTATATTGTCACAGTGACGGACCAAGGGATTTCCCTTCAAGCCGATGCTCTTATAAGTTTCTTGCTTGAAGTTAAGAAGAAAGTTACTTAACGGAGATATTACTCTTCTGTAAAGAAACATCCGGCGTACAACTTAGTTCCTTAGCAAGTGTGATTTAGCAAGTCAGTTTATATTTTTTTTGTACTTTATTAATTTATTTAGCTTTATTTTAATTGTATTTTATTTTCTAGTTCGTTAATCATTAGTTCTGACAGTTCGCTTTTATTTTAATTTTACTGAATGTTTTTGTGATTTTTTTTATTACAGAATTCCAGGCAGTTGAGGCTTACTTGAGCCATTTTGATAAGCATTCCGAAACCGACACAATGCTGACGTACTACTCGGGATCCGATATGAATGCGGACCAGAAAGTAAGTTATTTTCATTTTATATACCTAAAAAAAAAACCAAGAAAGAAAATAATAATAATAATAAATAAATTCATAATGTTATTGGAGACAAAGGTTTGTGATTTTTGCCTTGGTGAATAGTGAGTGAAATTTTAAGCAAAAGACGGGAGGGAGTGAAGTTCTCTGGAATGCGATGAAGTGACGTAGAAATGCGTGTTGTGACAATTAACGGTTCACTGAGGCATGAAATCAAGCTTGTCACCATATAGATAGCATATAGATCACTCTTCACTGTACATGCCTAGGTCCGCTGGAGCATAGCCTAAAGCTAGACTTTGGACTTCTTGTAGTATTAAATGTTGTTGACTAATAAAATGTTGTGACAGTCCTTACTTAGATAATGTTGTTTACTCAGCTCGGTTTGACATGTCTTAAGTTGGGGTGTGTGTTTGTTTCTGGCCTCAGGTTCCTCAGATTAGTTCCCTCCCTCTTCTTGACGAGGACATGATGTTCTGTGACATTAAGGCAAGAGCCTGATAATTGGTAGCAACATCTTTGATCCCTTCAGCTTTAGCGGTGACGTGAAGCTGGCCCCTGTCGGCTCCATGAACTGTACACCAGTAGAGGTGGTGAATGACCAACAGTTGATCGGCGAACAAAGTCCTATCCAACTGCTGGACCTAGACCATGTCAATAACGAAGACGTCACCTTCTACCCAGATACGATCCCATCCGTCCATATTAAACAAGAGTTACCCGACATACCATCTGGCTGCACAGAGTACGGATTCGAGACCCAACCACAAGACTCTTATAGCATGTACGGCGAGCCAAATCAGCTGGAGATCATGGAAACGTTCGTTATTAACCAAGTCAGGAAAGATA
Organism: Liolophura sinensis; assembly: GCF_032854445.1. Lineage (NCBI taxonomy): Eukaryota > Metazoa > Mollusca > Polyplacophora > Chitonida > Chitonidae > Liolophura > Liolophura sinensis. Next base: position 54,944,546 of record NC_088300.1, read on the forward strand.
TCGATACAGCCTGTGCCACTCTTGGAATATCACCAGGTGAGTTGTCTCCCTTGTTTTAGCCGCCGAAGAACGTACGGTATATAATTTACAGACAAATTTTAATGCCTCAGATGATTCTCATTGAACGGAAATGATATAAAATTACTCAGTAATTAGTTAACCACACTGTTGGGACAGTCATTATGAACTTTTTTTAATGATGATAATGTTATTTCTGTTGATAGATCCCTCTGAGTGGACCGCAGATCAGACGCAATGCTGGGTGAGGTGGACGTTACAGCAATATCAACTCTCCGTGTTAGACACATGCATGTTCCTTATCCCAGGATCCACTCTCTGTCATTTCACAGAAACTGATTTCCGAATGCGATCTATGGAAAGTGGCAGCACATTGTACTCTCAGCTGGAAATCTGGAAAAATGGTAAATGTCATATTTCTCTTATTACAATTATTGCTAATATATAAAAAAAAAAAAATACATAATATTTTTTGAATTTATTTAAAAAAAAAAATAGTATAATTTTCGAGTAATGGACTAATCTGTTGTTGTTTTCAGCTCGATTATACAACCAAACATCGGCTGCACAGATCAAGCCTGAGATGATCCAGGAAAATGCATACATGAGTTTCCAGGATGCCATTCCACACCCAGCCCCAGCCATCTCCCCGTCCCCATCCTTGTCCCCTGCACCCAGCACCTGTAGCCTTGATAGTCTCAGCAGCAGCTCAACCTCCTCCATCGGTTTCTCATCCAGCAACAAGACCACTAACTTTGATTTCCTTAGCACAAGTAAGTATATATACCCATGTCGTTCATAACGTACCGTGTGGTACCATTGAGACTTCCAGATGCAAAAGTCGCACTGTTTTCCCAACATTCATCAGAAAACAACAACAAACAAGTTAATAAGAACATGATCAAGTAAAGAAATAGAACAAAAACTTAATTCCTACAGATCCTTGTTAATGTTTCACTTTTTTATTTCCAGCCTTCAAAAGCGAGCCTGGTTTAGAGAAGCCCATCCGTTCCGGCACGACAGAGCACAAGCAAACGATACACTTGTGGCAGTTTCTTAAGGAGCTTCTGCTCCAGGGCCAGTGTCATGGCAACTGCATCAAGTGGCTGGATCGTGAAAAAGGTGTGTAAATCATTCGTGTTTTTGAATTCGGGATAGGTTACAAACACAATGTGTCCCGAACATGCTGTCTGTATGACCCAGACATAAGCGCAGACGACACTGCTGTACGACCCTGTCTCTGCATACCTGTGTGTCTGACCTAAATTTTGGTGTACTTAGTCTAACATGAACAAGACCGTCAAACATGAATACTAGTACACACAGAACTAAATGTTACATAACGTTAAGTAAGCAGGTATTGTTAGTTTGTGAAATGTATGTTCATGTGTTTAAAGGAGACTAATTCCCTCCACTGTGTTTCTTCTGTTAACAGGTATTTTTAAGATTGAAGACTCGTCACGCGTTGCTCGTCTGTGGGGAAAAAGAAAGAACCGACCAGCAATGAACTACGACAAGCTAAGTCGTTCCATCCGTCAGTATTATAAGAAGGGCATTATCAAGAAGACAGAGCACTCTAAGAGACTTGTTTACCAGTTTTGCAAGCCATATCTCTCATGAGACCAGCTTCCTGCCCAGGATTTGTCTCAAGCCGACCATACCCATTGGTACCCTGCCTACAGGAAGGTGAAGGGGAAGCGACACTCAACTCGCGTGAGGGCGTGTCGAGATGTCTCGTGACATTGAAACAAACTAATCAGAACATCTAAGAGTTTCTGATTGGTTGGATGTCAACACATGTGGCTGTTGGTTTTCCTGACTGAAAGACGTTCCACACGATATATAGAATATGAAACAGTTTACAAAATGATGTATGCATATAAGTTAGTAACTTTTTGAAAGATTTGAAAGTCTTGGTTGGTAGGAATAAAGAAAGCCAAACTATACAGCAAAAGTGCCAAAGTAATTGTGTTGGGGCCATTAAAGGATGAAGAATCCTGATGTCAGCATCTGAGTTTGTCAATGTTATACTTTTAGAAGGCGAAATTAGATGACTGTCGCACTGTTCAGAGGCGAACTAGTCAGAGTTTGCTAACGATGTACCTCCAAAATCAGGAGGTGAAATGCCAACTCCTAACTAGCCAACTATAACATCTTCATAATGCGCAGAATTAAGGATGATCCCAATTTTGTGATCTCATTGTTGACTTGGGACAACCATTTATACACAATACGCTTATTCAGACCATATGTATGTTGTCAGTCTTTGTACAGATTTTATTCTTTGTTGTTACCATTAATTTTACTTAATTGACTGAACAAAAAAAGCGGTCCAAAGATTCCTTAAAGAATATTGGCATTGGTCACATGTTACTCTCAACACTTCACTACAACTAGCATTACCTATTCCATTTTGTAAATAGGCATTGGTCACAGTCCTTTTACGGGAGCCAAAATCTGGAGTTGTTTTGTGATACCCTCCGTGGTGCTATTTTGAAATATTCTTGTACTTTTATAATAAACCATGATTTCATCCTTTTTTTTATAAATATCGACTTGATTTGGTTTGTTAAAATTTTGCCCGAAAGTAAAGGCCCTGAGAACTCAATTCGATGCCGGAAATATTGGAAGAACACTTCAACCAGAAATAAAGCATGGTTCGAAGTTTTTACTGGGTTGTTGGTGTTTGGGATATTGGCGTGTGCCGACCCCGGATGGGACTGATTAAAACCACAACCACAACTTACACTCTTCAGGGAGACAGAACAAACTCTGGAACCAGCAGGGATATTCTGGCCCTGCTTTTCTCTGGGACAAGCCAGTCGTGCATTATGTATGGTGTTTATCACCAAATGGGGCTATCCATAGTTGCAGCTTAAATCAGAACTATCTGAGTAAGAAGTGGTGACTTTTCCAAGTGGTAAAGGCCACATAGCCCTGTAGGCCTATAGGCTGTAATGCAATGGTTATTTCCAGGCAAAAGCAGCATAGCAACTTTAAGCTGAATAAAAGTCTTACAGAGAGTTGCGAAGCATAATCAGATCAGACCACTTGCTGCACCCCAGCCTTCCTGGCATGAAGAGGCAAAGTAATTCTTAGTACAGGAGACAATCAAGTCATCAATGTGAAGACAAATCATGGAGTAAACAATTCCTCTTTAACCAGCATCTTCATTTACTAAAACTCCGACATGAGCCGGGATCCAGTCAAAGCACGCCACAATTTCTCCTGAAAACATACCTATTATCAGTATGAGAACTTTATGCAGAATGACGCCCTCTGTCACACAAATTTCCTGATTGATTTAAGAGCAATGAGCGAACCTAAAAATAGTACCAAAATCGAAAATCACCCCCAAAACTGTAAGGATAGGAGAACAGATACATTGTTCCACGAGACAGCCTAATGTGCCTCGAATATCACAGTATGATAAGGGCCGTGGAGCACTTTCTGCGGAAACCCCTTACTGGAGTACAATTTGACCTGCTTCGATTGGGTCAAACATAACTTGAAAAAGGCAAATACAAAGGAATCCCAACCGCCAAATGTCGGTTCAGCGAAACGCGAATACTTATCCTGGTATCGAGTTCCATTCTACATGGGATACAACGCGTGAATATCATACTGTATCCCAGATACTTCGCAGCACCTTACAGGAATGAGGAATTAAACTACCGATCAGTGCATATAAAGAAAGTAGTTACCTTTCACAGCATCATTGTGTATGAAGAAAGAAGCTACCGTTCACAGCATCATTGTGTATGAAGAAAGAAGTTACTGTTCAGTGCATGAGTGTATGTGAAGAATTAAGCATGTTGCGTTCCCAGAAGACCTCTATTAATATCACATATAGGCCTATACACTAAAAAGGTGTCTTTATTACTGGACATATGGACCGTTTTCTAAAAAATGCTAACTTTGATTAGTATATATGTGTATATAGACTAATGTAACAGTTGAAATTACATTTGTCTTTCTCGAAATCAAGAAATTTCTTGTTGCGGTTGCGTCGTTATTTTGCATACACGAGCTCTTAGGACCCGACGAAACAGTCGAGTTGAGTTGGAAACCTCTGTTAAATATGTATAATCTAACATAGACCTATAAATCAATGAGGTATCAATCAATGTCTATAAAACATATCGTTTTAGTTTATATCTATAAGGCATTTACATGTCTTATTCTCTTCTGCATGAGGTGTATTTTTTAACCAAGCCTTAAAAAAATATGTCATTAAAGTTGAATATTAACATACAACATTTGATATTAACTGACACATGTTGGGCCACAGCCTACATATATAACCAACGAAATGTGAATAACTATACATATCAACCAATGCATGGTGAACAAAATCGCTTTACTTGTATATCGAGCAGGGTTTTCCAGTGTGCAGGCTTAGCGTTACTCTGCCACATGCTGGAAGCTTTACAAATACACGTATTGTGACATATTTTTCTCTGTTTATTGTGTAATTAACATTCGGCTATAGGGTGTGACTTCAGTATATATGCTGTGAAACGTTGTTATCGCGCAGTTGCTCGGTTTACCTATATATGTACCACATGTACTTGAGCTAACCTGAATCGGTGAACTTTCAACACAACGTTTGTAACAGCCATAGCAGCTTTTCGTGTAAGATAAGGCTATCCGATATCTATTATAGGTAGGTCCCTAGTTGTATGTGAAAGACACAACAATTGGTCGTGTCTGGATTGGGCACAACGGCCACTCAAACCTGAATTAAATGTAATACAATCGGCAAATCATTTTAACACGCACGTAAGGCCTTCATGTATTTGACCGTGTTTCCATTTCACCAATGAAATCTTCCGTCTTCAAGGCCAAAAGCCCGAAAGTATAATTATACACCATGACGTCGTGTGGCTATTACCGTATATTACACAGCTGATGGAAACCATTTCCGCAATCTATATCAGGCTGCTACAGAGCTGAGTGTAACCACAAGCCACAAGTATGAGGCTAGGTGTAGAAGGAGGGGCCACACCTCAGTTTGCGCACTCAATCACGATCATGGTTGGTCGCCTGTCACCCAGACGTTCTGTTTGAGATCTGTGACGTCACGCCCCGCCGGTGTAAATAACTGAAATTATAATTTAACCCAATTATTAATTGCGATTTGTTTCAATATGAGAGCGCAAACGAATTTCACGGGCATTTCTGACGGTGAAGGCTGTTATAGCTTTAGAAGTAACCTGACTGTCATACATGATGGAGTATATATGGTATCATTATCAGGGAGTATAAGTGTTATTGTATACTAGCTTCACATCACTGTTCCAGCTCCCGATGAATCGACTGTGGCTTTCAGACAGCAGATACCACTGACACAATTATAAGGCGCGGCGGTTCTCGATCTGGGCTTCACCCATCGTTTACTTTGTGCAAAATTCTTTAGTATATGGCGTCAATCACCAACACAATAAGTAAATAGGCCTGTATATAAATGATCGCACCTATGACCTTTCCATCCCTCAGCAACCGCCTGCATGAATCATGCTCAGTCCTTATCTTACATATAACGTTGTAATGACCGCACTGCGGCATCCTAGCGGTTAAGCGTTCAGTTCTTTTACTGGAGGCCAGGGTTCAATTCCAAATTGCGTCATACTTAAGACTTTGAAGTTGTCAATCTTGATTCCTGATTGTTCCTAGCTCTCGAGATAAGAGAACTGGTTAACATAGCACGGGAATTGTGGAAAGCACTATTTATTGTTCATCGTTACCTTCAGTCATCTACCGATGATGATACATGCATGAGGATAGCTGTCAGTTATAGTCTTCTATCCATTGCCAGTGTATTGTGTATGAATGGCGAGTCACAATAATTTAAGTGTCGGCCTACATTGGGACTATATAGCCAGCTAGTAAACACAATCTTGATATATGGCTAGAAACTGCCGTTAAACACCAAGCAGCCAGAGTTATATATCACACACCAATATGGATCAAGAGTTCGAATCCAACGCTCATCAGGGTGTGTGTCAGATGCATAGCAAGGTGTGAAAGTTTCTCCTGCGGGTTTTCACATAGACGATTTCCTCCACCCTTAGCCCTCACTGCCGAGTCATGTACACACATGCAAAAATGCACTATTTACATATTTATCTATTTAATTGTTATAATCAAAAATATTCCACTTATATGATGGCGATCCATTTTATGAGTGGAGAAAAACAGAGCGGCAGGTGTATATATTTGATTGTTGCTTAAAGCTATACTCGGGAAGTTACTGACGTACTTATTATTTATAAACCTACAGAAATGCCCACCATCTTTGCCTTTGGAAAACCCGTGGTCCCCAGCGTTAATTAGCCTGTGCAAACGCAGAGGAACATCATCGACCGCATAGATAAGGCCCAATTTAACGTAAAGTGAGAATGAGTGAAGCTTCAATTTCCCTGTGCAAGACCGTATATATACAACCGTATATATCGGAACATATAGATATTAATGGTGCAGTATTGTAAAGGCCTAAGCCTGTATGTGTTTTCCTTGTTCACCTTCACTTCACATACCCGCCTCATCACTCAGTTTTGTGTATTACATAAGGCTAAACAAATCTTTTTTTTCTTTACAACAATAACACCCTACAATGTTTAACAAAAAACCGTGTATTAATAAATGAATACGATTTTGGTGATAACGTGAAACAAGCACCACGGCCAGCAGCTATATTCCGATTGTCACCTCGGGTCTCCTATCTGTTGTCGTCCTCGGTTGGTTAATTTTCTTTAACATTATCCTGCACGTGACCTAACCGCAAGTTTTAAGCATTTCCTCGTGCTACTTGGTGGCATGCACAGTTAGCTAATTAAGGAAATTAAACAGGTAGGTATATATATATATATATATATATATATATATATATATATATATATATATATATATATATATACCTGTTTAATAAATATATATATACCTGTTTAATTAATTAATTTATATATATATATATATATGTATCTGCTCTAATCTGTGACATACATGTATACTATTATTGTTAAATGCAATAATCCAATTGTCTTTATTCCTGAACATTTGTACAGTGTAAAGATTACTTCAGATTGTACGGGATGTGAAATTATTTCTAAATTTGAACAGTTAATTATTTATTCCAAGACCAATACAAATACAAATACCAGTATTTTATTTGTGTAATTGTAAGTGGCCAGTCTTTGTACAGGTTAAAGTGTTTCAGGTTGTACATTTGTGAAGGCATCCTTCAGACGGATTATTTATTTATTTGATTGGTGTCTTACGCCGTACTCAAGAATATTTCACTTATACGACTGCGGCCAACATTATGGTGGGAGGAAACCGGGTAGAGCCGCAGGTTGCTGGAAGACCTTCCCACGTACGACAGCTGTACATATACGCACATTTGGCGTCGACTTTGAACAAGGCATGATTTTAGCCTTTTCTCGTCCACTTCCCTTCTTACATTTACACATATATATTTGAACAGACGTGTGTTTGTTAACAGCTAATACCATCAACAATATCTACTATACCCTACTATTTACAGTATAGGACTATGTCGACCTATATATTGTATTTAACCACAAAGTCATCGGAATTATGCATGATTTCAATCATGGCGTTGCCATGTAATTACCGTTAACGCAAAAGATGGCGTGGATAAAAGATCAATTCGCACTCGACATGGTTTACACATGTATATTCCTACCTCAAAGTTCAGTAAGTGGCAACATACGAGATTGTAGGCTACTACAAGATAATTCGGAAAAGAAATTAGTTACAAACTTCAGCAAAAGGATTACGTTCATGCACAGTGTAAACAGGATGTATCTACACTAATCAATTTTGCGTCGTCCCCCGTCTGACATACAAAAGTCATATATAAGTAACTTCGACCAAGTTTTCTCTGGGCTGAATAAGAATTTATTGGGGTATCTCCGGGAAGGGAGCTGTTATGTTTTTGCTGGAGTGTCTGTATATCTGTCCGTCCGTCAGTCAGTCAGTCAGTCAGTTTATCCGCTTTTCGGTAACTTTACGAAAAACGAATATGGACGAATATGGTTGAAATTTATGCACTGCTTGCCCTTGGTCAAGGCACCAGTCTATTAAATTTTCGTGATTATCCGGATCTAGATAAGGATCCCGGAATTTTTCAAACGATGAAAGACGGGTTTAAAAAAACCATGAATCCAGGCCGTGTTACCCCAAAATATAATAGTAATGAATTTTGTTAAAGTACGTCGACAGATTTTCTGGTGAAATTTTTGAAAGCCAGCCAGACAGACAGATCATAAAGTTGCTGACGGGCAACTGGGGAAGCTCCTTTGCAATTATATGTATGTCTTTGTGTGCTGACCAGCAACGTTATATATATGGAAAAATATACAAGTGACATATTCTTCAACCTGGCATTATAAAAGAACCATAAAATAATAAATATGTAAAGGAATAAGTTGACATCGTGGTGATATGACAAAAATATTATTGAAAGTGATTCGATAAACTTCAGCTATGACAAAATAAAGCCTGGATCCCCGTGATCAGTGATGGGTTGAGAACTTCAGTCAGAATGTTCGCCCCCTGCATAAACTCCACAGTCCATTAACTTTGGTCCAAACTTTTCAACTACTATACGAAATGTTGCTGAAGCATGACTAAATTTCGTAACACACTCTACTAGGTCGACTACGGGCTCTACTCTCAAAACATTCTTTCATTCCCAGAGTGATTGGTTGGACTGCATGTTCGTCGATCTAACGCCTTTTAGGAGCGGTTTGCTCTTGTAATGGAAATTAAATTTGCATACAAACGTGTATGCGTGAACTCAAATTTTGATCTTACTTCACTTACATGTATTTCAATTTCCACTCCAGAAATAATTCATACTGAACTCAAGTTTGGCATATATTTATTTTATAATTTATGGTATCGTGATTAATATGCATTATATTTGTACCAACGATGGAACACCCCCTCTTGCCATTTCGCTTTACAGTTATTCAAATTTGAGCTGAACAAATGCAGTAGGTCTATAGTAATTTTTGAGACTGGCGCAGGCTTTAACGTCGAGCTTAAGATTTGTTCACTTATATGACGGCGGTACCGTTTAGGCCTAATTACGTTCTTGGAGTAGGCCTAATTAACCACCAATGCTGAATTAGTGAATGTTGGAAATTAAACGTGTTGAACGCCGACGCCGTTCCATTGACTGTTCAGCACTACGCAGGGTTGCTAAAATATTCAAACATGCAGGCCCTATAGGCCTATCGGAAAAACAACTACGGAACTGAAGCTAGAATTTATTTGCGGCTTGCATCACCTGTTATGTCACTAGGCTTCAAATGTTTCTGTTATTCTTTAGAAGATAAACCTAGAGGTCTCGTCTGCAGAGCTCGTTTTACTTTTGTTTTCGTCATGACGTAGAATCGAATTTCAATTTCAATGTCTCCGTCAAACTGCCATACATGTGCGCTCCACGTTTTTGTGGCTCCCACATGAAGCCAAGGCTGCCGAACATGTGCATAGAAGGAACTGGGCACTGCGCATGTGCGACATATTTAAGCAGAAATTGTCAGTGTGTTGTCATAGTGTAACCAAAGCTTTGGATCTTCTCATGAACGCTTTGTAACACGGAATTTGGTGAGTATTTACGGCATTACCAAATGTGTATAATAATCCCAAGGTATCGTCTCTTGTGCTTAACTGACAATTTATTTAATAAATCGCGTGACAGAACCTTGCTTGTCCACGTTATGTGACGAAAACTGAGGTCGGTATGATTAATTGTGGCATGTTGAAAACTGTTTACTGTTGTCACTGTCATACCCTAGATGTGATACACATGCAGCTCATCGGTTTTTGATCTTGACTTTTTGGGATCAGTCATTGCCTTTTGGTAACTTTGTAAATTTGTAAAAAATATATTCATAGTAATCAGATAACGAAGGCTCAATCTCCAGTAGTAGTAGTGTTGGAATCAAATCAATCCAGTCTAATATTAAATAGGCAACACCTACCGAACGTAATGTATGTACGCACGTGTATGAAATAAGCAAATTTCATAACTGATTTACTTCAGGCGTTATTGTAGCTGAAAAGGGAAACAAAGAATTTGTCAAATATGATTTTGTGTTACTGAATAGGCCTTTCTCCATCATGTCTATGTATTTCAGTGTGTGATTTCTTCAAATGAAAGTGACGCTATCTATGACTCTCACTGGTAATTGTACGTGTGTAGTTGAGTACTTATAACTATGAAAAATTCCACAAGCAGTCTTAGATTTTCATGTCGTCTCTTTTTTTCTGCCTTTTGCACTGGTTAAGCAAGGTCAAGTGAACTCTTCTGCACAGAGATTTCAAAAGACATTTTAGTCTGTTTACTTTTGCATCCTGATAGCTGCACTGCCCCACATTAATGAATCTCATTACCACCAATACAAGAATGAAAACATATACAAACTCATCATTTGACTGAATGTGAGCACAGATCTGTAAGATTTTAAATGTTCTTAATAAAGTTAGCCCCGATTATTCTACATGAAACTTTCTTACATGGAAGAGATGTGTTCAAGTAACATGCATTGAAAGAAAGAAGTTGAAATTACATGTAATTGTCCTGTGGGAGATAACAGTTGACTTTCAGTTAAGTACTTACACCCCTCCCAACATTTTTAGAGGGAAATAAATGTCCTAAAATATGACTTGTTGAGCTGAGACAGACATGTTTCTAATTTATGATATCGCCATACTTTCCCAACAATCCTCAAAACCCCTTTCTAAGACCAATAGAATTCTAAAAATCAAGCCAAATGAGCTACATAGAACGAAATTTAAGGTCATTTACCACAGTACTGTTATCGTTGTCCGTACACTTGTCTCAAATTCAGGGACAAAGACAACTTCTTTTGAAAATGGGTACATGAATGCATTTATTTATTTATTTAAATCTGTAGTTTTGAAAATGGTACTTTTTGCTGCCTAGCTTGGCATTCAACACTGAGAGGTAAGAGCAAGGAAACAGGACTGGTTATCTCGGTGTCAGTATAATGTGACTGGGTGAGGTGTCATGTCTGGTGTCTTCAGTGTGATACTTCAGTGGCAGCAGCACTTTGGCGGCATGGACTCGCCCTGCCACAAGAAAACACAGTGTCAGTGTATGTGCACACACCTCGTGACTCCTTGTCGTCATATAACTGAAAAAGTGTTAAGTATGACATAAAACCCCAAGCATATATACATAGATACTTAAACATGTAGGTCGAATATTTCAGTTGAATTTATCAACTTGCTTTGTATAAGTCTGTCTTAAAACATGGCAGTATGGAATAATATATTGTAATAAATGTCATGATTGTGGTGGCAGAGTAGATCTTATATTGAGTCTTTCTGTTTTCAAGGTCAGGATTGAAGACTATAATGTATTTAATGGGAATTGAGTGAAGTCATTATTTGTTGGCCAGCTGAAAAAAAATACGAAAATGGTGAGTAACATCTTTACTTAGGACTTATATTTCCTCCAGCGAACATGCAAATATTAAATAACTGGAGCTGGATCAGCTTCATGTTGAAAGGTAATTGATATACTTCAAGACCTGCAAGACTTCTTTTATTAATAGATTTTCAGGTGAATTCAGTGTCTTCTGAGTGTACACCTTAATGCTTGTCATATACAGATATTTTATTATACATATTAAGATACAATTAAGAATTATACATAAAAAGATACATTTTCTTTTTTTTTTTTTAAATAACAATGCCATCTTAGTATTAGAGCATGATCATTGACCATGTTTTGCTGATGTTACTTACATTTTTGGTCTGTTTGTTTCTTAATATGTGTTTACAATTCCATTTTTGGTCCATCAAATCCAACTGACTTGATTATTGTAAATTGTTAATATTTCATAAATTAGTCACATTTGGTTAACAGAGGGTAAGCATGTACACACTTGATTTGGCTATTTTGTCATTTCTATGTTCTATGGTATGTAACATATACAAATACCAATGCTAATCTTTGTGATGACTGTTTATTTTCAAATCTTGTTGCAGTCTGGCAAAGCACCTGTTATTTCATCTAAATCAGAATGTGTGCGGGTTGTTGTTCGTTGCCGGCCAATGAATGAAAAGGAAACGAGAGATGGCCATGAAAGGTATAATTTCAGTAGCTTAAATTATGCGTTTTCAGATGTGCCTGTCTTTAAGTGACTTGTATTATCAGATTTATACTATCATGATTTTGTCTCTGTCCATCTGTATCTGATGCCTGGGAAAGTAGCCAGCAACACGGCAAAGAAATTGAATGAAGTAAAACACGAATTTTGGTGAAAGTAGAGGATTAACTGCTCAACATTTTGCTGAAATAGCAGGCTGCATATAACTGGTAACTGCCTTCTAATAAGCCCCCTGATATGCGTCATGTACCTCATAGTTTTTTTGGAAAACATGTAAAATAAATATAGTTGTATAAAATGAACTGATTAGTTATTCTATAAAGCAGAAAATGTGATATTGTTTTCATTGATACAGTCATCAGTGAATTGGTTGGATGTCTTTACCATCATCATTGTGTGAAATATGATTAACATTACTACTGTCTCTGCTCTCTGTTACAGGATCATTGAAATGTATCCGAAGAGGGGTGTTATTGAAATCAGGAACCCTAAGGGGGTATCAAGCGAACCACCCAAGACCTTCACATATGATTCTGTGTATGACTGGAAGTGAGTCTACGATAGTTCAGTAGTTGTATGCAGAATGCATAACATGATCTAGTCCTGTTTTTCTAATGAAATCTCAATACCATATGAGTTTACTATTTCATGCTTTTGCCAAAGCCTTCATCAGGTTGGTTTGTAAGTCGTAAGTATTGTTGTATTGAGTCTAGATTTGAATGACGGTCCGAAACTTTACAGTTGCATGTAAACTCCAATCAAATAAGGAAAACATTGTTGAATGTACATCTGTACGCATGCAATTATTTGTCATCCAGTTCCAAACAGTTGGACTTGTACGATGAGACATTCCGTGGTCTTGTGGATTCGGTCCTTGAGGGTTTCAATGGTACAATATTTGCTTATGGGCAAACAGGCACGGGAAAAACCTTCACCATGCAAGGTAAGTCTGTACTTTACATCAAGTGAGGTGGGGCATATGGGAAAATACGATCAGTACTGTACAGACAATGTACACATATGTGTAACTCCATGTCGCAGGTCAAGCTTGTAGCCTGTATGGACTGTATAGACACTGTACACATATGTGTAACTCCATGTCGCAGGTCAAGCTTGTTGCCTGTATGGACTGTATAGACACTGTACACATATGTGTAACTCCATGTCGCAGGTCAAGCGTGTTGCCTGTGTAGACTGTATAGACACTGTACACATTTGTGTAACTCCATGTCGCAGGTCAAACTTGTTGCCTTTAATAGCGCATTGAAACTGGCCTGTCTAAGGGCAAAAACTCTGGCAGTTCAGTAAGATGTAAATAGATCCAATATTTGAGTGGTAATTGACCTTCAACATACTAAAGGTCAAACAAGAAACATTCTAATAGATTATGGGTAAGTTTTATTTGATCAATGCTGCTTTCTTGCTTGTCAAGGTTGCTACATTGAGGAATGTGTACAAAGGAAACCGTGTTGTTCATTTAACTTTGTCATATAACTGTGGGAGAAGTATCATATCCATGGATCAGAATTGTTAGAAAAAAGGTAACATTTCACATACATTGTAGATGTGTCTCTGGGTTATTTTATTTGTAGTATTAATCCTCTTGAGCAGGCTACCAAGGCTGGATGGCTGGATGGTTAGATGAAGGCAGCTGCTGATGCTTTGTGGCAAATGGTCTGGCTGCATCTCAATGATGACATTTATTATGTATAACACACTGCAGTTGGAAACTTTCAAATTTTAAATTTGTAAAATTTTGAAGAAAACTTGATAGTTTCCTTTCATTTTTTTTATACAGGTGAGAAAAATAACACTGATCTCAGAGGAGTGATCCCTAACTCTTTTGAACACATATTCCAACATATCTCTCGTAGTGAGAACCAGCAATATTTGGTGCGAGCCTCATACCTGGAGATCTACATGGTAAATAATCACACTTTTTTATTGTGGTCAGCTGGCTGTGTGCTAAGTACGACAGATGCCTTTTCACCAACAGCATTAATAGAAATTCGCTTCACCGCCTTATCGTTAATAGGGTATTATTAGAGATATTGATGTGTCTGTTATCTCTGACTTAAGTGGAAAAGCGGAACTAAAATGTCTCTGGATAAGATCCAGGACATTAGCAAACTTATTTACCTCACAGACATCAGATCTAGCAGGTGCTCACGCTGACACACGCCCTTATCTCATTGTTTGCTGCGTTCAGCAGTGTATGCAGCATACATGAACGTGTATACATTGTTTTACAGGAAGAGATAAGAGATCTGCTGTCCAAGGACCAGCATAAAACATTGGAACTTAAGGAGAGACCTGATACTGGTGTTTATGTTAAGGTCAGCTCTTTATATAAGTTATGTTGTTGTATATTTATTTAGCTTGATTTTCCTATGCTGAAATTACCAGTACTGAAAAGTTAACTAGCAGTCTTTAGATGTTGTCTTACGGTTTCACATCTGTTTTTGAAAGTACATTGCATGTTCTTTTCATTGTGTAATAATCCTGACATACGCTCCTGCCTATTTATATATTTCTCATATATGTTGTCAAGAGTTGCCATAAAAAGACAATTGCTGATAAGTATTGTGAATGTTCTAAACTTTCTTGAGTGTGGCATTAAACATCATTTATATAAATAAATAAATCAGTCCATGATGAGGACCACATAATAAACTATCCAACAATTATTTTCCAGGACTTGTCTTCATTTGTCACTAAGAGCGTGAAGGAAATTGAACATGTGATGAATGTGGGAAACCAAAACAGAGTGGTTGGGTAAGTGGACAATTTTAGTACTTTTATAGGTTATTCTACATAAATTTCTTGCAGAAAAGCATATACATTTGTGTTGTTTAATTTGACATTTTTAAATAACCGTGAGGTATATTGTATGTGGTAACTTAAGGTGATAGGAGCTACCTATTGACATCCACTGAAGAATTGTTGCTCTGAAAACTCTTTAATAAAATTCTTTGATTCCAGGGCGACCAACATGAATGAACACAGCTCACGCTCACATGCTATATTTGTGATAACAGTAGAATGTAGTGAGGTAAGTAATACTAATAGGATCGCACCAAAGAACCTCCCCAGAGGAAAATCTCCTATTTATAGGAGAATATTGTGGTTAGGTAGGACATCTGAAAATGCCTTGGCAAACTCGAATCTGAAGTGCATATTTTACTTACACTGAAAACATCGACTTAATTTAAGGTCTATCAACATTTCTGCAACTTTCTCTGACTGCTTTTTTTTTGTTTTTGTTTAGATTTCGCTGCCTTGCAATTAGCTGTCTCTATCTTGACATGATCAGTATACTTCAATAGGCGAGGTTAGATGTCTTGTATTTGCAAGCTTAAAACAGTGTCTCATAAAGTAGTGCAACACTATCACCCAAGAACCTCTAACCAATGCGAGCGCTATGACTTTCAAATCCACAATAACCTGTGGATGGTCATGGGTTCGCCCCGGGTTCTGCCTGGTTTCAATCCACCATAATGCTGGCCGCCATCATATACGTGAAATGTTCTGGAGTACGGCGTAAGACACCAATCAAATAAATAATAATCTGTGTGAAGGATACCTTTACAAATGTACATCCTGAAACACTTTAACCTGTACAAAGATGGGCCTCTTACAATTGAACAATTAAAATGCTGGTAAGATTTGTATAGGTCTTGGAATAAATATTCCTATTAACTGTTCAAATTTAGAAATAATTTCACATCCCGTACAATCTGAAGTAATCTTTACACTGTACAAATGTTCAGGACTAAAGGCAATTGGGTTATTGCATTTAACAATGATAGTGTACATGTATGTCACAGATTGGAGCAGATGGAGACAATCACATACGAGTTGGACGTCTAAACTTGGTAGACTTGGCAGGGAGTGAGAGGCAAGCTAAAACTGGAGCCACAGTAAGTTTTGCCTTGATAGACACATATATGTGAGATTTAAGGAGAGTAATGCATTTACATGATGATAAAACATATTTGTTATAGATTTAATTACAGATGGTAAGTTAATTGAAATGTAGTGTGAGTAGTCACATTCATGACTTTACCCTGCATAAGATGTGGCAAATAAGTATATTGCTTACATTACACTGTGATGCACCCAAGTAAATTAGACCTATGTATTGTTTTAATGGTTATAAAGCTTAGCATGTACATGTATTGATTACAATTGAAGTGACTTGGTTTACTGTTGTAGGGGGAACGGCTAAAGGAAGCGACCAAGATCAACCTGTCTCTGTCAGCTTTAGGTAATGTCATATCTGCATTAGTGGATGGGAAGAGCACACACATTCCTTATCGGGATTCCAAACTGACCAGGCTCTTACAAGGTAAGGAGGAAGATTTTTGGTTCACTGAACAGCTTTAATATAGATTTTACTTCAGTCAGGCATAGGCTGTTCGTAGATCATCTTAGACTCTGGAGTTTTCCTGAGCCAGCCATTTTGATGTTATTTTTTTATTGTGTATTATTTTTGTGAAACTGTACAGTTTTCAGCTTCATATTTTTTGAGAAAAGAGTTTGTATACTGAAATATCAATTGTTTGCACATTAAATTAAGCAAAATCTTTGTGCAGAATAGTGTAAGTTAGAAATATAAGTAAAATAATAAGGAAACAGATACAGGATAATAAGTTTATCTGATTAGGACGTAATACACCAGTCAAGCAAATAAATACGGTTATCATTTCTCCAGGTAAATGTAGCCTGTTATGTAACAAAAGAAGGCTTGCAATTTGTTGTTCTTTGTTAACCTCTGTCAGAACAGACATGTAATACATATGTGTACTAACGTTCATAATATTTTTTTATAGATTCACTTGGTGGCAATGCTAAGACAGTGATGGTTGCAAACATTGGACCAGCCAGTTACAACTATGAAGAGTCTTTGTCCACTCTCAGGTAGGGAGAGCTAGATCCGAGGTTAAAAACCAAACTGGGATTCTCTGGCTCTGACGGTTAAATAATGAACAGGCTTACTGTAGCTATCATGGACAAATGAGGCGGTCATTATGAAATTGTTTGGTGCAGTTAACCCAACCAATACACCTAAATAGAGCAGAAGCTAAAAACCATGCGTGCAGACCTGCTCAGAAGCTGTGAAATTGGAGATAGTTCTAGCTTGTAAATGGAATATGTGTGTCCTGAAAATTACTGAAATATATGAATTTATGATGGCTTCACTGCAAGAGTTAAGTTGCAAGGCAAAGTCCCAAGAAAATGTACCTGGATTTCACTTGGCTCATGACTATAGGTAACATTTAATATGAACCTCCATTTGCTAGTCTAGATTTGGTGGGAGATTTCATAATCCTAATGACCATTCCAAGGAACAGGTCATTGGCGATAAATTCATCTAATTGGTCATTGTTGAATTCTGTAAGTTGTGAGGTTTGTAAGATTTGACACTTAAACTTGAATTTAAATTTTTCAGATAAATGTACTTAACAAAGGGTGATCCAGGTGCTTTCCTATAAACTTGACTGCCATCAATTAAGTGAAAATTGTCTGAGTATGACACTAAACACCTATCAAATGAATAAATAATTGAAATCATCACCAAATAATCTGTGTATTTTTGTCTGCTTCTGGAGGAAGGTGGTTTGTAGTAACCAGATGAACTATTTAACACAGAAACATGAACATGGACTTTTGAGTGTCTGATGTATAAATATATAAATATATCAATGCTATCTACTGTAGGGAATTTCAACAGCTCATAAAAATGTGTGTTTTCCACTTTTGTCAGGTATGCTAACAGAGCCAAGGATATTAAAAACAAGCCTAAGATCAATGAAGATCCCAAAGATGCCCTGCTCAGAGAATTCCAGGAGGAGATTGCAAGGTAACACATTGTCACAGATCAGTGACGTTGTGTGCTGACACTGCACATGATCACATAGATTGTTAGGCAGTGACACTGTGCATGGCTGTGGCCGAGCGGTAAGCAGGCTTGCGCAGCACAATGTCTGAGGAGCCACAAACCAGTGCAGTCATTGTGTGTTCAAGTCCAGCTTATGCTGGCTTCCTCTTCGGTCGTATGTGAGACAGTCTTCCAGCAACCTGCGAATGGTTATGAGTTTGAGGCAGTTGTCCTTCCACCATAATGCTGGCTGCATATCATAAGGTGAAATGTTCTTGAGTGCAGTGTGAAACATAAATAAACAAATCTGTTCAAAGCTAGTGTACATGCTCAGTATTGAGACTGGTGCATAAATACAATGTCTTGATGAACAACACAAATTCAACACAAATAGTCGTAATTAATTGTGATACTAGAGTATAGTGTATTCAAAATTAGATATTACTAAAGCCATGTTGTGAAACAGTTTTACCCTTGATCTTAATTGTTGTATGGAAGTTGAGGGCTGGAAGTTGAGGGCTATCCTCAGCAACAAAATCAAAGCCAAATTTTGAATTCTCTGTTAAAGGCACAATGCCAAAACATACAGCAATGCATATGTTACTTTGAAAGAGCATCTTTTAATAGCTAAATTCAGGGGGTTTTAGTACAAGTTATTTTACGTATTTGTATGCATTGTTTATGGTTAATATTTTTGACCAGGTTAAAACAACAGTTAGATGGGAAAGGTGGGCCGAAGAGGCCAAGAGAGAAGAGGAAGAAAACACGAAGAAATGCTGCTGGTATGTCTTCTCTGATGGCAATAATGAATATCACTTAAGTCAATTACCAGTTATTCAAACATTTAGTAGGGTTGCCATACATGTATCTGGATTCATTGATTTGTATTGCCGTGATCCAAGTTCATCTTTCTGTCATGTTGTAGATTTGACTACATATTAAATTGACGAGCGTTGATTGTTGTAATTTATGTTTATTGTGATCTGGTATTTTCCCCAGGTGAGTTGATTGAGGAGAGTGATGACGAGGAGGGCAGTGAAGGAGATGAGGAGGCATATCTCAGAGAGCAGGAGGAGAAACTGGAGGAAGAGAAGAGAGCTATCCTGAGCAACAAAACCATGATAGCTGAGGTAAATACACTGGAATACAGGTAGTTCAGATAATGGGGTAAATACCTGACATCTGCAGTATGGAGGCTAGGATGAGAAGAGAGCTATGTTCAGCAACATAGTCTTGAGCTAGGATAGTTCAACCAGACTCCTATTTCGCTCCACCAAGGCTCTGAACAGGATTTCCAGACAGACCTGCTGAATCGGCTGAAAACGGCTCTGATCTACCTCTGAAGCTCTGTTAGAGATAGCCTATACCTTAGGTATACCGAAGCGCAATGAGAGGTAAGTATACTTGCAAGTGGCTGAAGTGTGGCTCTTTCGACCTCTGTGGTCAGAACTGTATAAAGGATTACTGCAAGGTGCACTTAGCCGGGTTAAGGAAAAGCCCTGGTACACAGCAGTGTTAAGTGTGTGGAATAGGCGTCAGAAACGAGTATCAATTCTGCAAAGCATGTGGGTACCACAAAAGTGCAAATAGGGACAATCAAATACTTATTAGGGCTTACCGAAAGGGGTTAGCACATCTGGCCGCCATTGAAATTACCATTTAGAGATTGGTGGATGTAAGGTATACCCATCCAAACATTGGCAAAGAGCACGTGCATTACGGGAAGAGTTTGAGGTGGTCACAGGTGTGTGACCCAAATACCCCAGATCCCGCAATGCTTTGGAAGACTTGCAGGAGGTTCTCGACAGGTATAAAACATCCCAGGACCAGTATGAAACGGCCAAAGCTATCAAGAATCAAATGGCCTTTGAAGCTGAGTTTAGAAGACCCGCAGCCATTGAATGCGATGTATTTCACTCAGCCCCAAACTTTGTGGACCTGTATGACAAGGTCCCTCCCCTGGTAAGGTTCCCAGCCGACGAGTCGTGGGTTGTGACCCTGAAGGAGGCCAAAGACGAGTATGAAGTCGACGGCACCATCGTGGTCTTCTCTACATGGAAGGTAGAATCAGGGGACCCATTTGACATCGGCGACATTGAGATCGCTGACGGTATGCATGTCAGAGGCGGCCCACTGGCCATGAACCCTTGCATTGAAGGATACAAGGGCAGCACAGCTCTTCAAAGCCCTCCCAAAGGGCAAGTTTATCATGAAGGTCAAGTTCTTGCGTGATAAGGACAAAGGCGACTAAGTGGTTGAAGATAAATTGGACCCGGTCAAAACAGAGAGAAAGAAGGGCCATGTAGTCTTTGAAATATCCTGAGACACATCGCCAGGTGCTCTCACTGGGATTGACAGACTCGGCCAACTTTGCTCCTCTCAGGGACGGGGACCTCAGCTGCGTGGCTCTGAGGGTCATGGAGCACTTCAAAGGTACCCTTAGGGGGTAAAAAAATCCAAGAGAGGGTGCATGAAACGGATGCCGCGGTCAATGACATCGCCGACTTAGAGACTACCCTCAGAAGGGCAACCATCCTGCGGGACATCGCAGACAAGGACATCTATAACAGTGGCAAGTACACGTTTGGTGGCAATGGCATCAGAGATAAAGTAGAGCTCATATGCCACAACGGCCACGCATGGTCCAAAGATCTCCACTTCTCCCAGAGCAGAGAGGTCCACATCTACGAGGGAGACATCTGGCAGGCCTTCCAGTAAGCAACCCAGAACGAACCAAAAGCACACTGGCTCCTTGGCGGACAAGTCAAGGGTCAACGTAACCGTTGACCAGCTGGTACTTAAGGGCGGCCATACCTACAGAATGGCGGAGGCCCACAGTAGGCTCCGAGAAACTTGAAGGATTCTGGGCGACGAGACGTTAGCCGACAGAAGCTTCGGGATCGACCATGCAGCCAGCATCATGGACAAGGAACGCAGTAGGCCTAACCAATGCCAGCCAGCCTCATCGATGATGTCCAGAAGGCCTGCGTTGAGCACGGCCATGGAACTCCATGGATTACGCCACAAGGGATGTTGTCATCATTGACATGAAGGCCTGTTACCCAGCTTCTTTCCAAGGGAGAAGCTGAGGCCAAGCAGTATGTCGAACATTTCGGGCTTCCAACCCACAGGATGACTCGTGTAGCCATCAACGGTCCTCTCCCCAAAGACATTGGCAACAATTTTGCAGAGGTCATCTGGTGTGAGTTCACAGTGTCCACCCTTGGCATACCTGGTAGAGTCGGGGCTCCTGAAAACCCTCAAAGTGCCTGCCCGGCAACCGAGACCAGTCATAGGCATATTCACCCAGGGCAGCCAGCTGGATGGAAAAAGAATGAAGGCTTGTCACCGACCAGGGAGAGCTAGATTTACTTGTGCGCGACACCCGACAAAGCAGCACTCTGGTTGGTGCCCCTCAAAGGTGCCCTCTTGGTCCTGAGACATTCCCAGGATGACGAAGGTAATCTCGCGGTGCTTTTGGTCTTCTGACGGCATATAGAAATCGGAGAGCTGTGGTTTCGGTACAGTGGATTGCACGCACCTGCGGATTGCAGCGTCAACATCCCAGAAAGTTTGGACGGCATGGCCCTGCCACCGGAGCTCTTTGTTGATCCAATCTAAGCGCTCAGCTCATTTTCGGGCCCATGGTTCCTGGGCGGTTTGGAGCTGTTCTACTGCCTTGTCGTGGTGCTTGCGCTCCTCATCCACATAGGCAGCCCTTACCAGCGAGAAGAGATAGTTTGACTCTGAAAAGGCGCGAGCGTTTACGAGTGCGCTGCCCATCACCATCGCAGTTGAGGCCATTGTCACTTCATAATATCCGGGGGAAGGATCCTCTGTTAAATTAATACGTCTCTCGTTCACGTAGCCAGGCCGACATCAACAAGGACCATTCCCATGGGCTGTTGTGTCTAGCTTTGGGATGAGTGCTTTTAAGAACATCTTGCCTAGATGAGTGTACCCAGAAGCCATTAGACTGACTGCTGCTGTGTGGAAGCCCACGTTAGCCATCACCTTTCCATCACAGATGGGAGAAGACATCGTTACTGGATATACAAAGGGTCGGACTGAATCTTTAAATGCCTAGTCTGAGAATTTGCGGGTTTGTCATAAGAAGAGGCTTTATAATGCTAGTGACTTCGTTATGCCCTCGGTGTAGGAACACTAGCACTCCAAGGCCACTGGTGATAATCAGCAGTGCCCAGTAGAGCATCTATGATGCTGCCACCCTTGGCGTCTTGGCTCATTCACCCTCTCCTCCTCCTACTGTTGTGCACCGACATCCTGTACGGAGGCAAACTCTTTGGGGGGATCATCGGCCGTTCCGCTGTGTAGCAAAGAAGCTTTAGCTTCGCAAAGTTCGCGAAGTTCATCCATGTGCTATTCTGCCTTGACGCTGCAGCACCAGCCCGTCCTGCAGTGACTTTTCTTGGATTTTTGGCACGTTTGTCACTGCTACTGTTCGCCGCTGTCACTCTCTTCTCCTCTTCCTGTTGTTGTTTCTCCATAATAGTCTCTGTCTGCTCATCTTGTTGATCATCAGACGATATATATTTGAGGACACCTGTGTCCAGATGAACAGTGCTTAGTATTGGTCAGTGCCATCATCAGGACAGCCCGGTGGAGATAGATGCCGGCAGACAGCAGCATACCAGCAGCGATGCACTCTAGATACACTACCGGCACCCACGCCAACCCATTTTCGCACTGCTCTTCAGCACTTGCGCAGGTACCAGCCCCGTGGGCCACTCCGGCAAACTCTTTGGGGGGATCATCATCTGTTTCGATGCGTCGTAGCAAAGAAGCTAAAAAGCTAAAGCTATAAAAGTTATAGAAGCTGAAGCTAAAGAAGCTAAAGAGTTGTAGCAGATAAACTAAAGAAGCTAAAGATTTAGACATAATTGCCGCCACTATATAATATGCACTATGGGCCTGTACCCAACGATCGTGGATGAGGACTCCTTCACACTGACAGCTCCGGAAAACATGCTAGGATTCCACCGCAGGTCAATGGACCCTGCAGAGGATGGATACAACAAAAAAAAAATGTGATGAAATGGGAATTGAACCCCCACCCAGCAAAGCCTAGTCGCGTATCTCTACAGGGACCCTGTAAAGGAAGAATAAAAATGTGCCTGGGGTGGGGATCGAACCGTCACTTAGCAAAATCCTGGTCTGATTGTCTCATTTTCCCACAGTAATCCCCCGGGGGTGATAATCTGGATTTATCTTGGCGACTCATCCCATAGGGGGTACCATGGTATCGGCTAACGCCTATGATGTCTTGACATCACCCCTGATGGGTCTCTCTGCCGTTGAAAGTTGCAGAGATTCCTAAAAGTGAGTCAAGCTGCCTTCACTGGAATAACATAGAGCGCTAAATCCAGATTTTTCGCTAGCAGACACTCTCTATGTCATGACAGTGAAGCCATGAGCGTTAGCAGATTGAGACAACCAGGTCGGGCCACTTGCAAGAGTGAAATTGTCGATGTCTTGTCTGCATATACTTGTCATCGCGGAATCTAATAGCTGAAATGCAATCTACATGTATGGAAGAAGCCACGCTGATTCTTAAAATCACGTTAGTTTTGCTCTAGAACGAATACTTTGAATACAAAATAAAATTCACGACTGTTGTGCAATCATATGTCTTGTGGGTATATGAAATATGTATACAATGCGTGCTACATTTATCTGGCCCGTTAAAGCTCCCACTGAAAACACTCAAACAGGATGTTTTGTGTGCACATTGTCAAACCTGGATACAGTCTCTCTATAAACAGGATGCAAGGGTCCTGCTGACACACTGTATGCCTGTAGTGTATACCTAAGGTATAGGCTATCTCTAACAGAACTTCGGTGGTAGTTCGAAGCATGAAAATAGGAGTCTAGTCGAGGGGCGATGTCTGACATAACAGGACAGGCCAGCAAGGGTGGTGGGCCATCACGGCCATCACATCAGAGTTCACGGGAAGCCTGCTGGGAGCCTCAGTGACCCGATTTGACTGTTACATTCACCCCCCGCTGCTGAGAACGCGCTGGGAGCCTTGGTGCTCCATCTAGCTAGTGCATTCACCCCCCCTCCCCCCCCAAAGCTGCTTAGTTGAGAAAATGGAGGTAACTTAGTATTATACCTTTAGTAAGGTGACTGGAATAGCTGAAATATTTTTCTCACTCATCCATATGATTAAAGTATATCCAAAATATTTTTAGATATTGTAAACTTAAAAGAGTACATACATAAATGTGGTTCAATTGGATTACACTAGTCTTGGCTCAGAATTGACAAATGTTCCAGAGAGTTTGGGTTTGTGAAGGATTATGTAATCACACACTAAAGATTCTTTGTTTTTGGTATAGTCTTACCACCCTGATGTGTGTAAAGATCTTTTCATGACCTGTTATACTTTCAAACAGGAAAAACAACGATACCTTCAAGAACTCCAGTTTAAAGAGGAAAAGCTCCAAAAAGAACAACATGCTAGAGATGCAATGGCTTCAAAGATTAAGGTCAGCAAATGTATTTCATGTGATTTTTTTTATTGTTGTTTAATGTCATAATGAAGAATTTTTCACTTGTACTGGTGGGGAAAGAAGAGTGCCCTTGTAAAACTGTCAACTTTTGGCATGTTACTGTCAAACTTTCCCGTGTATGGCATAAAGATATGTACACTATATTGGTGAAAGTGGTCTCCTTTGAACAGTAGACTGAGCAAGTAACAGCCACAGCATCATCTATGATTGCTATTTGTCACCCAGGCTCCAAATTCATTTAGAGTAATGTACTAACACCCTGTGACAGAAGATTAGTTAAAGTTTTACCTCTACCTGTCATTCATTTACTGAAATTTGGGCATTGCATAAGTTCAAAAAGAAATCGTCTGTCTATTATGCTTGTATGCCTGACATCTTTTTTCTAGGCTATGGAGAGTAAACTGTTGATGGGAGGGAAGAACATTGTGGACCACACGAATGAGCAACAGAGAGCCCTAGACATGCGCAGACAGGAGATTGCTGAACAGAAGGTGAGACTCACCTGTGTGGGCTTTACTGTTTGCAGAGTCTTTGGATCTGTTCAATCACTAAAAATAAATTTCAGCATTGCAGCATTTTTTTTGCTTTTATAAATTAATGGAAAGCTTGCAACATAGTGTATCTTGCAGTGACAACTGTAAATCTGAATGTAATTCTCCTGTACTGCTCATTCCTGCCAATAACAAATGATTTTAAGTGTGAAATTGTCTCCAGATTTAAATCTGTATTAGCTTCAGCAGTTGACACAGATACAATTTTAATCTTTCAGAAAAGAGAACGTGAGATAGAACAGAAACTGGAGAAAAAAGAAGAAACTGCTTTAGAACTTCAAACCACCTATGCATCCTTACAGCAGGAGGTTGACATCAAAACCAAAAAGCTGAAGAAGGTAACTTTGCATACATATATATCTACACACATATACATGGATAGTTGTTTGGAAATTATGGAGTAAGTTATGTTGTCAGTTGAAAAGGTTTTTAAATTTTCAAATATATGATATGTATGACAGCTGGCTAAGGATCACTTGAGATCCTTGTATCATCTGACACTCTGTTGTATCTGTTGTGAGCTGTTTTCTCATGATGTGCTGTCTTTTGATATGTACGCACTCCTAATGACTTCTTGTTGTCATATGACAGAAAAGCTGTTAAGTACTGCATAAGAACTCAAGCATACGTACACAGGGACAGTGTTGTGTGTGTTGTCAGCTGATGACACACTGTCAGCCGAGGACACTGTGTGTCCATGATACACTCTCCTCTAACATTGTGATATATCTGTTGTCAGCTGTTTGCCAAGCTGCAGATGACAAAGCAGGAGATCCAGGACCTCCAGGAGGAGCACAGTAAGGAGAGGCAGGAGCTGGAGCAGACCCAAATGGAGCTGACACGCGAACTGAAACTCAAGTGAGATCATAAACTGTGTACCTGTATTCTCATACAGGTCATACCACCCTCATAAACCCCTTCAGATCATACCACCCTCATATACCCCTCATATACCCCTCTGATCATAACCCTCACCTACTGTATTCACTTACAGGTCATACCACCTTCATAAACCCCTTCAGATCATACCCCTCACCTGCTGTATTCACTTACAGGTCGTACCACCTTCATAAACCCCTTCAGATCATACCCTTCACCTGTTGTATTCACTTACAGGTCGTACCACCCTCATAAACCCCTTTAGATCATACCACCTTCATATACCCCTCACCTGCTGTATTCACTTACAGGTCATACCACCCTCATATACCCCTCAGATCATACCCCTGACCTGCTGCATTCACTTACAGGTCATACCACCTGCTTATACTCAAGTGAAAACATCCTATCCTATTGTGTTGACTTATAGGTCATTCCCTCCACTCCTATCCCCGACCCCAGCCGCTTTCTTTCACATTGTGTCTGTTGAGAGATGTCAAACTCATAATAGTACAAACAGTGATAAATGTGAGAAATTATTTCAAAAAGATTTGATCAAATTTAGGTGGATAGATTTAGAACTTTCCATGTTTTCAATCAGAACTATGTGATGACATTTGTTGCTCTTTTCCCACAATTTGAATGGTGCTTTAATTATGTCAGCATGTATAGTACAGTACCATTGAAATGGACTCTCTTGGTCAAGGGGAGGTAACTGTTAAGCATTTCATATTAACATACCATTGTTCCATTGTGAAGGCACCCTAATGTCTTTATTTACAGGATGTTGATCATTGAGAACTTTATTCCACCTGAGGAGAAGAATAAGATCATGAACAGGTCATACTTTGATGATGAAGAGGATTCCTGGAAATTACAACCTCTGACTAAATCAAAGTAAGTTATATTTATGTCACATCCACTGATACGTTGAAATTCTATATTCTCACAATCTCCCACATACACTTAATTCCCTTATTTTTTTTTCAGCAAACCTCAGTTGAGTACGTTTATTTGCTGATACACATGAATCTTTCATGGAACTATTTAGAGATGAATTCATCTCCTTGAAAATTGAGCAGTGGTTGGCTTTTTCTTTTTTGGCCGAGTTGGCCTGTATGGTGTAGCTAGCCTACCTAACCGTCTAACTTTGAGAGAATGTCAGTGATTTACTGCCTTACTTGGATCATACAGATACAAATTTTCATCAAAAGATGTAGCATCTCTGCTTTCATAGAGGCTCTCAAAGGGGTAATTATTCTGTGTACTAAATGGCAGGTTCACATTCCACATTTGTGAGGCATAAACACAAGCCAATCGCGATTAACTTGGCAACATTTGGCATGATTTGACTGTGTATCACCAGAATCCTTCGACAGTTGTTTAGTCCCAAGTTTTTTGTAACTCCCCTATTTGCAAAATCCTTTCTGTTTAGAAGAGGAACCACTGTTGTTTCTGTAGCAGTCTCATTGTCACTGTCATACTATTTTGTTGTTTTCTCTGTACCATAGATATCACCCAGCTTTTTTTGCTGCCATGTCTCGCTCTTGTTCATTATGAGAAAACTGACTGTTCTAGAATATAGTCAAAGTCACGCAACATATCACCTGTTGCAGACAATCTGCCATTGATACTTTCCTAAAGATTGTTTATATACTTTTCCATCATGGAAGCCAAATCGCAGGATTCTTTTTCATTCAGTTCTTTAAGATTGATGCCCTTTAATGCGGACTCCTCACCCAGATACACTTTCATTTCTCAAATCGATCACTGCCTTTACTCAATTCTCGGAGTTTAGCTAAGGTGCCGTCCAGGAGTGGTTTCACTTCAGTTAACACCAAATCTTTGTTTTGCAATTCACTGCGTGGGATAGCTAATTTTGTATGTACAACAAGCATGTAAGCTGTCATTAATGCAGTTTTGAACTGGCAAAGGCACTTGTGCAGTACCTGGGCTGCTGGATCTAATTCTCCCATTTCTGACAATGCTGCAACAACAGAGGGGAGCACATATACACAGCATTTACAGTATTCCTAATGCTAAGCCATCTTACAGTGTGTGGCTTGTTAACTTTGAAAGCTGGATCATCAAGCAACTCTTGAATTTTTTCCGGCTTTCTTGTCTTGATGACAGAGTTATTGATTAGGCGAAACAGTGAATTGAACTTTGATCTGAAATTTTCAAGCACTGAAATATTCTTCAGTGAATCTCCACATGCAGGCAATGCAGTGGCTATGAGTTAGAAATGCTGAGTATTTTGACTGACCAGAACACCAACTCAAGCCTTACGCCTCATCCTGACTGAAGCCCTGTCACTTCCTAAACTGACGTCTATTTATGTTTAGTTTAAGGCATGACAGTTCTTGATACAAATGGTTTGTGATTATGTGGGCCTTTCTATATCAACCTTCAGATTGCACAAGAACTCTGTAGACACAGACCATTACAGTCAACATTCCTGACACAGATAGGGAGCTGTTTATTTACAGCTACACCCTGGGACTCGCTAATCATAATGGAAAAGTACTGAGGGGGTTTTATTTTGCGCACAAGATCCTTTGTGAGCACCATGGCTGTACTTGAATATCCAAAATTGTATCCCAAGACCGATTTTTGTAGGGAATGTGTATTCCATTTAAACTCAAAAACAAACTGTTGACTTTGTCACTTGCTAGGTTCACTTTTGTACAATAGAATACACATCAAATTACCACTGAATCTGTACTTTGTACTTGTTCAGTTTCAGTATCATCATTCTCACTGCTCGACATATCGCTTGTGGCAGCCTGTTTCAGTGGCAGCCTGTTTCAGTGGCAGCTTGTTTCAGTGACAGTTCATTTCAGTGGCAGCTCGTTTCAGTGACGGCCTAGTTTCCTAGCAGTGATCAGAACTACCCTTGTGTTTCTTAATAGTTGACATCTGAATATTTGGCGATCCTTCCTTGGCTATATCATGTGATTGTTTTTCTATCTCACATGTCTCCTGCAGAATAGTCTCTGGCTGATAAAAGTCTTCCCGTTTCTGATTAGTCTTCTTATTCTGTACTAACCTCGTGATCATCCTGGCTGACGACTAACAGATAGTTGTTAAGCCATGTCACTTGCGTCTATTCGGATAATTCTGTTCCAGCGTGCTTTGCTTCACTTTTCTGTTCACATTGCGACAAGACTTTGTTAATAACACCATCTATTATCGTCCTCACAGTGCATGTCAGAGTTGTAGCAACAGTTTTCGTTTGAAAATATGAGGTAATTAGTATTTTCTTCGAAAGAGCCATCTTTTAATTTTGCACTCGTAACTTGCGTGTATGTCACCAAAGCAACTGTTCAAGTCACACAAATGATAGTTAATGACAGAGTTATCTCCCTTGATCACACACCACTGGCTTGCACTTTATCACAGTGGCTTAAACGTATTGATTTACTCGATTATGCAGACCTAATTTTTTGTTGGCCTATGTGACTCTCCCATGTTTCAACTTGTGTGTGTGTGCGTATTGGATGATTTTAGAAGTGTATATCATTGTAGGCCAAACAGTGCATTACATAATACATTGTACGCTAAGTTTGAAGAGTGGCCATAATCCTTGTGAATCCTACATTTAAGTGAGATTATTGTAAACCTGTTGACATTTGGATCAAAGTTGTGGCTGGGGTGAGTTATGAGTTCTGAACGTGCACATATGATATACCTGGTTTCGTACAAAATAATGACATTTTCTCTGAGCATTTAGATAGATGTTAAGACAAGTCGTACTAACTTTTATTGGTGTGGTGATTTACAGCACAACCACAATGGCCAAGAGGCCAGTCTCAGCTCTAGGCAACAGGAGACCCATATCCCAGTTTGCCAGGGTGGCCGCTGCTGGGGGGAATCCCAGGTTCAAGGTAAATAACTCCTCTAGCTTTAAAAACTTCACCTAAACATCACCCAGGTAGGTAAAAATCATATGGTGTGACATGAAGTTTGACCTATAAACAGCATTAAGGTCTGATTGCTTGGCATCCTAAATTTATGTTCTCTAATATTGACAGTTTCCCCTGTTTGAAATTATTGTGATGCTTTGAATAAGGGTTAGAGTTATAAATATATGCCTTGGGCTTAACAAAGATGAATGTACAAGGTGCTGTAATATGTATTTGGTTATTATAATTCTAAAAATATTCGTAGCAGACATTAATTTCTTGGGAGAGGGACAAAAATTTGTTTATTTTAATATGCATACACGTGTGTAAAGTAGACCTGAATCAACAGTTGGTCTCGGTATGAGATGCTGTGATATTTATATGTCATTTTTGTCACAAACAGGGTGAAAACATTGTAAATATTGAGTTGGACATGCCAAACCGGACGACCCGGGACTATGAAGGTCCTACAGTAGCTCCGCGTGTTCAGGCAGCCCTTGATGCTGCACTACAAGATGAGGAGGACTTAGATATTGACGGCAGGTGAGCAGTCAGTACTGGAGGCATTGTCCAGTCACTCTACCTGGGTTATGATTTGACAATATCTATTTGTTCAAGTGTTGTTTAAAGCCAGGTACTTAAAATGTTTCACTTATACAAATAGGTACCATAGTCAGTTTTGTGGGTGGCAGGAACGGCTGTGCCTGGTGTTAACCATGGACCTTGAGCAAGTTATCGACAAACTATCCCACATGTGACGTGAAGATATACACATTGTGATGGTGGAGGAAGACCATTGATCCTCAACGAATGGTAGACTGTACAGATGGCCATGCTAACATCATCAGCTGCTTAGACTTATAGTGTCTGGGACCTCACATGTAGTGAAAGTGATGTGATAGTGCAAAGGAGAGTACATGTATTTAGGAGAGTTTGGTCACTGTACAGCACTTATCAGGTATTAACCCTATATGGGTTCAGTCATACGTAGGTGTAAATTTGTCAGTCATGATATTTTGTTTGATAGGGTACATGGAGATAAACCAAAAATGAGTCAGGTGTCAGGATAGTGGACTTTGTGAGACGTTTTGTCTTGTGTCCTTGGCATGGTGTTCAAGAACAGATTGAATGAACTACACTGAGAACAGACACTTCAGCTGAACCAGAATGAAGTTGAAAACTATGCTATGCCCCACGCAGAAAAAGTACTAATTGGCTTTTAGTGCAAGCCCTCTTGATTATGTAGAAATTATGTTTAATGAGTTTTCTCTGCTGTCACTCCTCTATGCTTCCATTGTGTCTTGTCACACACTTAAATTGTGTGCAACATGTAACAGCTTCGCTGATCTCTTTACTGTGTGACTTCTACCTTCTATATCCTTGGCTTTATCAGAACACAGACGACAATAAATATAGACACGAAACCTTAGTAAGTGCTGGAGCTCCAGGGACTTCTAGCTTGCTCTCATGTGTTTGTCATGAAGATCTTTCCTATGTCCATCTTTATTTAACTTGTTTCTGGGATAATGAACTTTTTGCCTGAATTGTGCAGTGATTGTATCTGGTTATGAAATGCCATGTTTGTGTGTGTTTGTGTCGCATCTGCATCATATGTTTAACTACTGATAACATTAGCACAAAACATTGGAAATTTACCTGTTAGATGAATTTCTAAAGTTCAAGTCTTGCTGGAAATGACAGGTGTTTGACTATTGAGGTTGTGTGCTGAAATCCTGCTTGCCGAATTATGTTCAGATGCTTTTTCAGCACTGGTACTTGGGAGTGATTGTCTAGGAGAGCCTGGTTTTCTCCACTTATAAAACTGACTGTTTTTAATATTATTGTGTAAAAACAAAGTGTTGAATGTAACACCCCAATGAGATAAATAAAGAAAAAAAATTATCCATTAGTGAATCAGTAGAGGAGGCTGTGGACCTGTGCAGTGTGCTTTCCTTTCATCAGCTGGAATGGTCACAGTGCAGTCTGTAGTGCATGTATATGTATTCATTTATAATTTGGAATTGGTCATCTAAGGACATTTGCATGTCAGCCTTGGTCATGTAAATTAGAATTTATATGTTTCTGGATTCAAACAGTTGTTGGAGAAGGCTTGTATGCTGTCAAACTGACACTTCAACTTAGAATTGTTATGAGACCTGTTTTTAATTATAATACATGTGTAATGTGAGCAAAAGGGAGTGAGACACATTATCTGGCTCTCTGTTTGGTTTGTTACTTTTTATAATACCCTGTTTTTAAAGTTACAAAATTCCTATGAATTCCAGTTTTACCATCACCATGTTACACTTTGTTGTTAGACTTTCATAGTTTTTATCAGATAAAAGTTGGAGACCTTGGTAGGATTCTGTGGAAGGTATTAATATTTTGTAAGTTAAAATACAAGATGCCTTTGATTTTGCGATAGTTTTGTGCAAGTAGAACATACTGTTCATCAGACATGACAACATCACAATTTACTTGAGGACCAGTATTTTATTGTGTGGAGATATTTCCACAAGGCATGCATGTAACAGTGAAAACGTTTTTTGTTTTTCAGTCCCTCTGTGTTTAATGGCAAATCTAAGCAGAAGGCAAAGAAGAAGTCTACTGAGCCATCAGCCAGGTAAGGCGTAAATCACATACTATGTTGTATTGTATCTGATATTACATGCCTGAGTGTACTACATGTGCATTGACATTTGACCAGCATCTTATTTTGTATTATTCAGACAAAAACGTTGATGATTGCTAATAATAAAGTGTTTCAGTGTGAAACTAGAGTATCATAAATACTTCTCTTTTGAAAGGTGAAAAATATAACCTATTGGTCACCTCCAGATTGCAGTGTTTATACTACCGGTATTCAAATCTACGTACAATGTCAGACTTGTGGAGAGACTTGATAATCAATATATATAGTCACCGAGGCAAAAAGGTGAATTTGTGTACAGATTTGATATCTAATGATCTTTTGTTTTCAGACCTAGGACTGGGAAGAAGACTGGGGGGTCACAGTTGTACCCATCCTCCAGAGGCCTAGTGCCTAAATAAGGCTGAGTCCCTATCCAACCTGAGACTGACCTATAACCAGACATAGTGCTGAAGGGGCAACGTGATACTCCCCAAGCTGTGGAGACTGCTTACATGGAGACTGCCGTGTGAACGCTTATGTGTAGTTTTAGTCAGTTTTGAACCTTCCATTTACAGCTGCTGCGCTGTCTAACTTCGAATACTAGCAGAAACAGGGCTGGCACATATGGTGTGCTCAACCTGAGTACCCCTGACTTAGACTCAGACAAATAGGAGCACAATGAGCTGTGTGGTCGAAGGCCATCACCATGGCTGCATTGCTCTCTATTTCCAATTTTACATTCACATTTTCTCATTGTATATATGTACATTTATATTTGTGTGAGGGCGAACATCACATAGCAAGTGGCATATGGTCGGCCATCCCCTGCTGTACAGTGGTGGACAGGGCTGTTGGTTAAACAGTGTTCATTCCCTCACTTTGACCTTCGGACATTCAGGTACATAGTGTCTGTGTTGAATGCAACTAATCTTGTTCTGACATGCTATAACCCTGTCTGAACAATTTTTCCCCATTCTTTGTCAGACAACGTGGATATACATGCATAACCTGTCATCTAGGGTACTTTCACCGTACATCTCTTCATTAAAATACTGCTGATTACCTACTACCTGCCTGTTACTAGATCCAGTCATTTTTCCTTACCTGATTCCCAGTTATAGTGATTTACAAAAACACTGCTTCATTTCTAGGTGTCACAAAGCCATTTACCTGCATGAGAGTGCCACATGAGCTTTATAGTCACAGGCCTTGCTGAAGCATTCTGTTCTTGTGTTTCAGTTCACATGATAAGATCAACGTGTAAACATGTAATAGTAATGCATGTACATGTATTTATAGCTATTTATACCGTGACTTTTCTGTGGTCACACTTATTTGTTGTGTAGGCCTAAGTTGTACTGCATTTCACACTGTGTTTACTAGTGAAGAATTGAACAAATGATAATGTGTGACTTTATCTACTTGTAAATGTCACATTGTAGACATTTGTTACCCACAGCTGAATGTCAGTCTATGCTCAAGTGCTAGTAGACGAGTGTGAATGAGGGCTGTTTCTGGCTATAGTTATCCTGCCATGCAAATGATTCTGCAGCCTCTGTATATGTCATTACCCCAATTCTTGTCATTTTTGGGACACCTGGTGTGCTCTTTCTAGCCAGTATACATGTAATTGAAGTAGGGTATTTAGTTTCTTTTTATTACATGGTTAGACCATCTAATGGATAACATATTCCTATCTTTACTTTTCCAAAAAAACTAGGAGAGAAGTGGAATTCTTTGCTTTCAGCACTACTAATATCTGTCCTAAAAATTTAATGTATTAGGGTGGTTATGGTCGGGAGACAATATAAGCCCTTGTAACCTTGTCAACCATCAACGTCCCACAACACAAAATGATGGCATGGGCCTGTGATATACACATACACCATAAACTTCTACAACAAACATTCATAAGTGGACTAGATCAGGGTTATTCAGAATGTTAGTACAGATGTATTTGGAAAGTGTTTGAATCTCATTAAATTTTTTCCTCGCCATTTAGTAAGTGAAATGTCATTGCGCTCATTTGGTAAGTCTGTGAATGTAAATGTTGGTTTGTATGGCATTGTCTACAAGTATTTATAGGGTCATACCCGTAAATATCCAGTATGTGAAGAATCTGTCCAGCATACTACAGACATCATCTTTATTCCTTTGTACATTTACATTTTGACTTTATTTTTTTTTGTCTATTGCATGCTTTAATATAAGGTTTTACTGTGATAATTCCGTCCTTAGTTGTCAGTATTTCTTGGCTGAGTTTTGCTGTGTGATATTTTTATTTTACTTTTATTATTTATGTCTCTGGGCACTCTAGGTTTTCCATATCAAGTGTTGTATTCATAGAATAATTTGATTTGACCTGGTGCGTAAAACTAACATGATCTCTGTGTGATGACAAAGGCTTTAAAATTTGATTCAATAAACTTATCTGGTGAATCTAATCTGTAAAAGTCCATCTTTTATAAGTACATGTATACACTGTTAATTCATTGCTGATTTGTATTTAATTATGGAAAATTGGTCAGCATTTTTTGTCAGCCTGGCCATTGTTCTCACCTTTTTTGTCAGCCTGGCCATTGTTCTCACCTTTTTTGTCAGCCTGGCCATTGTTCTCACCTTTTTATGTCGCACTTAATCATAATTTCCTTATGGCTGTTTTGCATGATGAAAGTATATGTATTCTAATTTTAGTGGAGGAATGCAAAGCTGTGAGGACAAAACGGTTTGCCCAGAATATCACCCAGGACACACCAAACCAGCAAGAAGCTTATAAAATTTTGATTTCCTGCTAAACATGTTAACATTAATTGTGGCATTGTAATGGGTATGAATAGTGGACGAAGTTTGTCCACAGTATGTAACAGCTGAGTGTGGATTTAGGCCAATGCTTAGTATGTTATGTGGAAATACACAGTTGGTTCTGTACCAGAATTCCTCTCAGATCTGAGTGATTATCCACTGATAATGAACTTCTTTATTGTTGGTGGACCAGTATTTGCAACGAGCTATATACTAGACAACGTTACCAAATCAGGTGTGAATCAACACACACCATTTTCCGGTCATCACAGGTACTATATAAGCTACATGTACACATACTTCCTACCGATGAACACTCAAATTTTTCTCTCTGGAAGACTTTTTTTTTTTGGTCATGTGTCTCTGTGGATATGCTTTTAATGGAATGGTAATACAGGGAATTGGCTTGCAGGGAACCTTTCTTACCTGGCTTAGAATGAAAATGGAACTGGTCAGACTGGTATTGTTGATGTATATGTATACAATGTGGGATAAATTATTCCTTGGTATAGTCCATGCTTAATGTATCCACAGTGGGTCCAACTGACCATTTGCACAAACCCCTTATAAATATTATGTACTCTTATACATTTGATGGCGAACTTTATGCACGTAAGTAATGCTGTGGAATTGTCAAGTTGTATCAGTTGTAATTCACTATTTATTTGATGAAGATCAACATAACAGATGATGCAACCCTTTGTATACGTCAGAACAGCTCTGAATAAATGCCATGCCTTCTACTCTGCCTTCTGTTAAATAGCAACTGACTTCCTAGCTGACCTGGATAATTTTCATAGCCTGCACTAGAAAGTCTTAACCACTGTTAAGATGTAATGCTGGCCCGGGATCACGATGCGATCTTAGGCCTAAGTCAGAATTTTAATCATTAAATTTGGTGTGTTCCTTTCTGTTATTTTAGCAGAAATTTGTTATACAATGACTTACCCATAATTTACGTTGTCAAGCAATATTTTGACCATGCCACATGGGAAATAACAATTTTTAAGTGATTTGAACTTTTGACTGAAGTCCTCTTCGGCTGTACGTGGGTAGGTCTGGCATCCACCTGCGGATGGTCGTGGGTTTCCCCTGGGCTCTACCCAGTTTCCTCCCACCGTAATGCTGGCTGTCATACAAGTGAAATATTCTTGAATACGGCGTGAAACAACAATCAAATAAATATATTTTGACTAAAGTCTAAAATGGCTTCGAGATCCTGGGGCCTGGTGTACTAGGTTCATGCTGGTGTACTACCATGGTGCTAATCAGGTGTAGCGTACAGCCATCATGATGATATATGTGTATGACCATAGTGCTGCACACTAAGACTGCTCTCAGTAACTGAAGCATATTATAAGCCCAATTAGCAACAAAGTTTGCATGTAACTATAATTGGCCTATATACACTATATCTCAGATTTGTTGGTGGAGAAGTCTGGGGAAAGAAAACAGAAAACCACTGCCCTTTGGCAGGTTTCTGACCAATCTTCTGACTTAGATGTACGTACAGTCAAACTGGCAAGAGCTTGGTCCAAGCTAGATCTGAGATCTGTTTCATTCTTCCTAGCTCAGCTGTCAGAAATGTATTAATGTGGAAGCTAAGCTGGGAACATTGTCAACCGATCTCAGAGTAGGTCCAAGCAGGCAATATGATTGGTGATTTTGGACAGTGTCAAGTTTTCAGGACAGGTAATTCCCATCTATCAGTACAATTAACTTAGCGAATAGCCATACCATATTAATAACGGGATGATGACTGGACAAAGCAAACTTTTTCTGCTTTCAAGGCCTCCACAGCCTGGCAATTAACAGAACAATGACCCAGGAGGCTATCACCAATGCTACTGGTGTGAGTTCATGTCTAGCTCATGCTGGTTTCCTTTCTGGTTGTCCGTGGAATGGTTTTTCAGCAACCTGCAGATGGTCGTGGGTTTCACCCGGGCCCTGTCTGATGTTCTTCCAACCAAAATGCAGGCTGCCATAATAGAAGTGAAATATTCTTGAGTACGGCATAAAAATAAATATTCCACTGCCCATTCTCAAACAACACTGATACTATGATGTCTTCTTCACCAGTTCATTCATGAACCTGGCACATAGTTCTATAGCTGTACATAGAAACAGTGTTGTTAATTTGCACTCTGTTTAGCTCCAATCTTCAGACGAGGCCCTTGCTGGATTAGTCGAATACAGCACTAGTCTTGCTGGATTAGTTGAATACAGCACTGGTCCTTGCTGGACTAGTCGAATACAGCACTAGTCTTCCTGGATTAGTCGAATACAGCACTAGTTTTCCTGGATTAGTCCAATACAGCACTAGTCTTGCTGGATTAGTCCAATACAGCACTGGTCCTTGCTGGATTAGTCGAATACAGCACTAGTCTTGCTGGATTAGTGAAATACAGCGAGATTAGTCAGCAATGGTCTTGCCACAGTCAGTGAGATTGAAGGGAGTTTGTCAGGTACATGTACCTCGCTAAATCGGTGGTGTACTAAGCTGACAGCAATCTTATAAGTGAAAAATTCTTGAGTGTGGTGTTAACCGATGAAATGAATCCATCCTTAGGGGCTTTGTCAGTAGCACAAATTGGAAACAAGCATAATGGAAGAACATGTACGGCAAAAGTAATACATGCCCTCTGTGACATCCAAGTCCACAACAGAACAATAACACCTAAGTCTTTCACTTGTCTCTCTACATGCACATAGCAGATTCTAATTGATAATATCCAAGTACTCCCAATAAAAAAATGCAGGTATTGAATCCCGTCAAAGTCTATTAGAGAACAAAAATGGACCTGTTGAAATTAAACAAAATAGCTCAAAGGTGAGCTTCACCTTTACTAAGTTTTCATTTCACACGATGAACCGTTTTGAACAAAAGGGCTCAGAAAACTGATTCCTGACACACAGAGGAGGAGTAAAACTATATACTAGTCCCCTCTGTTAATGGTAGGGATTTAATAACGCCGCTGGCTCAAAGCCACGAGTCAGCAATATCTAGTTCCATGTCCGCAGGGAAGTTTTTTGGTAAACAACTTAAAATCATGTTAGTTACCTTAGATTTCTAGTTACTGCTAATGACAGTACACTAATTCTCCTTGGAGGACTGATTTGTGTCTGTTTCTAAACTCCTGAAAGTCTGATTCTGATTATTAACATGTCGTTTATTGATTCCTACATAAACACAAGAATGTTATTGCATTTACTAGTCAGTCATACGTCTGTGTAAAAGGAACTGTTGCATGTAGTGTTTCCAACACAAATGTTTGAAAACATTATGTAAGTTTCAAGTTTTCCTTAACCATGCATAAAAGATAAAGCACTAAAATCATTTAGACAGTAAAATGCAAAATCTGTGCATTTGTTGACAAGAGCATCCACAAATCATGCTAACATAAATTGCTCACCATACAGAGTAATCAAAAGCTTAAAAAACAATTATTCATGGTCGTAATTTCTTGATGTGCTTTTATGTGTGAATTTCTTCTAAAATCTTTCTTCTAAAAAATCCATATTTCAATACAAACCAAAAGCTAAACGACATGGTTAGCTTGTGCATAATAAATTATGTACTGGATCACCCAATCACTGTAAAGATCCCATAAACATGTTTAGCTCTTCAAGCATTGGCAGCAAGCTAGAATTACATGTACAATTGATCAAAATGTTGCACAGTATGAATAAAGCATCTCTCCACCACACAACTAACAGGTGTAAATTGACACAATTACATATTTGATACGAACAATTTTGATGATGATATAATACATGTACAATTCTTCTTTTACACAGAAACTTACATAATTGGCAGATATGCAGTTTTAAGACTTAAACACCAACATATGAACATATATGGCAAAAGCTAAAGGTTCATATAAAACTCCCCATCCAGAAAAATTCACAATAAAAACAAATCAGTTTTAATGCAGACACTGACTGTTAAAATCGTAACATGTTCACACTATCATGCCAGAGTGGAAAAATTGCATTATGATGGAAAATTACACTCACTGCGTATCTCTCTATATGTGACGTATGAAAACATAACAGGACTACTGCCGTTTAATATCCACTATACGAGTATTTACATTAGGATAGACATGGTTCGATCTATGTCCACAAGAGTTCTCTCCCTTGCCTGCCTACATGGTTTATTAACCCTAAGTTTGGCAGTAAGATCAACTTTCTTTCTCAACTCTCTTTCTCATAAAAGTCCAACAAATTTCATGCTGCACTTGTATTTGTGTATGTTTATAATTGTATAGTTTGTAGTAATTTATTCATTATAACAGACCTGTATATTTTTGTGCTTGTAAAACCACAATACAGGGTGTCTCCCACTATACTGTGCCAATAACTTGAGATTGAGTCAGGGACGGATGTACACAAATACACCAATTACATAACGACATCACACATTTCATTATGGGAGTTTAAGTGGGGTAAGGATTGACTGGTACATCATGGTAGGTTCTAATACTAACCGTATGGTGTCCTACTCGTGTTGGCATTGAACCAACTTTTTCTGTTTGGCTAAAAACTGATTTCTCTGACCACATTTAGATTATCCTAGGGCAGGTTGGCAGGGGATTATGTATTGTTTTTTACTTTGGCTAATGAAAAATATAGGGGTTGTAAACAAATTAACAGTAAGAGTAAAATTTTAAAAAAAGAAAACATCTTCCAAAATATCCTTTAGGAGAAGAGTCCTTATTTAGAGGCTCCGCGAGGGTCCACTGAAGATTTCCGTGGAAATTTTGATAGTACTTTCTTTGCTTTATTTTTGTTGGAAGTGAGTGAACCTTCAGAGTAAAATATATTTTAATATTTGCAGGACAAAGTGGATCACTAAAGTTAGTTTGTCATTTCCGTAGATCAGCTTGTGAATGTCACCATTATTAACAATTTACCTTTTATCAAACCTAAAATCCCACAATGCACTGCACAGGAGGTCAATACACATCTCACCAAACCAATACAACCATGTTAATATCATGAACTGATCACAGATATACATGTACCCTCTATATTCTATCATAGCAGTTCACTGGGATACTCTCGGTACAGTAGCAACAATGTTGTGTAGAGTGTCAGGACTTATTCCCATTACAGGACAGCTGACCACTTACTCCTCCTCACTGGAGCGCAGTGGTTTATAGCTAGTGCCATTCATGTCCAGGTTAAACTTCACTCTCTTTCGTTTAGAACTGTTATTTTCTCTGCTAAATATCTCCACATCGTCACCCTGACTCACCATTTCCATGGACTCGCCCTCGTCCAGTTTGAGGAACTTACTCACACTGTACCGGTCTCCTCGATTAGAGGCCAAGTTTTGCATAATCACAAACAGTACACTGGCAACTGTGCTCATGGCCAGTATTATGTACATTAAAGACATGAGGCTTATCCGAGTGAAAAAGTAACCCGTAATGACCGGCACGCACATTTCCCCGAGGGCAGACCCCACAACCATGACTGCTGTGGCTTTACCCGTCAGTTTCATGTAGCGCTCTGCCCAGGAGAGCCCAGTGGGGAAAATGGCAGACAGCCCTAGGCCTAGAATCAGGGTGCCTGCCCACAGCAGGTAATGGTAGTGACTCACCCCAAAGCTCAGAATCACCGATGCCACCAGGGTCAGCACAAGGTGTATGATTAACATGACAGAGGGGCGGCAACACCGTGCCACAAAAATAGCCATGCCTCGTCCAGCGGCCATGGCACCCCAGAAAATGGCCGTCACTATGGTCCCACGGTCTTTGGACCAAGCAATCGCCTGAACGGCAAATGTCATGACAAAGCCTCCATAAGTGACCTCCATGCCGACATACATGAAGTAAAAGATGAAGAGGAGGATGAGCATCTGGAAGCGAAAACCCCGTGACTCAGTTATCTCCCCTCGGTCCTCGTCAGTTCCCACGCTGGTCAGCACAGACTCACGCTTCTCCCAGCAGTACAGCGTGATGAACAGAACGCTTGACAGCAGGAGGAAAACCGCAATGATCAGGTATGCAAACTGGATCTTTGACATGTGTTTAATGGCCTCCAGCGTGCTCTGCACGATATCCCCGACAGCCTTGAGGGGCTTGTGGGGATGCACTGTGCTCTCTGCTGGGGTAACTGTCATGTTAGGCAGGACACTGATACTGGAGTTGTCACTTGTCTTCTGAGTACTTGTACTTGTTTGACTAAGCACAGTGGCTGTAGACTGTGATGACTGTGCTTTGCTTGATGTAGGGGTGTGGGTGGATGGTGTGGTGACTGGTGCTTTGCTGGCTGTGGTTGAACCGGGTGTAGTGAGAATCACTGTAGATGTCTCTGGGTTGGCTGAGCCTATATTAGCCTGAGATGATGTGTTAAGTAAAGGTGCAGACCCTGTTATATTCTGGCCTTGTGAGGCTGTGTTGTTGTCTGTTTGGTTGGCGTTAGGCACCGATGTGGGCTCAAAACTTGGCTGAGGAGGTAGGGTGGGTGAGGCAGCTGACGAGCTGGACAGTACATCTGGCTCTCGCAGGTGCTTGGTGGGATCCTCTTCGGCAGTGTCACCACGTAGAACATCGTCACTGGCTATGGGTTTCTTTGGCTTAACAGTTGTCGGGACAAACTTCAGCGTTGTTGTTAGCATGGGGCTGGAGCTGCCTGTTAGGTTCACCTCAACCTCCCGTCTGGCAATAATGTGTTCCAGATTCCAGGGCAGGCTCCGAGGGTCTCTGTTCCCCTCCTCCTCCCCATCTGGCTGGCCATACTGAGGCATCACTAGTGGGATATTTCCTCCCTGGATGTGTAAGATCCCCGAACTCGTGGCGTTCAGAGAGGAGTCCACCGCCACTGCTGACAGGAAGGGTTTGGCCAGCAGAGGGGCGATGAATGCCCCAACCCCAAAACAGAAGTGGAGTGTCTGCATGTAAGGTCCACTGTTCTTCCCCCAGATCTGGATACAGTAGATGTTTCCACCTGGGTAAAGATACAAAAAAGGTGGAAATTCTTCATTATAAACAAACAAACATTTTAGGACAATGACCTTGGTTTAAATGCACTCTACTTGGCCCTTTGAACTGCTTAGCAGAAAACAGATCCAAAGTAACATGACTTTGTTCATGACAAGACCTCTAAACTACCTAATGTCAAATAGTCCATGGGTCAAGGCCCAACATTTCACAGATTGGTACCACTCAGGGTGGCCAGATCTTTAGTTCATGTTTTCATATAATAGCCTTAGCAGATGGGTAGCTTTATATAGGTTATGTCCCTTTTAATAAACATACTCATTGTTCAATTTGCTAACTCATATGTCGCCAACAGTCACAAAATAACAGTGCTATTTGAGCCCCCAGTCAACTTTGGAACAGAGGGTTCACCTGTAGGAATATTTCCTTAACTAATACCACGGCCACAAACACCAAAAGAAACTACATGACTTTTGAGTCTTTCAGAGAGACATTCACACTCTCATTTATCTGTGAGCGTGTGCTGTTGATGTTTAATCAACATCTTGCACCTTAATTTGATGTCTTAATTGCATGATGGCTTTAATTACAGAACCCTGGGTGTTGGCAGTCACTGGTTTGTTGTATAGTCAAGTTGTCTGGATAAAGGAGAAGACTACTCTTCTCTTCCAAAAAAC
Source organism: Liolophura sinensis (assembly GCF_032854445.1). Taxonomy (NCBI): domain Eukaryota; kingdom Metazoa; phylum Mollusca; class Polyplacophora; order Chitonida; family Chitonidae; genus Liolophura; species Liolophura sinensis. The sequence goes on from NC_088300.1 coordinate 54,987,548, forward strand.
AAAGTAAAGTGATTCATCCAACTCACTCTGAAACATGATTGTTTGTTGACGTTTTGACCTTGATGTTACATGTACATCTGTCAAGAGCAGCACTTTTTGATTTAGAAGAACATTCCTTATTGGAAGAGTTTTTTAGTGTACGTTTTCATTAACTTCTAGTCAGCTTTTGTTCCTCCCTTGCACTACTTCTGGAGGAACAAATGAATGATTATAGATTAACACCCCTATTTCTGGAAGAAGACTCATGCTGGTGTACAATCTAGAGCTTCTAACACACGACTGCAGCACCTAGGTCTGTCTTGTGTAGGATCCTTTGGTCAAGTGTTTGGATTGCTGTTCTAAGTCTGCTGCCATCTGCATCGAGCTAATCAAACTGGACAGGATGTTCGTGTTTTTTTTGTCCATCAGGGAGCAACTGCATCTACATGATAATCCTTGAAACATCTTTGCCTGTTTTACTGTTGGAAGAGAGTACGGGCACAATGTCATCTTTAAAGAGGGAATATCTTCAAATTATTGAACAGCTGGGTTGAACACTCTGGAAGTAGTTGGAGTATCCCTAGAAAATCTACAAGTTATAGTTACAGGTTAATCACAAGTAGCTTTGGATAGTAGTCAAGTCTCTGTCATGCTAAAAATACTACTAAACTAGCAGTTTTTGAGAAAACATTGTTGAAATTTTCAGAGTCATCAGCAAAACAATGAATGGCGCCTGTCTGCTCCATTTGCATAGTAGTGAATTCATCAACAAATGACATATCCATTAAGTAATGAGTTGCTTTAGGGTCTATTCAGTTAATGCACTTATGGCTCTATACAAGTATGTTTGTGCTATTTAATATAGTAATTTAGCAGCCTGCATCACGTGGCAAAAACCTTACGTGACGTCACTGTTCACCATATGGTCAGAAAAGGGGACTCAAGAATCCTGTGTTTTAAAGGCAATTAAATAGGTTGTAAGAGTTTGAAAACAAAATATTTTGTCTGACGTACACTTCCTACAGTGTTCTTTTTTTTGTCCAACTGCAAAGTAGACATTTACACTCTGCATAAAGTATAACATAATAATTTAGTCCTTAATCTTAGTGTTTGGTGGAACTTTCAATTACGAGTATTTTTGATGGAAAGTCAAAAAAATCTCATCAAAGGTTTGCTCTGACATTGTTGTTTTCAGACTTGTAGATTACAGGTAATGAAAGACACGAACGTTTACTAACCTGAGCTAATCTACCTTAATAATGGTTATTGCTTCATAAACAATGCAAACCACCCTTTTAAATTGGTGTTATTATATACATAACTGAGAGTCAACCATATATATTGACGTTTTTCTTCCTTTTTGTAATTTGCGGAATGCCTTATTAGGTAATTTTTCATTTTATCAAAATGTGTGACAAGGCTACCATTGCAGAAAGGCTATCATGTCTTAATTTACTTCTACTGACCCTATAAACATGTCAGTGCATCATAACATAAATATAGAATGATTGTAAAACTTACCCGTGTCTAGAAATCCCATGGATATGCCTTGGAAGGAGATCATTACTGCGAGAGCCAGAAGCGTCTGACACCAGGGGGCAGCAGCTGTCGCTATCGAGGTGAAGAATAAGATCACGCAGAGCAGAAGTTGTTGATCAAAGCGATCAAAGAGAAATCCTCCGAGGATGGATCCGAGTAGGTAGCCCCCAGAGCGTGCAGTGAAGATGTAAGTGATGTGTAGTGTGTCTGTATTCACTCTCTCCATCAAGTCAAGCAGTGTGGGGCCAGGGATAGCGATACACAGGCCCTGAACACAAACAACATCAGTATAAGCTGGTAAGCTAGAATTCCTTGATTTCATCACAGCAGAAAATTCTCAAAATTTGTTTCTGGCTCAAACTGATTAATGCGGGTAAACAACAAAAACTTCTTTGTTTCTCTTTGACCTGTCCATATCTTTTCATACATCTTTGTGCATACATGTTTATGTTTTGAATATAATGTCAAGATAAATAGAATGTAATCATGATAATTTCAGGGCCTTAACTTGGCTTGGGTCTGTGGACTTGGATTTCTAGAGCAAAGACAACCAGAATGATCCACGCACCATTACACCTCCAACCCATGCCCCTCAATCCTCTTGAAACTGTATTGTTTTGTTTGTTTTTTTCAATGTAAAGCGGTAAAGAAAAATTACAACTCAATTCAATAATATATATATTCATAATATAAATTTGTGAAGAGTTCTTAACCCAATGAGAAAATGGTGACATAGGTTACAAACCAGAGCTAAAAATGCCAGCGAGACCCCAGCTGTTTTGAAGAGCTTGAGGCACCATTTTTTACGTGACTGCGGTTTGAGCCTGTTTGTGAGAAGAGTGGATTGGTCAAATGTGACCTCGTCCTCATCATCTGCCATCATCATGGTGCTCAGTTGTCCTACTGTCAATCCATGTCAACAGGGGAATCAGGTAAGACGACACTCAGCAACAGGATATCTGCAACAGAATTTGCACATTATAATTATGTGTAACGTATAATTTACGTATAATAATCAAAGTTTTCAAACAACACAAAAGAATATTTCCACGGCTTTCACTATCATTTTGGACACAAGGCTACCCTGAAAAAGTAGTCACCTACCTGATAAAAAGAATTAAATATACTAAAATAGGGGCCAAAGTAAACAGCTTTCTGCTCAGTTTTCTACACAAGTAGCAGACAAATAGCTGGTATCCGCCTTCTAATAGCCCTCGGTATTAGTAATATACAAGAAGATTGTGACAAAAAATACACTGAACAATATGATTTTATTATCTGTATAAAGATGAGATGTCAGAATTTCCTTCACTGATAAAAGTGATATCTCAATGACAAGAGTTAGATATCACTTTTGTTATTACACACCCCGGCGCCAAGGCGTCACAAAGAAACATTTTGTTTTATGACGTTCTAATCCTAGCTTAGCAGAATGACATCATAATACAAGTTCAGTCCACTTAACATTTCTTATGTCATGCAACAAGTCGTGACATCATACAGGATGTCAAGTGCGACGTCAGGCTATATACACAAATGTGTGAAGGTCTGCAGCTAAAACAATGCTTAAACTTGTTCGAATACACAAAATCATGCTATTATCAAAACATAAACAATAAATAGAATACTGCACATTGAAAGTTGAATATCATAAATATTTTTCTCGTGAAAGATGGAAAAAATAACCCGATATCATAATAAGATAATTATCATTTTCACATCTCTCACTCGAAAAATATTTATGATATTCAGCCTTCACCGTGCAATATCCTCTATAAGTTATATACTAATAACTGTGTAAACAAAACAATTTATAACAGAAATCCACAACTTAATAGTACATGCATGTTTCTATGATATGAAACCTATCAAGCCTATCCCTTACTATGAAGGGAAAGTAAAATCTATGAGATATATACTTTATGATTAGTTGATACAGCCACCTCAATATCAAAATGACTGCTTCCATGGCCTCATGATTAGACATGTTACAATGTCCACCTTGAAGTCAAAAGCCCTAGGTGGGGGGTCACATGTGGGTGGGGTCATACCAAAGACTTTAAAAATGGTACTTGTTGATGCCTCGCTTGGCGCTCAGCACTGTGAGGTTTGAGCAAGGATATATGACTGGTTGCCCCATTGTCAGTATAATGTGACTGGGTGATGTGTCATGTCTGGTGTCTCAGGCATGATACTTCAGTGCTGGCAGAACTTTGTCGACTTGCCCTGCCATAAGAAGACACGGTAATGTACACACACCTAATGATTCCAAATCGCCATATGTCTGAAAAATTGTACGACATAAAACCCAAACATACATGTACGTACATTCAATAAGACATTTACGTATTGTATGTGTATAACAGTTCCAATGAACTGTTAACTTATATGACGGCAGTAACGTTTACTTTGAGGAGAAAACCAGAGTACTCGAAGTTCACTACCGCGCTTCACTACCTACCGGACAAACCTCCTGACTTTAAGCCGTGGCCGTAGCAGCGATGGACATCTGAACAAGTTTTCATTTAAGACGAATTTCCTACTGTTGAGTTCTAAAATATTTGGAACTTCAAAACTATGTCATCTTTTCCACTGTGAATTTGAACAATATGTTCTACGAAATTTACGGATTATTCACGTGCAACCGTCACGCGATTCTGTTCTTTTTAGTATAATTTTTGACATATCAATTATCACAGTACTGTTGTTGTTGTAATAACTCCTTCACTCTTTGCCAGAGGACAACGTGTATATGAGCTTGTGCTGAGTGAACCATATCAAACGAATTTCCATTATTACGAATTGTTGTCTATTTACCAGAAACTCTCCACGTCCTCATCTGAACACATGTATGTGCCACATCGCTATGTTTTTTCTATCAAACTGACGTTGTTCTTTTAGCAGGTGTCCAGCAAACAGCGCCCCATTACGCAATAAGGGCAGTAACTCTCAAAACTAAAATAATTTCATGTTGTAGACAGAGTATTGTCCCCTTGAACGCACCATTCATTCTTGTCACGCGTTCTTTCGAGACACAAAATCCCCTAAAGGGGGAGAAAACCAAAAAGCATTATATTCTCTAAGGCTTTTTATAACGTGGAAGTGCAGTTAAATATTTATGTTGTAAGGTGAATTTTATGGATCATATTTGATATAACTTAGCGAATGATAAAAGCACTATCTCATTCAAATCTAAAAATCACGACTATGATAAAGAAAATCACGCCGCAAGTATGGCCTTTAAAGCCCACCTTAAAATTTAAACATTTACCAGTAACTGCACCTTTCTCGGTTCAAAACAATGGTAATAAATAAATAAATAAATAAATAAATTATTTAAAAATGGTCTCTTTGCTTTGTTTTCGTATTAGGCCTTCTGTGTGTTAACTGTGAGGACAACACACCATTTTAAGTAATTGTATACCACTTGACGTCTGATAAATAGCAGTTGTAATCATTGAATTTTTTTCTCAACTAATTCTCAACAAAGCCATATGGTGGTAGGGGGCGTGTAATTTGCTACTATATAAGCATTTACACGAACAGTTAGAATAAAATCCTAAACGAGGCAAATGAACAGGATACGTATTTCACTGGTCACTTTATATTATACACATATTGGTAGATACGGTTACCATGGACTTTCGGATGAGGAACATTATACCATTTTTGGGGCCTCCGTGGCTGAGGGTATTAACCTGCTAAAGCAGCACAATGACTCCGGAACCCCCCCCCCCCCCCCTCTCCCCCATCAAAGTGCTCGCTGTGAGTTCAAGTCCTCATTTCCTTTAACTTTAGAACAATAGTTGAAAATCAGCCAGATGCTGTTTAACCTCAGTGCAACTGTCGATACTGGACCATCGAGTTGAGTGTGACGCCATCAGTACTCGAATTTCAAGTATTGGGCTAGGCGTTCTGAATAGTTACTATAGGACATATCTGTTACTTTCATAGCGGCTTATAGGATGGTCGAGTAAAGGGGTTTATGCTCGTCGGAAATTTTTTTTCCAGATTTAATTTCCCGCTATGTGGAGCATTCCGAGAGACATTTTATGACGATTTAAGACTGGTGTTGATGGATTTATTGTCTTATTATTGTTATTATTCACTGGCACAAAAAAACAACATTTATTTATTTATTTGATTGGTGTTTTACGCCGTACTCAAGAATATTTCACTTATACGATGGCGGCCAGCATTTTGGTAGGAGGAAACCGGGCAGAGCCCGACGGAAACCCACGACCATCCGCAGGTTGCTGACAGACCTTCCCAATTACGGCTGGAGAGGCATAAAAAAATTAAAACACATTTTAGAGTTAGGCCTATATACTGACCACACCCACCCGAGGTGGGACAGCACTGTAAAAACAAATGATGCATCTTTATAGCAAAATTGCTGATTGGGCTACTCCTCTCTGTAGATTTATTTATTGATTGGAGTTTTACTCCGTACTCAAGAATATTTCACTTAAATGAAGGTGATCAGCATTATAGGGGGGAGGAAACCTTGATTGACTTAATGACTCACTGTATAAAATCTGTTCATTATATAGGCCTAGCAGGACTTAGTGTAGGCCTTGCAAAACATAGTGAAGTCCTATATAATACAGGGATTTTATACAATAAGTCATTACGTCAATCAAGGTTTCCCCCCACCATGTAATGCTGGCCGCCGCGTATAAGTGAAATATACATCAGTACGGCGTAAAGCACCAATCAAAAAAAAAATACATAAATGAAGTCAATCGGTCCACCAATCAGTCGGGTGTTAAAGAAGAGAGCGCTTGTACCTCTAGTAGTTAATAGTCCGGTTCTTCACACGTTCCCACATGTACTAGTATACAAAGGTTTCCGGTGACAGAGCGAACTGAGTATACGGTGGTACGCCATATTGGTGAAAGCCTAGGGATCTCCGACGAACCAGCACAAGTGCTGTCGACTTCTTTTTGCCATCAAGACCCCGAGGTCAGCGGGGTGAGTCATTCTGGCTGGGATTGAACTACCACCTGGAGTAATACCAGTTAGTGTAGGTGTTTCTGGCGGTGTTATTCTCTTGATTTATGACCGGCCCGAATAGGACAGTTGGTAGAGCGTCCGCTTCGGGACCGGTAGATCCAGGATCAATCCTTGATCAAGTCACACCTAAGACTTTAAGGATGTAACTTCCTCGCTTGGCCTTCAGCATGAAGGGGATAGCGCAACGACTGGTTGACCCGTATCAGTATAATGGCTCGGGTGGGGCGGCTTGCTTCGGTAAGTCGTCTCATTGAAGCAGCACTAAATAAAAGAGCGGTGGAAATCCGTCCTGCAACAAGGAGGCACATTACACGTACATGCACCCTTCATATCGGACATTGTCGACATAGACTTGCCGTGCAACAAGGAGACACAATACATATGTATATGTATATACACCTAATGACACCTCGTCCCCATATGACTGAAAAATTGTGAAAAACTGTTAAGTACTACGTTAAGCCCCAAGCATTCATTCATTCATATCGGACATTCGAATATCAGCCATCAACCACATTGGACGTTCTGGGTAATTCATAGCAAGGCCAATTTTCAAAACAATCTTCAGCGCAAAGCACCAAAGACCTAGTCTAGCATGAAAATATTACGAATAGTGTAATACAAGACAGTGTAATATCACGTAAGAAATTAGGTCGGATCCATGCGAAGACAAATTGTCAACAGTTTTCAAAGATGACTGTAAACTCCAAAGAATGTTGTAGGCGAATGTATAAAATAAGTATCCAAAACGTCCATATTGTTACCCTCCAAAAGTTATTCTATTAATTTTAACAGAAAGTCTGTTGTCTGAGAGATGCTAGAATGTATTCTGTTATTATAAAACCACATTCTGTCATTTTCTGCCTGTAGAGTCTGCCATAATATCCCGTCAGAATCTTTATGTTGAATGAATAGAATATCTGTATTATATTTAACCGAACAATCTGCTGGAATAACAGAAAAAATTCTGGCATCACTCAGACAACAGACTTTCTGCTAAAATTAATAGATTAATTTTTTGAGTGTCATTAAAATATTTATCTTAATTGCGCTTTGATTGCAAATGTTTATATATCCAACGTGTCCATCTGATTAAACACGATGGAGATACGGAACCGAGTTAAGCGGAATTACTCACTCATGAAGTGACAGAGATTCTTGGTACCCCGTCCATATTTACTGACAAGAAAACTGTACACATTGTTAAATGTAAGTGTGAATTAAGGCGTTTAATGGAATATCCCTGGTGCACTAGTTTTTGCAGTAATAAATTGTGACATTAACTTAAACAGGTGCACAACACCGTATAGGGTCTAACAAATGCTACATGGCGAAGTATGTATTCAGGCCTTCACACCCTATTCGTATACATGTATATGAAGAACCCATCGATATATATTGTTATCCGGTCTGCCAGCAACCTACGGAAGGTCGTGGATTTTCTCCAGGTTCTTCCCGGTTTCCTTCCACCACAGTGCTAGGCGCCGTATAAGTAGAATATTTCTGAGTACGGCGTAAAACACCAATCAATAAATAAATAAATATATTGTTATCCATGTTCAAAGAATTTACAATGGAAAAAATTGCAACAGTCCCTCTTATCGTATAAGTTCACATAAGATGTACCACCTGTAGAGTCTGTAGTTTTCTTTAAAATCCACAGAAAGTGGATATATATTTTCATAGCCTTTGCTCTTTGCTGTGGTTTAAATTTAGCAGTCACGCATGCGTCTGACCACTGAGCCACACACTGCTCCATGAGTGTGGACGTGGACTGGGAATTGTGCTCCTTTGTTCTGTGTGATAAATCTGATCTATAACTGTTATGACATCGACTGCTTATTGGTTTACCCCCAAAATTGTTGCCGCTCTGCATTTAGAAATAAGGCATGCATGCATGGTCACCGCTTGGATGTCGAAAAATAAGCCTGTTCTTGTCTCACATTTGACCTTCTTGGTCTACGAGAAGAGCATGACTGCGTGATTGAAGACACACGTCTCTAACTTCATCATCATATCGCCCGATGATGGCACGAAGTGATGGAATGATGACACGATGTTGCCATGATCTTCGCTTTGTACCATCGTGCCATCGGTTCGGGCGTGTACATCGCGATGTGAAATATATAGCTATACAAGCGATATATACATTTGGTTTGTAATCCAAACACCTATCGTTTGTCGCTTTCTTGTGGACAAACACTGGTTACGACTACTTTTGTAATTTCGTCATTACAACGGATTCCACTACACCCTCTCATCCGTCCTTCGCTTTCTTGTGGCCAAACACTTTCTATGACTACCTTCGTAATTAATTAATTATAACAGATTCCAGTACTATTCCCGTTGACTTCTTGTGAGCATACACTGAAGTACATCCGCCCTTCGACTCCCTCTGGACATACGCTCATATATATCCGTCCGTCGACGTCTTGTGGACAACTACTGATGTACATCCGCCCTTCGACTCCCTGTGGACATACGCTGATGTATATCCGTCCGTCAACGTATTGTGGACAACTACTGATGTACATCCGTCTGTCGACGTCTTGTGGACAACTACTGATGCACATCCGCCCGTCGACTGCTTGTGGACAAGCACTGATGTACATCCGCCCGTCGACTTCTTGTGGACAACTACTGATGTACATCCGCCCGTCGACTTCTTGTGGACAACTACTGATGTACATCCGCCCGCCGACTTCTTGTGGACATACGCTGATGTATATCCGTCCGTCGACGTATTGTAGACAACTATCGATGTACATCTGCCCGTCGACTTCTTTTGGACAACTACTAGTGTACATCCGCCCGCCGACTTCTTGTGGACAACCGCTGATGTACATCCGCCCGTTGACTTCTTGTGGACAACTACTGATGTACATCCACCCGTCGCCTTCTTGTTGACAACCACTGATGTACATCCGCCCGTCGACTTCTTGTGGACAACCACTGATGTACATCCGCCCGCCGACTGCTTGTGGACAACTACTAGTGTACATCCGTCCGCCGACTTCATGTGGACAACCACTGATGTACATCCACCCGTCGACTTCTTGTGGACAACCACTGATGTACATCCGCCTGTCGACTTCTTGCGGATATACTACTTATGTACATCCGCCCGCCGACTTCTTGTGGACAAGCACTGATGTACATCCGCCCGCCGACTTCTTGTGGACAACTACTGATGTACATCCACCCGTCGACTTCTTGTGGACAACCACTGATGTACATCCGCTCAGCGACTTCTCGCGCATATACTACTGATGTACATCCGCTCGTGGACTTCTTGTGGACAACTACTGATGTACATCCGCTCGCCGACTTCTTGTGGACAACCACTGATTTACATCCGCTCGCCGACTTCTTGTGGACAACCACTGATGTACATCCGCTCAGCGACTTCTCGCGCATATACTACTGATGTACATCCGCTCGTCGACTTCTTGTGGACAACTACTGATGTACATCCGCTCGCCGACGTCTTGTGGACAACCACTGATTTACATCCGCTCGTCGACTTCTTGTGGACAACCACTGATGTACATCCGCTCAGCGACTTCTCGCGCATATACTACTGATGTACATCCGCTCGTCGACTTCTTGTGGACAACCACTGATGTACATCCGCCCGTCGACTTCTTGCGGATATACTACTGATGTACATCCGCTCGTCGACTTTTTGTGGACAACCACTGATGTACATCCGCCCGTCGACTTCTCGCGCATATACTACTGATGTACATCCGCTCGTCGACTTCTCGCGCATATACTACTGATGTATATCCACTCCCCGGCTTCTTGTGGACAACCACTGATGTACATCCTCTCGCCGACTTCTTGTGGACAACCACTGATGTACATCCGCTCGCCGACTTCTTATAGACAACCACTGATGTACATCCGCCCGCCGACGTATTGTGGACAACCACTGATGTACATCCGCCCGTCGACGTATTGTGGACAACTTCTGATGTACATCCGGCCGTCGACTGTTTGCGGATATACTACCGATGTACATCCGCCCGTCGACTTCTTGCGGATATGCTACTGATGTACATCCGCTCGTCGACTTCTTGTGGACAACCACTGATGTACATCCGCCCGTCGACTTCTTGTCGACAACTTCTGATGTACATCCGCCCGTCGACTTTTTGCGGATATACTACTGATGTACATCCGCCCGCCGACTTCTTGTGGACAACCACTGATGTACATCCGCCCGTCGACTTCTTGTGGACAACCACTGATGTATATCCGCCTGTCGACTTCTTGCGGATATACTAATGATGTACATCCGCTCGTCGACTTCTTGTGGACAACCACTGATGTACATCCGCCCGCCGACTTCTTGTGGACAACCACTGATGTACATCCGCCCGCCGACTTCTTGTGGACAACCACTGATGTATATCCGCCTGTCGACTTCTTGCGGATATACTTCTGATGTACATCGGCTCGTCGACTTTTTGTGGACAAATACTGATGTACATCCGCTCGCCGACTTCTTGTGGACAACCACTGATGTACATCCGCTCGTCGAATTCTTGCGCATATACTACTGATGTACATCCACTCCCCGACTTCTTGTGGACAACTACTGATGTACATCCGCCCGTCGACTTCTTGCGCATATACTACTATAGGCCTACAGTTGTTATGTGACTATTTTCGTAATTACATATATATTGCACGATGTCATATAAACTTCTGTGAATATTGTAAATATGATGTAAAGTTAGAAGTACAAATCTGAAACCTAGCCATTGTGTTTTAAACAGTATACATTTTGTTCAGTCTGCATGTTTTATGTGTCCTATCCTAGCTAATACGTTGACACATTCTGTGTTTATTTACATTCATGTTTCAAACAATATAATAATTTCTTTCAAGAAAACCGCAAAATATGTCAAATATATTATGTTTCTCAAATTCCGTTAAAGAAACGTTACTACCTCATTGAAAGCATAGCATTTAAATCATAATTCTTTTATTGAAATAATATGGCACACTTAATATACCTCTAAACAACATAAAGACCTAAAAATCTGAAATGAATACAAATAAATAGCTCTCATGAATAGCTCAGACTTCTGGAAAACTTCCAGCAGATACTTGGACATCGTACTTGCTCAGTCTCCCGCCAAAACTGAAAATGAACAAATATGTAGATGATCTTAAAGCTATGCATGGATGGAAACCAGTTAAGACCAAAGTCTGACCAAGGCACTAACTGATGACTTGATGGTACAAATCGAAGATCATGGTACCATCGCTACTTACGAACAGTACTAACGCTGGCCTCACCCAGCGGCTGCCATATACATACAACCTCAACACATAGCGTGTGTTAAATTTAATTCGAGATGCCCGGTCAAAGTGCCTTATTCCTTTGATAACGACATAGCATCTTGAGATATTACCAGCCACCCAGAGGACAAATTTTCCTAGTCCTATTATGAATGGAACGACCAGTGCAGCTATTAATTTAAACAGTTCTGGGATAAAACCTGAAAAAGAAAGATCAGGTGACCATACTTCGCCGGTTATATTGATCAGACGCATTATCGTGAATGCTCGAGGGCATGTTTTCCGCACTTTGCCACAATACTTTTTGTATTATTAACTACTATAATAATAATAATAAAAAATTACCTATATGGCACTCTTCTTGGCCATGCGGAGTTTTAGTCAATATCTGAGTAAAAAGGACGTCGTAACATAAAAAGACATCGCCATTAGTTGTACCAGTATTCATGTTTTTCTTTCTCGTGAGTTGAATAGAATATCAGTAGGCCCACATAGTCGGGGCAACCTTTGTAATTAATCATTTTGTAATGAACCATTAATGGCATTTCACCCAATTAAACAGGTTTCTGTCAAAATTGTTGTGAAGCTATTCAAGATGTTCTTTTGGGTAATGGTATAAAATTCCATGTGATTTTCTTCCTGTGCAGACCTAATCTACTGTTACTCAAGTTTTCACAGAACAACCAGCACCCCACAACGTTGTATCAGGTGACAAGTATCCCATAGTTACGGTATTGAAGTTCAGAGTAAATCAAATAAATCAAATATCGCTGACTGAAGTCACTCCAGCGTCTTGGGCTTGTGATATATGTTCCAATTTTTATTCAGGCTCATGGAAATTAACCAAATTTAATTACTCGCGTTATGCAATTAATCACGATGTAATAAAGATCAGTGAATTTGACTTGTGCGTTTGTACGTATTACTCACAGCACAGCGAACAATTCCCCCGAGCATATTAATGTGAAATGGACATCCATCAGAAGTGTGCAGTGGAGCATGTAGATCAGGAGAGCTTGGCCGAACATTGATGTCACTTCCTGCAGTTATTACCATGGAGAGCGCGCGACCGCACAGTAAACAGCGCCCCCTCAAAGGTCAGCTCAGATTTTACGCAATGTCGGAGCGCGAAGAGACTACCAAGATGACGAATTGGCGAGGCGCTGAGTCAGCTGGACGATCGTCCTTAGGCCTCGCTTCGATGATCACACACTTTATTGCTCAAAAGTCAGCCGTTTTGGGGGATACTCAAGGTTTCTCAACTCCCAATAAATCAGCCCTTCAAACGGAACTTGGAACCGCGGAAGACATAAACTCCACTTGGCTACTCCCGTGTCCTCACACCCTTATTCCTGGCACAAGTAGAGAAATCGTTAGCGAACTATCTCCAGCTATCTGCTCGAACATCGTGTCACCTGCGCCATCTATCTGACCAATTATCGGAAATCCATGCTGTGATCTCATTAGGTGATAAGGCAGTGCCATCACCTGTAAAGCACTACGGAGTTGTAAGATGCGATCTTTCTCACCTGAAGAGCACGATGTATTGTGAGGAGTGTTCGGGGAGTGTTCAGGGAGGAACACGTATACAAGTCAGTCAGTCTATTGACGGCGGGCGGGGAGCAAACGCAAAGCACTTCCTGAGATGTCAGCCTCAGATAAACAACTTCTCCGCACCATGAACAATACAAATGACCTAAGTTAATGTAACGATATGGAAATTCGCCCATACAGATCGACCCCAGCTCAGCGGTACAGGTGCAGTGTAAAATAGTGCTAAAACAAAGTCGGTGCCGCAATAAATAATTCATCAAAGATTTATGTGGCCCGATCATGGAAAGATCGGGGCTATTTAACCCGAGCACAGATGATAAGCATTGTCCAGATGTGTCTAACGAGCCAAAAAAAAAAAAAAATAGAGGAATTCCATGAAAAGACTGCTCAAGCCGAATGTGTTGATGTTATTGTTAGTTATTGTTGATGTTGTGAAGTTTAGGCCATCTTGTTAATGACAAGAGTCGAGGTGAGGGAGGGGGGGGTTCACAGAAAAATCACAAAGACTGTGGGAAACACGTGGCTTGAGATTAATCTGCCTGATGGAGTTAGTAATCTCTAAATGTGAGCCTCTGCACTCCTCTAAATGGCTTCGTTTATTTAGAGTCGATGAAGAGTATAACGCATTCTGAGTTATCATATTAAACTTCGTAAGCCTTAAGAGGCATTCCCAACCAGTGGCCTTCCCACTGAAGGGCATATACCACTCCAACGACTAATATGTTCACTTCACTTAAACAATATATTCATGACTGCTTCGGTGATAGAGGGCGCCGTGTGGGGTCGCTGGTGATTACCTGCTGCAAGATGGGCGCCGTCTGTTCTTCTTTTTGAAAGAGATTTGTTTTTGTGACTTCCACTGGGAAGCACGCTTGTATAAAATTAGAAAAGAGGAGCAACTTAACAAGGTGGGTGTGAGAGTAAAACTGAAACCCTGGAGCTCTGGGAGTCGGCCAACCTCCTCCCACTAAACCTTGCCGCTAAAGAATTACTCCAATTAAAATATTTACGAGGTCTAACAGCGAGACTGGGTGAATAAGACTATAAGTGAGTGTGGCAGTGCTAATTCCACGGTAGATTACAGCCCCGGCAGGTAGGCCTGTCCCTGCCCAGCCGGCCAGACTGCCGCTAAACACCGGTGATTGTTCCGTGGCCTTCCCTCGCCGATGTGACAGACAGCATCTGCTAGCACCCCGCTAGTTTAACCTCTTCAAATTTATTAACACAGACAAAGACAATGGCCGTGGATTTCTGGTCTGTCAGTATATTGCGTTAAGACTTGAGTCTCGATTTATGGAATTTTATAAAGAAAGTATTCAAAGGAAACCTTCTCCTCATAGTGTGTGAATCAGGTTAATTGATGACTAGTTTTTCAATGATTTTCAAAAGTTTCTCTTGCAATGTCTGCAAACGCTGCACTACTGTAATTATAACGATCTATAGCCCGGAGCGCTAAAACTCAGAGACTTCGAACATATTGTCAAGATGGCGATGTTGACCTCCGCTACAGCAGCCGTCACTTAGATCACCTTCCAATCCCGGGGTAAGCTGCCACTAGCCAGGACTCGACACTTCCCCAGTCAGCTAAGTTAATTCACTTCCGTCAAGAACTTCTTTAGTTCACACGGACAACAAAGACTCCCTCCATGGTCGTTTCTATGTACATCAACTCTCCGCGCAGAAGTCTCACATGAAGGAGTCAAGTATTGAATGCCATGACCTCTGATCTGCTTAGAAGCTTTCGGCGATATCATATCTGATGAAGAGAGGTTAACTTCACAAATAACCCCAACAGAATGGTATCTAACGTATGGTCTATTGGACAAAATAATAAGTAATGAAATAGGACTGTGCCATTAAATTTATTTGTATTTTTGACTGGAGTTTTACGCCGTACGCCAGAATATTTCACTTATACGACGGTGGTCAACATTATGGTGGGAGGAATGTGGACAGAGCCCTGGGGAAGCACTGCCATTTAAAGAGAAGTTAACAGTTTTTAATGATGCCAGATAGACACAGGCAATGATCTCTGTTAGGAACCAAATCGTGTATCATTCCAGAGTTTTATAATTTGTCGGTAATAAACAGTTGTGCTTTGATTGCAACTGTTTGTCTATCCATTGTAGCGAACTCATTCAAAACACTGCATATATGCTCTCCCTTTAGGTCTTGAGATGTTAAGCGTATAACTCGGCGCAATTATATATGTGAAGCGGTGATTGAGGTTGTAAGAACTCTATGTCCATATATATGTACTGTTAGGGTATCGGTATAATAATCCAAAATCAATTCCCGATAACGAGACTAACCTGGGTCAAACAGAGTAACACTCTCAAACACTCAAATGGTTGGTTTAACAATTTAATAAATCAGAAAAGAAAATAATGATTTAAACTGCAAATAGCAATGCACAGGATATATATATAATAAATGTTACAATAGTACACACTCTTATGTATTCACAGTAACATTTCAGAAAATTAACAGTGAAAGCGATGAATGGAATATCCTGGACACAGTCATTTTGATAGTAATACCTTGACTGAAGTCGCAAGCACTCTATACATGTGCAGCACATATAGAACATGTAAATTTGCTGAGAAATTTGGGAACATAGTCATTTGTGATACTGTATAAGAGGGGGAATCGAAACCAAATTATGTGTCTTGATCGGGCTTATGACAACAACAACGTGCAACATCTGGTCTGTTGGTGATGTAAGAACTTGACATATAACGTCCCGACAACAACAATCAAACTGGTTGATGATATATTACATTTAGCTACGATGAAAGGGTATAAAACAAAAATAATGCTTCATGCAGGCAAAATTGCATAAATCTGTATTTGCTGTATATAGTATGTATGTTTGTGTGCTTAGTTTTACGCGGTACTTATCAATTTTTCAGAGCTTATAGGTGTTGTTACAGATAATGTGTATTATTTAAGGTTTAAATGCGTGTATATTTCTAAACTGTTTGTCAGAAATGTTGACGCTTTGTCGAATTTTCCACGCGAGTATACCTTGGATGGTGAAGTGTTATGAGGATGTTACATGCTTATGTTTAATACAAAGGAGATGTACTATACAGATTGTACGATAAAAGGTCTGCACCCTGCGGATGGTCTTGGGGTCTCCTGGAATCGACCCGTTGTTTCCCCACCATAGTGCTGGCATCCGTCGGGTAAGTGAAATATAAGTGAAATTTTACGGTGGTGTTACCCTATCTGGAGCACGTATGGATCATCTTTTACTACTAGGAAGAATTCAAAAGTTTATCAGTGTGCATCTGTCTTAATCTGACCCAAAGTAAACACATGGGTCCAGGTCTTTTCAATCATAAAATGCTGAAGTTTTCTAAATTTGCAGTTTTGATTTAATTTGCAGTTTTCTAAAACCTTTTGCACTCTCCCCCAAGCCCCAAAGAATGTTAAGATTCCCGAAAATGATTGCAGTGTGTATATCACATTATCCATGTGTATAATAAACGCCAATTTGGATATACATGTATGTACAGATGCTAGTGGAGATAATTTGGAAACCTTACTGCCATTTAACAATGGAAAATTATCATATGAATGGCATTTCATTTTGTTTGAAACTCTGTAAAGAATGTCCTGTGTCAGACGCATTTAAGTCTTTCGATGAAACATCACAAATTCTGATAAATTGTGTTGTTACAGCATTCCATGCACTGTGAAGATTTGGCAGATTTCCTAATGTCAAGTGCGAGAGTTGTCCCGTGAATTCTTGAATAGAGTATGTGGGCAGAATATTGTCTGCAACGATATATTCATTGGTAGATTGAAAAAAAAATCATCTCAAGACAATGGCGTGGATGCACCGTCAACCATATTGTACAGTCCACAAAGGAATCTGGGCTTTGAAGTAATGGTGCACATGAGGTGTGAGCTGACCAGCAGGTGATTGTGTCATCGTGAAATCTGTCGTGAATAGGTAAAATCCTGTCGTTCGAGTCTGCATACTGGATCCTGTATGCATGCAGTCTTCATCAATTCCCTTTGATGAAATATATATTTACCGGTACATCTGAAAATTTCTACTGAGTTTTACGTTTTCGCACGGTACGGACATTAAAAATAATACAGAATGTAAATTCTGTGTATAAACCATTATTTTGTTCCACTACTTCTTATTTTCATACTTGATTCTGACTGTGCAACCGTTGTTCGCTAGCTTTTGTCAACGGTTTTCGTTAACGGACTAAGTGAAGATGCGACATGAATGTAAGGAAAGATTCCATATTTTCCGTTAAAACCTCCTGTCCATCAAAGACAGCAGCATGGACTCATTTGGCGAGGCCTAAAAGCACGTTATGTCAAACTATTTGAGGCCATTATGCCGCTTTCAGATTAACATATCACAATGACAACTGATTAGAGCCGTGATCAGTTAGTATCGCTTTAATCGAGAGAAGACTAGCGGGAATTTGAGCAGGCCGATCTGTGCTGGAGAGAATCCCACTGTGTTCGGGGCGCGAGAAACACAGCCTAAAGCATTAGGTAGGCGGGAGGGTTGACAGCCGGTCCCCAAGAGTAGCGGCGATGACAGAGAGATGACAGCCTGTGTTAATTACTCATTACTGTTTGCTAATTACTGGGGACGGTCCGGTATCGGGCAGATGTCCGTGTTACAACTGTCGGCATTTTGTAGCCATCACTGTCGTTGTTTAATCGTCCTCTCTCGTCCCGCGAGACTCGCAGTTCTGAGGTCGGCGCGGAACTCGGCGGGAGATGGAAATGGCGGAGTTGGCACACATCTGGAAGAAAAAAAAAAGAATATTTGTGAAAATAATGAACACTGCCTCGACAGACTTTACCACAAAGAAGTCCTTCGAATTTTAATAATATTGCTGGTTATTTTTAAAATCATGCATTTCAAAAATTGCGACCAGCAAATTGTTCAATGTCCATGGTCCAAAAGTCTTTCATCAGTGGTAATTCTCAGCATATTACAGTTACTTAAATTTGTCTGTAAGGGGCATTTGTTCAAAATATTTTCATAACTTTTCAGTGGTAATAATAATAACCCATAGAGCAATTTTGAAAGTGTTGAGGTTATATACTCATCGTTTAATGTTAGTTTACAAGGTAATAATCATTTAAACTCAGTAGTCACCATATTTACCAACAAGAATGTGAGAATGTAAAAATAGTTCGGTCCTTGGCTGAAATGAGCTTATATTCGTCCCTTGCAGTAGCAGCCAAAATATTTGCTAAAACTATAAATCTTTGTAAACTTTTACAATGCTTTTGAATACTTGTAACATTTATCAATTTTCGTTAGTAACCGGCTAAGCCTTCTATTAATCTTTTTAAAACGTGCCTGAATGTATTAATTTTCTCATTTACGCTCCTTACGCGGTTAGAATTATATAGGTAATAACCACTACGAGAGGAACGTATGGAAACGGACAAAAGTGGGATTAATATAAAACCAATCCGTATTTTGGATTTTATTGAAAGAGCCTATTAATATGGCATCCCAAGTCTTACTACTACGTCGATTAAAATGTATATTTTATCTATTGTCTGGCTTGGCTATTATTGCAAAGTTCTGCAAAGTTAAATATTATTGAGGGATTGTTCCATAAATGTTAGCCGTTTTCTGGGTGCAGAAAGTAGTTATATTCTGTGATAAAACCGATACAAGCATCGTTTATTTTTGTTTCACTTCCGCTGATGAAAGAATTAAGACTGTACAACGGTGATATTACCCTGTAGACGGTGTAGACGAGCACTTGTAATGGCGCAAGCAGTTGTGCTCGTAATTACTAGTATATATGCACAAGCATTTCTTGGATCCATCACCCTATATACATGTATATCACTGGTATAATAATTGTTTGACTGACACGGCTATATATGTGCTTAATGTCTGGCAAGCTGTTTCTCTGTAGCGGTTGAATATGGGGTTCCTTGTTGTGTTTTGACAGCACGAGACAAAACCTCACCATTTTCTCAATCTGCGGACGAGTCTGGCCTTCTACAGGAACCAAAGTCCTTGCATTACTGACGGTCGGGCCGGTGATCGCTGACTTTTGCTGATGCGAGGCAACAGCGGAAAATTTCAAATTGTCTTGAATGATGGGATTTTTCGCTAGACCGGCGATAAACGGGTCTGATCAGAGATTCACTCTGTCAGACCGATGCTATATGCTGGTATAACAGCAATTCGGGTACTTTTTCTATCGCCACCATATTGCCCTCTTTATACATGAGTCGTATCATGGATGCATCTCAAGTGTCGGGATATATGGTGATTGCTCTATATGTATATCTCCCCATCACGTCCACGGCAAATAAGGCAATGGCACAACAATGACAAGTCAGGCAGGTTCAAAGGATAATGCTATAGTTTTAGACAATACATCCGATGTGAACAATATTTCAAATTCTATAGACGGCGTTTAGATTAACATTTAGCATTTTTGGTAACGGCATATATCCACACCGGGTAAACTAAGTAATGCACATTAAGGTATAATTGGTATCAGCCAATTTTGATAAGTATATATATATATAAATATATATAAATATATATACTTCTGATTTTTGACTGACAGATAGGCAATCATTGCAATAAAAATAGGCGGTTCCTAATTCAATCATGGTATTAAGGCTCGAGAAGTCGCTCATTTTCACAATAGCAATGACTGCATCTATTATTTCCGTTCAAAGGTCAATTTAAGATATTTTATTGTTTGTCAATATGTAGGGTGCCAAAAAAGAAACGAACAAGTGAATTTTGGTAAAGTAAATATCCTTTAATTCAGTAAGTAGGACAGTTATGTTTATACCGTATATCATTTTCAGCAAAGTTGCACAATGAGATAGTGAAAATGTGAATGGTGATAAAACAAGTAAGAGAAGCTCATTTAGGGAGCGAAGGTCACTTGTATATGCATATGTATATAAGCATGGAGTTCAACGTCGTACGTAACAATCTTTCAATGATATAACCACGACGAATCTTCCGTCGTGTGCATATGATGTGCCTTCTTGTGGCAGAGCAATTCCATGACGCCACTGAAGTATTGTGCCGAAGACACCAGGTGTATGATACCCCATCCATGCAGTCGCATTTTGCTGAAACTCGACCAATCAGCCCTATTTCTTGCTCCAACCCAGACAGCAGCAAGTACCTATTCAAAAGGCTATAAAGGCATTGTATACACTATATCTTTGCATGGTTGACTTGGGATGATCATTGTTGTGCAAAATTGTGTCTGTTAGAAACATGCTATATATTTGCAAATTTTAGAAATGAAAGTCAGTTATAAGACAACAATTAAACATCGGGGAGAGGGGGAGAGTTTTGGGATCATTGTTAAGTAACTTTAAAAGTAAAGTGAACTATAAGATCTTCCACACCGTAGCGCACAAACAGTTTGATGGTCTTAATTTATCCAAGACATGACCTGCTTGAAGAGATAAACTGTATATAGGGCTGTTATAATTTCTTCTTAACTTCTTTCTTCTTAAACTTCTTAATGTGGGATTTACTACACTTATACAGGTAGTTAACAGAGCAAAACATTGGACTTTCCCAAAATATTTTCTTGATGTTAATGGATATAATGTGTTTGTGAACACAGACAGGTGAAGAAACTTCCCCACAGATAACTCGGCGAAATGCCTGACAGCAAGGTAAAATTTGGTTAAAAGGCATATGTTCTGAAAAAACTTATTTTAAGATGTGTCAGATATATTATATATTTACACAATAAATATGTAATAAGTGTGTATATTTGCTTGTTATAGTGAAATGTGTTTGTGAGTGTAATATATGTATCTCTTGTAATTTGCTACCTTCCTTATATGAGACCTTAGATAATCAAAGAAAAAAAGTGCTCCTTGAATGCTAATAAGGAAAGAAGTAATTTGGAAGATTTCGGCCTGATCTAAATTAACACTCATTATTATCCACGGAAGAACATGTACACGGTCAGTTAATCGTTCACAATGTCATCACCGTGGATATCTCTATGGCGTTACTTCATCAATACAGACCATTATTTCGACAAAACCGAAACCTTGACGATCTGAATTCTCCCGGATAATATTTTCTTGACCCCTCTACTGTCATGACCGGGGTGGTAGGCCGGAGGTGCGAATATATTGAGGGGTCTATAGCTACCCACACCACCACCCTGGGGATTGTCACCCTGACTTTGTCCCTGCCGGTAAATGACCCACGTGTCTGTCTGACCTCCTCGACCTCACGAGATCAATTAATCTCTTCATTAGCACAAATCAACTTAGCTTTTTTCAGAAAACATAATATCGTGTATCCGTGTTAATTTTAAGTAGATTGTCGAGTGACGGTTTACCCGTATATGTGTCTCCAATAAAAGCTCCTGATGACGGGTTGGTTGAAAAACGGAAGTATGCACGCCACGTGACAAGGAGATGACTCGAATAAGCCGCATTCAAGCAACTTATTATTTATCATATCGCTAAAACGTGCCCCGCACGAGGCAATAAATCTATAATGAGGAGAGTTAAAGCACTGATCAGCATGGTGAGAATGACGACAGGGGGAGCGGGTGGGGACATTGCGAGATGCGCGGCTGACACACGCCGAGGGGGTAGAATGGCGGAAGCGGCGGGGGAGCAACAACAACAGTGAGTCGAACCACTCGTCTACACAAATGCGGTATGCTCAACAGACGGGGTTTGTTCGCGGTGCGGGTGTCCCAGACTTAATGCAGCACACTTTACCCATGCACCCTGCAATTACACTAGTTGCCTTCATTTAAGCCCTAGTTGCAGATTCGTCACAACAAATGACATTATCATGTACAAGACACGTACGATATAGGGGCCTATCATATAACAAGAGCAACTTACAATTGCGGGATCTAAAATCCCACCTGTTTCTGTCAAAAAATTATTCACAAGACTTTTGTTTGTAATACGTATGCATCCCTTGGTCTAAAAGCACAAAAATCCATTTCCACTGCCCTGCTTTTATTGGCGTTACTCGTGATTTATGAGAAAACTTACGAACAACTGATTTTCACGACTAAGCCGGCCAAATATTGTACAGGTCAAAGAGTCTATTTTATTGAATCAAACCCGAACTTGCAGTTTCAGATCAGGGTTAGGCTATGTTTATTTATTTATTTGATTGGTGTTTTACGCCGTACTCAAGAATATTTCACTTATACGACGGCGGCCAGCATTATGGCGGGTGGAAACCGGGCAGTGCCCGGGGGAAACCCACGACCATCCGCAGGTTGCTGGCAGACCTTCCCACATACGGCCGGAGAGGAATCCAGCACGAGCTGGATTTGAACTCACAGCGAACGCATTGGTGAGAGGCTCCTGGGTCATTACGCTGCGCTAGCGCACTAACCGACTGAGCCACGGAGGCCCCGGGTTAGGCTATGGTTAGACTATGGTTAGGCTATGGTTAGGTTAGGGTAAAGCCAGAGGTTAAGTTAAGGGTAGGTTTAGTCGGGAAGTGTTGAGCTACATCCTGAAAGTTGTTTTTCTTGCCAACGGTTTATTTGGTGAACTGACTGACTGGCTGGTTGATTTGTCATCAGGCTTCACTGCTGTATGGACATTGTACAATGGATGAGATGCTCCTTCCACCATTCACTGCTGTATGTATGCTATACATTTGCAAATTTTAGAAATGAAAGTCAGTTATAAGACAACAATTAAACATCGGGGAGAGGGGGAGAGGGGTTGAGTTTTGGGATCATTCACTGCTGCATGGACATTGTACAATGGATGAGATGCTCCTTCCACCATTCACTGCTGTATGGACATTGTACAATGGATGAGATGCTCCTTCCACCATTCACTGCTGTATGGACATTGTACAATGGATGATAGGCTCCTTCCACCATTCAATGCTGTATGGACATTGTACAATGGATGAGAGGCTCCTTCCACCATTCACTGCTGTATGGACATTGTACAATGGATGAGATGCTCCTTCCACCATTCACTGCTGTATGGACATTATACAATGGATGAGATACTCCTTCCACCATTCACTGCTGTATGGATATTGTACAATGGATGAGAGGCTCCTTCCACCATTCACTGCTGTATGGACATTGTACAATGGATGAGATGCTCCTTCCACCATTCACTGCTGTATGGACATTATACAATGGATGAGAGGCACGTTCCACCATTCACTGCTGTATGGACATTGTACAATGGATGAGAGGCTCCTTCCACCATTCACTGCTGCATGGACATTGTACAATGGATGAGATGCTCCTTCCACCATTCACTGCTATATGGACATTATACAATGGATGAGATGCTCTTTCCACCATTCACTGCTGCATGGACATTGTACAATGGATGAGATGCTCCTTCCACCATTCACTGCTGTATGGACATTATACAATGGATGAGAGGCACGTTCCACCATTCACTGCTGTATGGACATTGTACAATGGATGAGAGGCTCCTTCCACCATTCACTGCTGCATGGACATTGTACAATGGATGAGATGCTCCTTCCACCATTCACTGCTATATGGACATTATACAATGGATGAGATGCTCTTTCCACCATTCACTGCTGCATGGACATTATACAATGGATGAGATACTCCTTCCACCATTCACTGCTGTATGGATATTGTACAATGGATGAGAGGCTCCTTCCACCATTCACTGCTGTATGGACATTGTACAATGGATGAGATGCTCCTTCCACCATTCACTGCTGTATGGACATTATACAATGGATGAGAGGCACGTTCCACCATTCACTGCTGTATGGACATTGTACAATGGATGAGAGGCTCCTTCCACCATTCACTGCTGCATGGACATTGTACAATGGATGAGATGCTCCTTCCACCATTCACTGCTATATGGACATTATACAATGGATGAGATGCTCTTTCCACCATTCACTGCTGCATGGACATTGTACAATGGATGAGATGCTCCTTCCACCATTCACTGCTGTATGGACATTATACAATGGATGAGAGGCACGTTCCACCATTCACTGCAGTATGGACATTGTACAATGGATGAGAGGCTCCTTCCACCATTCACTGCTGCATGGACATTGTACAATGGATGAGATGCTCCTTCCACCATTCACTGCTATATGGACATTGTACAATGGATGAGATGCTCCTTCCACCATTCACTGCTGTATGGACATTGTACAATGAATGAGATGCTCTTTCCACCATTCACTGCAGTATGGACATTGTACAATGGATGAGATGCTCCTTCCACCATTCACTGCAGTATGGACATTGTACAATGGATGAGATGCTCCTTCCACCATTCACTGCTGTATGGACATTATACAATGGATGAGATGCTCTTTCCACCATTCATTGCTCTATGGACATTGTACAATGGATGAGATGCTCTTTCCACCATTCACTGCTGTATGGACATTATACAATGGATGATAGGCTCCTTCCACCATTCACTGCTGTATGGACATTATACAATGGATGAGATGCTCCTTCCACCATTCACTGCTGTATGGACATTATACAATGGATGAGATGCTCCTTCCACCATTCACTGCTGTATGGACATTGTACAATGGATGAGAGGCACGTTCCACCATTCACTGCTGTATGGACATTGTACAATGGATGAGATGCTCCTTCCACCATTCACTGCTATATGGACATTGTACAATGGATGAGAGGTTCCTTCCACCATTCACTGCTGTATGGACATTATACAATGGATGAGAGGCTCCTTCCACCATTCACTGCTGCATGGACATTATACAGTGGATGAGATGCTCTTTCCACCATTCACTGCTGTATGGACATTGTACAATGAATGAGATGCTCCTTCCACCATTCACTGATGTATTAACCATGAGCAATGCATGGGAGAGGTGTTCTTTCCTTTTTTCGTTCCATATGAAAAATGGACATTGAATGACGTCTTTTGGGCTGAGGTGCCTTTTTCACCTTTTATTGATGTATGAACAATGAACATGAGTTAAGTTGCCTTTTGCACCAGTCATTGCATATGAATAATGAATATTGGGCATTGAGGTGTCCTTCCAAGTAACATCGTGTATATGTTATGTGTAGGTATTTGGTGTTTCATGGCGAGATATATGAACAATAAACAGTGAGTGGGGTGTCCTTTCCCATTTTCATTGCGTATTGGGCTCTGAGTCTTTGTTAAAGGTTCCATTCTTTCACTGTTTTCGGGTGAAAGTAAGCCGTGATTTTCAAAGTTCTTGATTATGGCGTTAACAACAGTCAAATAAGTAAAATAGAAAAATAAAAATTAAATAAACATATCTTGCATGACAATAATACTTATCTTCTAACCTCATATAATTTTATATATGTATTATTTGTAGTTATTCTTAATGCGTCGTTGTCGCAGCACCCATTTATGAAGCAAACTGTCTCTAGATCGCTGTTTCGGATGATGCTGTAAGTTGAGAGGTTGATCAGGATCTAGAGTGATAGACGACAAGTTTAAATGAAGATGTATGCTAAGTTTTATGGACATAGGCTCACCACTTAAGGAAGTACAAATCCAGATGATAGACAAAATGGTGAGTTCATCAAAATCAGCACAGTCTGACGCACAGGCTGATTCCAGTATACCCATTCCCAGATTCGATGAGGGGTGCATAATAAATATCTATAGGATCAAAATCAAGCAAATCGATCCACCCTACTATAAAGCATTATCGTCCAACAACAAATATGTTTTTCACTAACTCTTTGTCATATATATCTGTTGGTTCTTTAACGAGTATCATGCTATATAATTCGCCTTTAAACTATGATGAACATTTTGAAAGTTTAAATTCACTTGATAGAGTCATTTTTAAATAATCTGCGTTAGGACATTGCCAATTACATGCTACAATTGTCGCTAAGGCAGCAATTAAAGCTTGGCTTTCAATTTCAAACCCCTGATCGTTGTTTATCGTTGTAGGAGCATGTCCATCCAAACTGTTAGTGTCGCGGCCAGAACATATAAAATGTTAAGCATAATCACATTTGCCATTTGTTTTAGAGGCGTTGCGGTGACAAACGGCTGGGCGGTGTTAGCTTCACACCGCCTGTTTTCTGCCTCACCTCCTGCTCAATTTGTGCCGGTTGTCCCCCCTAATACGCATCGCTAAATCTCCGGAAAAGTCACTTTTCCAAACTGATGATTGCAGAAAATAACTCGGGCTGTTTGACCGAGATTTCGCTCCCTCCATTGCCCAAACGAGTGTGTCCAGACAAACCAGCTAACATCCGGGCAACCATCTGTTAACACCTCGTAGAACCCCGTATACAGATGTAGGCCCACACTTAACGGCCATGAAAACACACCAACCATTACACTATCCATAATCTGTATTCAAATGCGCAATGGATTTTGTTCATTTTATGTATTTATAACTGTTCGTGACAACGCTTGACAATTATTCTCTTTAACACTTAATCTGAATGAAAATTAACATACAGACTTTAAGGATAACGTACACATTTTTACTAGCGTCGCATTTCGTTTTGAAATGAAAAAACCAAAAGTTAGAATTAATTACGATTGCATTAAAAGTTGTGAAATGTCAACCAGCCTTGACCTATACAGCGGGGTACCTTTTCCCACCCAACGCATAACCCGGGGAAATTAGGCTATTGTCTTTTAGGCGTGTCAACAATGTCATTGTGAAGAATATGTTCATGCAGGTGCACAATGCATTGTATGAAATACAAAATTGGTGTTCCAAACACAGTGGTTATCAGGATGTTGAGATTTTTTGTTGAAGCTGTATATTAAATACAAAGTAGGATTTCTACAACTGTCAGGCATGTTACTTACATTGTGATGTAGGAGTTTTGTTACACTGCCGTGCACAAGATTGTGTTGTTTAGATATTTGCTGTCAATTTGAGGTAGAGGATGTGAGGGGGGGGGGGGGGGGGCGGTGCCTGTTGTATGACGATTAAAGTGATCTAAGTAGTATTGGGGTGTCAAAGCAATTTCATTTTTAATAGTTGTGTTTTCCTGTCTACTATATGTCACGTATTTATTATTATATTGATCATTAACTGAATATTACCATTCTGTAAACCTGTTTAACCTATGGTTTTAAAAGAATTGTCTAAAATGTTTCAGTACTTTTTAAGACAAATTTCGTCTGCAGATCTAATCTATGTGTTCATATCTTGCATGGTAATAATAAAAGTACAATCCTAGGTCAGCCATGCTAAACCAAGAACAACATGCAGTATGTTATTTATTTGTTTATTAATTTATTTATTTAGTTATTTGATTGTTGCACACTATGATAACTAGCATCTGTTCACACATAATATAATTATTTGATTGTTGCACACTATGATAACTAGCATCTGTTCATACATAATATATGTGAAATACAACCGTTGAAATGTGTGTTTTAGTCAAATTAACATCAAGTTATATCATGTACAGTATATGTTATTCTCAGAGTGATTTTGTAAGAAATATATATACTACAAGCAAAAAAGTGCTTCAAGTAAAACAAATGACGTTAAATGAAGGGAAATATTATCATGACGTATTCATAATAATGGGAAGATGCATCTTGGCTCAGATTCAAAAATTGTTTAGACAAGATATGTGTAAGGATGGCGTATTGCACGGAAATCAGAGTACAGTACATACACCGACCGTCATCTGATGTTGTCATATACGTGTTTATACATTAAGGTAACGGTAGACAACGTAATAATCTGTTGCATAAAAAATTAACATGCAGGAAATTGGGCCAGGCACAGTATGGAAATAGTACCAAGGAGGGGACAAGATCATCTCGTATTTATGAAAGTTATAGTGAATAAGATATAGGCCTATCCAGCGAATGGAAATATTACGAAAGATGAAATTGGGCAATACGAAGCGATGCCGTATGGCGTGCAGATATTTCCAAGGAGGTTACAAAAGTACTATTTACTGCATATAGTAATATATAAGGATGCCGTAACTTTGATAAAGGAGGAAAATGGGAAGTTGTGAAAGTATAACAGTGGATAAGCTATAACATGGATGGGTACACTGTAGCATGAAAGTATTTTTATACCAAACAGGAAATTGGGAATTTATAAAAGTATTATAATTACTTATTTTATTTATTTAATTGGTGTTTTACGTCGTACTCAAGAATATTCCACTTATACGACGGCGGCCATCATGATGGTGGGAGGAAACCGGGCAGAGCAGGTTGCTGGCAGACCTACCCACGTACGACCGGAGATGAAACCAGCAAAGTATTATATGGTACAAGAATAAGTAATATTGACAGATAAACAGTATGGGAGTACTACACCAATGAGGAAACTGGGTGTAGTTAGAAAATACTTGGATGAAGTAATATGGATGTATATATATACAGGAAAATTATATATGATGTAGGAAAGATATGCATGGGCAGTTTGTGAAAGTAATGGAGATTAAGGCGTGTACATTCACTCAGTATGCTAACGTGTACAACCGTGTTGTCAAGTGTACCATGCAGGGAGTATACATATAAGCAATGAGAATTGATGATTATCCAGTGCATCAAGTGATGAGGCTGCAAAATTTTTTTCTACAGGTTAGCACGCGTATTTTACACGTAAATTACCCATACAGCAACCATATCATTTGGTAGGTCTGCTATATGATCTGAGAGTATTTGGGGTAAGTATACTTTATAAGGAACTTTGCATCAAGTATACCTAATGACATCTGACCGAAAAATTGTAACCCCAAACATACATACATACATATACATACTATGTCCATTATATACATGCTGTTAATTTTGCATTCAAAAATTTCGCATCAACGCACTTCTTCAAACTGAGGCTAAACAAAACCGCGGCGTTCCTAAAATTTCATCGCAAAGTATTTATTCTTAAATTATTTTTCACATGTAGGAAATTGCTTAAAATGCACGCTTGATATAGATTCTGGATTCAAACGTCTCGCGAATCTGATATCAGATGGCTGAAGGAAAAATCCTTATATCGCAGCCTGTATATAACTGTTATACCATTTCAAGTTTCTGATATCAAATCCTCGGAGTTAACTCAATTTATGTGCAGTTGATTTGAAGTGTTTGGCGCGTTAGCGAACATCGGAGAGAGCTTGAGAAGAAGTGTAAGTTTGTTAGGCTACTTCAGCTATATAATACCAGGCACTTGTCGCTGTACGAGTTCTGCTTAACTCGGCACAGAGTAACAAAAGGCAAGGGAAATAAAAGATAAAAGTTTTGATGCGGTTATCACGCTATGGAAATTGCGAACATGAGCATCTATTCTGCATCGGCGTATACGCCGAGCCATTTCTAGCAATGAATCGGAAAAAGTTGTGTTCGGCAAAAGTCAGGGGCTGGAAGGATCACCGTTAACTTCATCCCGTCTTTTGATGTCAGTCATCGTTCCCTTGCGCCATTAACTCGTGCTGTTTTGTGTCTGCGCATCAACCGCAAAGTCAGAGGCCTTGTTACTTTCTGCTCATAGGCAACGAACAAAAGTGACAGATCCATCGCCAGCAGCATAACTCGCAGCCGTACATTTCTTCCTAAAAAGCCACCCCCAATTACTTATGCTTTTTGCATCAATTTTTCTTACTCTTTCGCTTGAAAAACTGACACAGGAATTAGACAGCGAGGCTGTAAACAAGAGGGGCGATTAAAGAGTCTTCTATGGATACAGCCGATGACAACGAAAGGGAAGCATTTCCATAACCAACGCTGATGTTAAGCCAACAGCTTTGGCCATAGTCTTCTTTTTCACAGGCCACTCTGTTTCATGCAGGTATACAGTTTGCTGGCTCTATATAATGGTTCAGAAAAAGCACGTACCGAGAAAATGTATTCACAACCTAATCAGCTGAAGTTGAATTACTGGCCGGGATTAAGACAGTTTGATCTAATCCGGCGAGAAATGACGTGGCGATTAGCTCGAGATGGAAACCACGTGACCAGCGACACGATCGGTCAGTCACATAGAATCTCTTCGGCACATACATCATCCCAAATCAAATGACGGTACCCGGCCCCTTTCCCATTCATCTAAAAATATTAATAGTTAGTGGTCGTTTACAGAGCATGTTATTAGCACAGACTTTGTTCTTTGTCAAGAGCGTTTTTGCCGTGTAATATGAAATGTAAGGAATTGATAATGATGTTTGAAGGTGCAAGCTTCGGATTCTATTCGGATTTTCTGGTACATTTATCATCAAATACCCACTCACTGGAGCGAGTCGGCTTTAGTAATAAGCAGTCAAACTGTAATTTCTTTATCTTTCATCAGAAAAAAAATCCAACCATCTGCCCTTCCAAAACATTGTATAATATTAAACTATGATAACTAGAAATGCGATGTGCGTCTATGTTTTGATCTTTATGTCTTAAAACATTAGCATCCGTGTGAAGCTTTGAATGTTTGGGACGATGAGGAATATATTATATTACAAGCCTTTGTTGTGGCCGACCAACTGAAAAGGCATTACGCCGATCTCTGGTCAGCAAGCCAATAACTTCCAATAAAGCCATTATAATATAACATCAGCAATGTTCTACATCAAAAGCCTGGAAAGGTTTGCGCGGATGTCCCGGACCTTTTAAGTAAGTTGGAAATATGGAAATGTTCTTTGAGATGTAAAAGGTGAATAAAATACAAACCCGTGATGTGTAACCAAGTGACTTAGTTATAACGACGCTGCAGGCAGCCAACCACAAAGGAATCAAGGCAACCTGCATTATAGAGCTTTGGTAAAGGCGTGATATTTATAAGGGATGTACGCCATCTATATACGCATAGAAATGTCGCCGGGTTGTCTTTATATATACTATACCTGCATCAGGTAGATAATTGAGATTTGTGATATGAAGCGTTACCGGTATTGGCCCGTTAATAATGCCATCCAATTAGTTAACAGTTTACGTACAGTGAACAAACATGGCGATGAAAAGGGTAATATATATTAAGTTTTTATTGTCCGTATAACTACATTGATTTGCAGCAGCATCATCGATTATCGATTTAACATGACCATGCATGGTACTCAGCTGTATGTAAGTTGTAGGTTCTACCTAAGAACTACAGTCATTCAGTTGTAGGTCCTACATAAGAATTACAGCTATCGAGTTGTAGGTCCTACATAAGAACTACAGTTATTCAGTTGTAGGTCCTACATAAGAATTACAGCTATCAAGTTGTAGGTTCTACCTAAGAACTAGAGTCATTCATAGGTTCTACATACGAGCTACAGTTATTCAGTTGTAGGTCCTACATAAGAACTGCAGGTATTCAGCTGTAGGTCCTACATAAGAACTACAGCTATCCAATTGTAGGTCCTGCATAAGAACTGCAGGTATCCAGGTGTAGGTCCTACATAAGAACTACAGTTATCCAATTGTAGGTCCTACATAAGAACTGCAGGTATCCAGGTGTAGGTCCTACATAAGAACTACAGTTATCCAATTGTAGGTCCTACATTCAGTTCTGTAGAAGAACTATACAATTTCCATCCATTCTTCATTTATAGACTTATACTTAGCCGGTTGTTAATTAAACAGGCCGCTCACACAATTTGCTCTGCTGAATTCTATACATTACACATGGACATAAAGTGGATTTGAAACTTTGAAGTACTCATACTTGCATGGCTTACAGTATGTAACGGTATACATCAATGGAGCGTCTGGTGACAGCCCCTAAAGCAGACATAAATCTACTATACAAGTGTCCAGCAAAGTACCCTGACAGAATAAGCAATCTGTCCAAATGTCATTCCATCTGTGAGCTATCTACTTACCTACAATGGTAATGTAACTATTAACGTCACTACAGCATGATCTAGCCATTGTCATAACCCGTGTCTATTACATATACAATGGGTGGGATTGTTCAGATCAGCGGTCATTAACAGCTACTTACCACACCCCCACCACCATTTAGCACACGGCAACCCTGGCTTACCACACCTCTATCTCCAGTCCCTATAAAACAGCTGACGTAACGCATCTAACTTTAATATCAGGGTGTCGCTTTGGTCACACATTTACGCTATTTGTTGACACATTTTAGCTCCAAATCCTGTACTGTTTCCATCCGCTTGGTCAGACTTAATGATGATTACCTATTGCTCGTACAGGTAGAAAACGCCCAGTTCAAGTATATAGGACAATAGGAGATTACTGCACAGTAATCATGAGGTCCATTGATCTAATAATTGTAAACAGCGCGTTTCCCCACAGTACTCGTTATGAGCTAATCCTATATAATTCTCCATTAGTAGATATTACTTCACATTGTTGCCAAGTTTACTCAGGTTTCCTTTCTATTTTTTAAACTCATTGGAATCGAAGTTACTCATTCGGAACAAATAGGAATCACAACAGTTTTAGACCAATATAACAGTGGGCTATATTTCTGAGATTAAGTATTAAGTTCATCGTATAGTTTAATGATCAAGATTCACCTTTGTGATTTGACCTCTATAAATACTGACAATGAACTGATGAACCAACTGACACTATATATAGTTATAAATGCCATCTGGTTCTGCTTAGGTTTAGAGTTTTTCACTACCTGAAAATTCATGTTATTCTTTAACTACCAAAAAACCTTTTGAATATCCAAAACATACCTTGATCTTCTCAGTTACAAAACAAAGAAATATGTTTTTACTTGTACTGTCAAAGAGGCTATATTTAATTAAAGACATATATAGTACAGGTAGTAAAACCAGAGCAGATACGACAGTGTGAAATCTGTCAACGGTCACACGTATTTCAACTTATCAGGGGTCAGGTTTCGGAGATGTTTAGTCCATCACCAGAATCCTGGTTTATGCAAGAACAATATAATTAAAGACGTACGGTACCGAGAGTAAAACCAGAGCAGTGATGGGAGTGTGATATCTTGCAAATGCACACACATGACTGGTGAAATACGGTCTCTTTTCAATTTACCTCAATCAGGGTTTTACATGCTTAAGCAAATTACACGTCCATGTCATAAATGGCTTGAGTCATATTTTTGTCACATATATGTATTCAGAGTGAGATGGGAATAATCACCTAATTATGATTATCAGTTTCGATAACAAAGTGTTTTGTGATAAGTTTTGAATACATCGCGTGTACGGATGAATATAGGCTACAATCCTTTGCTGTAGGCTTTGTCAGCTCAATGCGCAGCTGATGCATACCACTATCATAGTCATATGTTTATTTGTATATACGCCAAAATTGATGGTATTAAAGCTCTGACATTAATTGTCAAGAAACAGTATATATCCGCAAGCCTTATACAACCCACATCGAACCCAGGGGCAGTGTAAAAAAAAGACATGCATCTTCGCTGCATGGCGTATAAGAAAAGTACACATATATACTATATATACACATATGGTAACCCTATATATGCACCTTAATTGCATTAGTTCTGTATATCTGTCATCTTTATGGAAACAGATAAAAAAAATACCATCCATAGGATATAAGTAATTGCCTAACTCTACGTCGTAACAGTATATTTCAAGGATACTCCAAAGTAATTAAATTTTACAACACTCTTATTAGCCAATATAAGGACAGTATATATATATATATATATATATATATATATATATATATATATATATATATATATATATATATATATATATATATATATATATATATTTGATTGGTGTTTTACGAATATTTTCACTTATATGACAGCATTATGGTGGACGGAAACCGGGCAGAGAGAGAGAGAGAGAGAGAGAGAGAGAGAGAGAGAGAGAGAGAGAGAGAGAGAGAGAGAGAGAGAGAGAGATTTGTAAGCATCAGTGATGCACACTTACTTTCTGCTATTACGAACCCGAAAGATAGGCGGTTGTATACATGTTTAAGAACCGTAATTTAACATTTACTTGATGATTATATGAACAATTATATATATCATTGAAGTTTGGCTGAGATGCATCTCTTTGCGTCAGACTTCTTTACCATACAAGCTGTCGAATTTGCAACTTGATGTGGATTCGATTCCTTTTGATATGTAAAAAAGTGACACTGAAAACTAACTACTCCTCAAATTCGCACATTGCCAATATATTTTAATGTATGTTATTGTGAAAGGCAATTGATGATAATCTGAGGGATGAGCTTCCACTGTTGTGGGATGAGTGGTAACTGAATGTGGGAATTGCCGCTAAGATCTGTGTAATTTAACACTAACAGGCCTAAGACTGCCAAATTAAGACGTCCTATAAAACGTGCGCAATAAAATTTGTTAGCACACATCCGACTGCGTGCCGGCGCACATCCGTTCGCAGGTTGACATAACGGTTTATCCCATCACGGATGGCACCGTGATAGGGGATGATCGCTGGTATTGCACGCAGATCAGGCCTGTATTAGCTGTTACAATGATGCCACGCACTCGGTCCACGGAGATTTGGCGTTTAGAAAGTTTTGTATTAGTTCACTAACAGCAGCTCCAGAGCCAGCAATAGGGAAGTAATTGAGACATGCGCCATTTAACCCTGAAAAGAAGTCACATTCTTCGTTAGACAAGGACTGAAGATTGATAACCTCTGGTCAAAGAAAACCTCGTGAACGAATTCACATAAATCACTTCCTCAACAAAACAACGCTTTGGATGAAAATATTGAGATCGCTGTAGTTTATAAAAGTAAAGCTACCCAGTGGAATACATCTCAATGCGGTATCGGTCGAGGCCGGGTAAATTGGGATGCCAAAGCGGCGTTTTCAATAACGAGATTGGCAGATCTGATGTGGGTGGCTACTGGGTTCATCAACGGATCGGCCATCACCTCTTGGTACTGGAGAAAGGAGGAAGAACGGCGCAAGCACATTCTTCTGTCAAACTACACAGCCAAGACCATCACTGTGGGTTTCACATTTGAGCCAGTATTAAGACATCATGAGAACCATCGACAGAGAGATTAATTAATTTGCACTATGGACAGTCGCCTATCATCTGTAATACAACTGAAAATCATTCTAAATTGCATTTTGTCAACCAAAGTTACCTTCACCTTTGGCTTAATATTTGTGAAAAACACCCACATGCGCATATATTAGTCTCACGATTCGTATAATAGCACCACGTTATAAATGACCTTAATTTCAGATTTTCTTTGTAGAATTCACCAAAGAGCATAGTATTACAATTATATCTGACGAAAAATATTCTTTCTTTTGAAACATCCTCATTATTGTGACATGGTATTTCTAATACATGGAATAAATGAATAAAAAAGCTCTACATTAGGCATTATTATACCCGTCCTATGAAAAAGGGCACAGAGAATGGATAATATGCAACACCTGTATTCAGTATATGCATCAGCACTAATCCCCAGGTACAAAAATATATATGTTAGGGAAAGGATAACATAGGACCAGGCCGAATAAAAACTGAACCTTAGCGAGAAACTATACGTGATAAATTATTATCAGTGCCTTTATGTCTAGGAAAACATAATTATGTCATACGGAACTATAATATGCGATCAACGCAAGAAAATAAATAGTGGTTTATTTTACTCGTCTTTGTAGATAGTTATACAAATAATGATGCTTAGACACATGTTGCTGTCTTAGTATTGTTTGTTAATTTTTTTTTTACAAAGATCGAAGCAACATTTATCATCCGGATAATTTTGTAACATTTGATTCGACCGAAGATATAGATTTTCCTTCGCCAACATGGTTGGATGGTTAAAGCCATTGGGTCACAATGCCAACTGTCAAACTGTGCCACTGAAATCCCGATGCAGATTATTCAAGAAGTAATAAAACAGCCTCTTGGTAAATGTTATGGTTGTATTATTGTATACAATATACCTTGTGTATTCATATAGTGATCTTTGCGAAACAAACTAGTCGAGGAGACACGGTCAGACAGATCGGGGAGGAGCGCTATAAATCTGGTAAAGTACCCATTATTGTCACATTTTATGCTGCCTATTTGTCACACTGTTACCTATATACGACTCTAAACAGTTATAGCCTTGTTCACACAATTGCTGAGAAGGGTATACCGTTAACCAGAGAACCTTGCGCAACAAAATGGGCGATTTGTTATTGCTCGCGACGTATTCCAGAAGCCATTCCTGTTCATTATTTCTCCTCGTTCTAGACCTTTGCTTTGTTGGTTTGTGTGAAAATATCAATTATAGGCGGGGGAATGGCGAAGCGTTTGATAAAGTGACCAGACAATTGGTTTGTGCCAGGTAGCCGCGGTAAGTGTATGTCAGGCCGAGAAGCCGAATTGGTATACGGTGTAATCCAGATTTATCGACACCTATGGGTTATTATGTGGTCACAGTAGGAGATGGCCGGACAATAGGGGTGCGGACATGGAATTCTGGGGATTGATGTCACTGTCGCCACATGGATCTACTGGCGCTTTGTCCCGTCTGTCTGCCAGGACAAAATAACTCTAAGAATTGTCCTGTTAAAACTCTCATAAGAAGTAAATGATCTGATGGTATTGAGAGAAGGTAAAACGCCTGAGGGACATAGGGTCATCCCAGCGGACATAAATCTCCAATGCATTATATTGCCCGGGGTCAGCGTGAGTTGTAAGAAAGGGATTATCACACCACGCCCCTCTGTCTTCACCCAGAAAACCACACAGGACGACATTGATCTGACCACTGGCTACTGTCCACTGACCACACCAGAGAAGTCCAGCTTAGGCCATGTCTCCAATCGCTCTGATCAATCAACCGATAACGAATCGGTCAGATCAGATTGACACATTACACACAGAGCCGCGCAATCAGCGGTTAATCAGGATTTAATTACACACTGTTCCATTTAAAGGACGTTTGGGTGGTGAGTTAACACCTCGTCCCATTTAACGCGACAGCGTAACGCTGGATGCCACAGCAGATCGGAATACTTTCATTCATTTAAATACCCTATGAACACCTTAGACGGTAAAAAAGCATCATATCACTTTCTAGTCAATAAATAATTAAGTGTATATATAACTAAATGAAAGTAAATCAATGAACATACAAATAAATTATCAGTAAATAAATTATCAATAAACATATAAATCAATTAAATGTTGGTTAGATATCTAACTTATTTTTACAAAATTAAAATTCTCTAATTTTGAGAATATATTTGACTCTGAAGGATAAAGAAACTTTTTTAAAATTTTTCATGAAATTTTTAGAAATTAAAACTAAAATAAAACGACTATTTAAGTGGATTTGCCATCTAGGTTTAAAACCAATCGAGTGTGTTCAAGAGTACCAGGCCATGGTTTTAATATACGGGACGTTTTGTGTTTCTTTGTGTTATCTTTACGAACTATCTACATCTGTAACGCATTACTCAATACTATCATTAATTGCAGTCAATGCTGCCCAAAAACATGACAGTTTAAAATTCCTCGCTCGTTATGTAAACATTTGTATCGTGTTGAGGGATTGCATGACATGTATATACAGTTATATAGAGGGTGTGTCATCCCCCTGGTGATGCCATGGTATGCGCAGGCTCCCAGGTATATGACAAGCGAGAGCAAAGATAAGGTCATCGTTCTAACATACGTCCACTGAACTGTGAAATTCTCACAAATGCCTAATTTGTAGCTACTGTTTCACAACCTGTCTAATGGGGCTAATTTGGAAAAGAATAAGTGTGGTAGTGTTTCTTAACTGTATTGCGGTTTTG
Organism: Liolophura sinensis; assembly: GCF_032854445.1. Taxonomy (NCBI): domain Eukaryota; kingdom Metazoa; phylum Mollusca; class Polyplacophora; order Chitonida; family Chitonidae; genus Liolophura; species Liolophura sinensis. The sequence continues at coordinate 55,025,645 of NC_088300.1, forward strand.
TCCGCAGTAACACTTGAGGAGACCAACTATTCAGCCGACATCTGGTTTGTATGTTATTTTCTATACACACATCATTCCATTTCATTCTTACTTCGGATGCAATAACGGACTCACCATGTCCTTTTAGTGTCAGACATGTGCTGTAGATTTCTGTATATTTTAGTTTTGGAGAATCAATATACTGATAAATATTTTATTCATTTGTTTGTTTTTTACCGCCATACTCAAGCATTTTTCATCTAAAGTGTAGTGCAAGGCGTCATTCATATATAGGCACAACATATTCTTGGAGTGATCTTCAATAAACGAAGGGCTACAGGAAAGCCCACTCACTGCCGCCAAGACACTACGCATAAGAAGTGAGAGCGAGGATACCAGCAAATGACCTGTCCATGTCCGTGTTTGAACCCACTCCCGACCAAAAGGCCTTCGACCAATCGGTCACTACCCGTTCCCAAAGATCCGATAATGACAATGTCCTATAGGTTTTATATGAAAAATGACAAACATTATTTTCTCCTCTTACATGATAGGTTATTATTTGTTATTCTGGGTCATATCGTTGGACCATTCGTCCAAACACAGGTCACGAGTTCGATTCCAGATCTCGTTTGTTCGTCATGTAGGCCTACCTGGTGGAGGATGTCATTGTTTACTGTTCAGGTGATAAGCGAACGGGAACTGCTAGACATTAGTTACTGTTCAGGTTATAAGCGAACGGGAACACATGTTAATGTTCAGGTGATGTGAGAACGGGAATTGCATGTCAATGGTCACTGTTCAGGTGACGTGGGAAAGGGAACTACATGTCATTCGTTACTTTTCAGGTGATGTGCGAACTGGAAGTCCATGTCAGTGGTCACTGTTCAGGTGATGTGCGAACGGGAACTGCATGTTAATGGTTACTTTTCAGGTGATGTGCGAACGGGAAGTCCATGCCATTGGTTATTGTTCAGGTGATGTGGGCACGGGAAATGCATGTCAATGGTCACTGTTCAGGTGATGTGGGAAAGGGAACTACATGTCATTCTTTACTTTTCAGGTGATGTGGGCACGGGAAATGCATGTCAATGGTCACTGTTCAGGTGATGTGGGAACGGGAACTGCATGTCAATGGTCACTGTTCAGGTGATGTGGGAAAGGGAACTTACTTTTTCAGGTGATGTGCGAACGGGAACTGCATGTCAATGGTTACTTTTCAGGTGATGTGCGAACGGGAAGTCCATGCCATTGGTTATTGTTCAGGTGATGTGGGCACGGGAAATGCATGTCAATGGCCACTGTTCAGGTGATGTGGGAACGGGAACTGCATGTCAATGGTCACTGTTCAGGTGATGTGGGAAAGGGAACTGCATGTCAATGGTTACTTTTCAGGTGATGTGCGAACGGGAAGTCCATGCCATTGGTTATTGTTCAGGTGATGTGGGCACGGGAAATGCATGTCAATGGCCACTGTTCAGGTGATGTGGGCACGGGAAATGCATGTCAATGGTCACTGTTCAGGTGATGTGGGAAAGGGAACTACATGTTAATGGTTACTTTTCAGGTGATGTGCGAACGGGAAGTCCATGCCATTGGTTATTGTTCAGGTGATGTGGGCACGGGAAATGCATGTCAATGGCCACTGTTCAGGTGATGTGGGAACGTGAACTGCATGTCAATGGTCACTGTTCAGGTGATGTGCGAAAGGGAACTGCATGTCAGTGGTCACTGTTCAGGTGATATGCGAACGGCAACTGCATGCCTGTGGTCACTGTTCAAGTGATGTGGGAACATGAACATGTCGGTGGTTACTGTTCAGGTGATGTGCGAACGGGAAGTCCATGCCATTGGTTATTGTTCAGGTGATGTGGGCACGGGAAATCCATGTCAATGGCCACTGTTCAGGTGATTTGGGCACGGGAAATCCATGTCAATGGTCACTGTTCAGGTGATGTGCGAACAGGAACTGCATGTCAGTGGTTACTTTTCAGGTGATGTGCGAACGGGAAGTCCATGCCATTGGTTATTGTTCAGGTGATGTGGGCACGGGAAATGCATGTCAATGGCCACTGTTCAGGTGATGTGGGAACGTGAACTGCATGTCAATGGTCACTGTTCAGGTGATGTGCGAAAGGGAACTGCATGTCAGTGGTCACTGTTCAGGTGATGTGCGAACGGCAACTGCATGCCAGTGGTCACTGTTCAGATGATGTGGGAACATGAACATGTCGGTGGTTACTGTTCAGGTGATTTGCGAACAGGAACTGCTTGTCATTGGTTACTGTTCAAGTGATGTGCGAACGGGAAGTCCATATTGTTGATTATTGTTCAGGTGATGTGCGAACGTGAACTTCATGCCAGTGGTCACTGTTCAGGTAATGTGGGAACGGCAACTGCATGCCAATGTTCAGGTGATGTGAGAACGGGAACTGTATGTCATTGATTACTTTTCAGGTGATGTGCAAACATGAACATGTCAGTGGTTACTGTTCAGATGATGTGCAAACATGAACATGTTAGTGGTTACTGTTCAGGTGATGTGCGAACGGGAACTGCATATCAATGTTCAGGTGATGTGCGAACGGGAACTGCATGCCAGTGGTCACTGTTCAGGTGATGTGGGAAGGGGAACTGCATATCAATGTTCAAGTGATGTGCGAACGTGAACTTCATGCCAGTGGTCATTGTTCAGGTGATGTGGGAAGGGGAACTGCATATCAATGTTCAGGTGATGTGCGAACGGGAACTGCATGCCAGTGGTCACTGTTCAGGTGATGTGGGAAGGGGAACTGCATATCAATGTTCAGGTGATGTGCGAACGGGAACTGCATGCCAGTGGTCACTGTTCAGGTGATGTGGGAAGGGGAACTGCATATCAATGTTCAGGTGATGTGCGAACGGGAACTGCATGCCAGTGGTCATTGTTCAGGTGATGTGGGAAGGGGAACTGCATATCAATGTCCAAGTGATGTGCGAACGTAAACTGCATGCCAGTGGTCATTGTTCAGGTGATGTGGGAAGGGGAACTGCATATCAATGTTCAGGTGATGTGCGAACGGGAACTGCATGTCAGTGGTCACTGTTCAGATGATGTGCAAACATGAACATGTCAATGGATACTGTTCAGGTGATGTGCGAACGGGAACTGCATATCAATGTTCAGGTGATGTGCGAACGGGAACTGCATGTCAGTGGTCACTGTTCAGATGATGTGCAAACATGAACATGTCAATGGATACTGTTCAGGTGATGTGCGAACGGGAACTGCATGTCAATGGTTACTGTTCAGCTGATGTGCAAGCGGGAACTGCATGCCATTATTTACTGTTCAGGTGACGTGCTTTCTTAAAAAAAACATTTCTTAAAGATTGGAAGTAAAGTTGTCAATGTAGGGGGAGGGGGGGGGGGCTTCAGAGCTGTGATATTTGCATCCTCATAAGGCATATAACACACACATGCATAGAGATTGGGCATACACATGCATATAGATTGGTTCGTGTGTTCAAACCTACGGCCATTTTGTGAATTCTACCAAGCTACACCGATGCCGACACTTCGTCTCGTTTCGCCAAATGAACTGTTGAATGTGGGGTGTTCTAGCTAGCTAGCTAACCAGAGAAGTCCAAAGACCGCCTTGATATTGTCTGGATCCGATGGAAAGGGAGGGTAATGCAGGAGCCAATCGATTGTAAGGCCAGCAAAGGACAAACTTCTGACACGCTTCCCTCCATGGCAGAGTTGCGGAAAATTTGGTGCAGTCGTCTATGATGGCTTTTCCACTAGAATTGTCACCCAAACGTATGAGCTTCGATCACATTTGACAGAATCGGTTTGGAGTCAAGGAATTATCTTTCTTCTTCACTACACTCCAATCTCACCAAATTTCTCGACGCCGTATTTGCATTAACGTGAAATGTCAGACTATGTTTTGTGTACACGTCGTAGTGGTCGCCTCTACCTCCGCCACTGGCAGTTTTTTGGATGGCCTAGGTCCTGCCAGCATTACTCAAACCCCAGTGAGTTTGGCGGAAAACCCTGCAATGAATGTAAACGTTTGAATACAGGCTTCAGCTAAATTCGATTTTCCATGGCTCATATATCACTTAAGTTAACCCGTAAAATGAATTTGTTGTGCCTAGTCCAGAACGGCCGAGGCAACTTTTTGATTTCTATCCAGTTTCAAGACAAATGAAGCGAATGCACGCAATCTTTGTAGAAGTGCTCAAACAGAGTGAAACTCACCAAAACTGATCTCCACCAGCAACCCAAACATACAGCTCTTTGAGGACAGTCACCTGTTAGAAGCATTTAACTAACAACTGGTTCGGCCCCTTGTCATCGGGAATTCATTTGTGAATCAACTCAGAATATGGACAGCTAATTTCATACTGCACTTCGCATAAATCTATACACAATGAAAGTATATAAATTTACCCCTTCAACTGATATCAGAGGAAGGATCAAGATGTCGCGGATGAGTATACCAGCTGTATTTTTGCATTTTGGGGCAGGATAAATAACTCTCGTGGCGTTTGCGTACATTCAGTACATCATGTCTTTCTGCATTATCTTTGATGTGGTATTAAAATAGTTGTTTTAAATGGCGGGTAAGAGTTAGAGGGGTCGATTTATTAACATAAAAAGGCCCGATTGCATTACTGTGCAAATCTGGTTTTATCAGAAGAGGCCTATATAGGAGATTGGGCTTTCTTTATTGTTTAATCTTTCAAATCGGATCAAAGACCGGGTTTTCTACCTGGGTTAATCTAATCCTCTACCGGCCAGTGATATTGAGGCCTTGAAGATTACAGCATACTGGTTCCCGCTCAGGCCTTTTGTCTACAGCAAATCAAATTGTTTCGTGTCCTCACTGGCCTTTGGTAATTCACTTTTGATTATGTTTGGTTGAATCCCTCCTCTAATCAATCAATTCCACTCCATGGCACTATATTACACAAATATGCCCATTAGCAATTAATCGAATTATGACGATAGAAAAAAAGAAAGTTGGTTTGATGTGAAGCGGCTTTCATGTTTGTTTTGAAACAAGGCGTCTGGCAAGAGATATTGGTGACATCAGGCGACGTCATGTAAGCTTCGTTTACACCCAGCTACACCCCCTCCTCCAACCAGATTTCTTTGCGCCTATACATTTCAGTAATAACAGCCTTTCATATCTTGTGTACATGAACAATAGCAAAAACAAATCCCAGCAATGTGTGTATATCGTATTTAACGTTTAATTCATAGCCCCTGTTATTCCATAACATTTATTGTGTTTTGTGCACACGTCTGAGATATTACATATCAAACGGTGTACAAAAAAGGCTAATATTCCCTCGCCTTTTTTTTCGACATATTTACTCAAATATGCTTCATTTCGTATTAGCGCTCCAGTGTAGGATTTGAAAAATTCTGACCGCGCAGGTTCATTACAAACTTCCTCAAACAAAGGCTGGCAGGATTGGATTCGAACTATCATCATTACATTCAAAAGCTGCGTGATTTGCGACAGAAAGAACACTTGCAGTTTATTCACAACAATAAGTCTGCTTAATATGCACGTTTTCCTTGTGGTAAAAAATTTACTTTCTTTCTTTGACACCAATATCTAAATTCTAACAAAGGCCCATGCAGTTATACAACAAATTTTAAAGTCTCGTTGACGCAGTGTTTCATATAGCCATGCATGTTTCCAGAAACCCTCTACAGGTAATTGCCTACTTAAATCACAGTTTGATAAAGTCGCCTGTATAGCACACATAAACACGGGGGTAATTAAAACATTAACCCTGTATTGGTTTTGGATAAATTTTAGCACCAATTAAAGTGTAACAAATACCTCAAAGGCAAAGACGAGGCCGCTTTTCAACTTCTCGGCCTTGTAATCTGAACTCTCCAGCAGTTGGCGATGTCATCATCTGCCTGATCTTTCTAAGTCTTCTTCTGTACAGTTGCTTTATACGACAGTTGTAAATTGTAACCAAGGCTAAAACACGGGTCTTTCTCGGAACTTTATTAACCGGTAAAAGGGGAATTGGTTTCTTTGATTTCAGCTGGAAACCCTTGTTGTGTGGCGGGGCCGGTAAGTTAAACGTTTTGACAGTGACCAAATGTCATTAGAAGCCCATGATAATCTGAGTTTATCAGCCCACACCTGGAAACTGAAGGACATGCACAGCATTGTCTATTTTACCTCTGTCCCTATACAGAATTTGTAGAAGAGTGAATGAATGAATACAGCTTTATACGTCACATCGGCAGTATTCAGTCGTGCATGGGGACTTGCACATTTACGAAAGGCTTCCATAGAACAGACTGCAGATTATAATGGTCAACACTTTATGTAGAAATAGAAGGTAAAGACAAAATCTTCCGTTTCACTGATAAATAAACTGAAACAAGTTTAATTTTAACAACGCCAATTTCGCATACGCATGTAAAAGCATGCAGCAAGGTTTATAAGCAACTTGCTACAACTAGGGTCAGTTTTACCCTTGGCTATTAAACACGTCATTACATGTACCCAGAATATGACGATGCAGTATAGAAGGGATATAGTGTGATACTCCATGGAAAGGCTATATATGCATGAATGTTTACTGGCGGAGTACGGTCAGTCTCAAGAGTCCACGTAATATAACCCATGGCTGTGTCAACATAAATCACTACCCACTCGGTAACAATAACCCACCACCCCTATCCACCTGGAATAATAACTGTACTTGTACGATTTCTGTGTCGCGATGTCGCGAAAAGTGGTCCGCGTCGGCAATACAAAATGTCTTTAGGCGCTGTGCCTGCCTGGCATGCACTATATTATTCAGCATGATTCATATGTTTAATGTATATATATATTAAACATACTCCTGATTAAATCAAAGTCACCAAGGGAAGAATAAAGAGAGCTGCATCTATTTTGTATGTCTTGACTTATTTCATCATGCACTATACTATAACGACTGTTTCACTGAAATCAAATGCAGAAACTAAGTAGGTACAAATTAAGGCTTTCCTGTATAGTGTATAGTGATCTGGCCAGTCTACACACAGATTTATTTCCGTTTTGTAAACACAGTATTATTGTACCGGATTGGTTTTAAATTTAATTTCATCACTATTACACGCATTGCTATCATAAATATGTAAATTGCATGTCACAGGTAAAGTTGAATGTACAGATAAAGTTGGATGTAAGGCGTATACACGCGACAGTCCTCCCGTTGACAATTTTGCAAAACAACGTAACACTGAGGGAGGGTGGGTAAGGCGAAGATGCTACATGGTCTTTATAACGAGTGATAGTTCCGTAGCAAATATTTTTTTCATCGTTCCTTTACAGTTTAATAAAACATTGCATGCTAAAACTGTGTATGAAATTGAAGAGTTCACTGGATATTTGTTACTGGTTTAGTACAGTGGTGAAGTATATATAGCTGCATTTGACACGTTTGAAGCTTAACAGTTTATGCCATTTTCCGCTGTGCTTGTACACCATTCAAGGGTTTCTGTCATCTTACCTATGACAGTTTAGTACAATATCGTGACGGACTTACCTATGACAATTTAGTACAATATCGTGACGGACTTACCTATGACAATTTAGTACAATATCGTGACGGACTTATTTGTCTCGTGTGTGTAACATTTAGCAATTCTCCCGCTGACGTCTTAGTACCACACTGGTGTGTGCATATGCTGACATGTGTATAACATTTTACAGTAAGTTCTTCCCCGTGCGTCTTAGTACCACAGTGGTGTGGTCATATGCTGACATTTGTATAACATTTAACAGTAAGTTCTTCCCCGTGCGCCTTAGTATCACAGTGTTGTGGTTAGATGCTGACATATGTACAACGTTTAATAGTTAATACCATTATTTCATACATCTCCCCCTGTCGTTCAGTAAAATTACTAAATGCATTAATAAGATGTTACTGAGGCTCTACCATTCAAAGCGTGTCGTGTGGGAAACAATCGTCAATTATAAACATCAACAGCTTGCGAACTGGTGAGAGGTATTGTGATGGATCGCCATAAGTCAGCCTGCGTGGTCAGTCTCGTGGTCAACGCCACGCTGGCCTTCTGTCAAAGCTATATCGACGACATTTTTTTACGACTGACCAGACAAAACGAAAAAGCAGGAAAATACGTGAAAAATCTCTGTGTTGTTATGGCCCAGTCAGTGAAGCGATTACTTAGGACCACCAAGGCTTAAACACTGACACGGCGGCCTTCCTATAAAGCTGTATGCCTCTTCATACACTTAAATCCATAAATAGAAGAAAAAGAACAGATTTAGTCTTAATTTCTACGCACATTAAGTTGAATTATCATATCGCATATAAATGCCTTCGTCTAAGTCATCGTGAATGTTACATTGCTGAATATATAAACATCGGTATATACAGACAATTAATTTTTTATTTATAAGTCCTCTGTTTAAAGTCTCATACAAGAACACGTCTTTTCATGATTTTATTTTGCATGTTTTTTGTGTATACAAATATAGAGTGGCCAGATAAACAGTCTTATAATTCTGCTTGTTTGTCATAAAGAGTGTGTCATAAAGAAAATATGCAAATCAGTGAGCATTATGAGTTACACACGTGTGATGGCGTGATGTTCACACATGTATGTATGAATACTGGCCAAGGAACACCCACCAAACATGAGAAATAAATATATACAATTTTGGACATAATGATAAAAAAAAGTACAGGAATATATCAAATTCCTGTTGGGACAGTGATAGGCAATTGATTTTGATGCGCACATATATAACTGGTGAGTGACAGAAAATTCAGGTGTTTATCCCTTATACGCTCAGCCTAATAGTTAAACCTTTCTGAATAAAATGCAAAATATGCTAAATGCATATGAGTTCAATTAATAATAATAAAAAAAAACACTTGGAAGGATAAGAGGTTGTAACAGAATTCTAAAGTTTAATGATCTATATAACAAGACAGAGGTTATTATTAGTGTTTGAAATTTTTTTTTAAAATTTCGTTCCCACTTCATTTCGGTCATTTGACTATAGTTCAGTCAAACATTCCCACCTTAAACTCTGTCTATTAGACAATTATATACAGAAAACATACGGACCTAAATCAAGTGCAAATTTAAATAAGTATGGAATTAACCATATAATTAGGCCAACTGTAACAACTTTTCTGCGCAGTTTGGCTTCTTACTCACAGGTTGTGTATACTGCTACTCATCAAACAGCCTAACTTTCCTTGTTTATTTCAAAGTTCATTGTCTCTCGCTGGTTGGTTGGTAAATAATTGTTTTACACGCGTATCTTGCTGTGCAAATATCCATCCTGTAATATGGACGGCCTGGTTACATTGTTCTTCTATAGTTTACGGCCCGTCACAGACCTATCCGCTGTGATGAGAGTCACACTGGAGTTTCCATGTCGATGGCAGATTCTAGACTCCTTGAGGGCCAATTTCATACGGTTTTGCCTTTGCGGAAGTAATTTAAAGTTTTACTGAACTGTAATAATTAGCGAGTTCGGACTGCTACAGCCGGCTACGGTATCCTTTAATGTCCAGCCCAAGCTGGCGGCCGTGTAAGGGAGTGGCCATGGGTGCGGAATAAGCCGTCTTAAAGCTGACAAAACAACGGGATGGATCGGTCTTTGGTGGTTTAACCCTTTATTTTGTATATATTGTGCGTGATGGTCTATTGTCAATAAAGCCGATCTGTGTACGGGTTTTTCAGAAGAGTGCCTATCGGACCAAGTTCTTACCTAGCATCATCACAGAGTCTGCCATGCCAGTTAAGGATTCTTAGTTCTTTAGAGCAGATTAATTTCTACTTGACTACGTCAATGTCTGAGGTGTTAAAAGCTTGATCTGGTCCATCATAAACTGAACAGGTGGGTGAGCTAATCAATCGAGATCTCCAACAGACGTGCCCATTTTCGGGGCTGTCCTGTGGGGCGCTGTTGAGAAGTAGAACCGAGCTAACAGTTTGTACGGCTATTGAACCGGTCAAGTAGGCCCTTCTAACTCTCAAGTACAACATGAAAAGCTGAGTGCTGGCTTCTGGGGATCGAATTAAAGCCTTCAGCAAGGCGGTAGAGACTTGGCCATTGGGAACCCGGGGGTCTCAAAGACACTCAGTCCATATAATGACACAAAGTACAGCTCAAGTGGAAAGTAAAGTCTTAAACGAAAAAGCCTATCCGACATTGGAAGCCAAGATTTCTCAAATGCAAAGCTTTTTCTGTGAACACAGAATATGTTCACGTCAAGAAATCTAACAACATTGAAAAACCGAAACTCATTTCGTCTGTGATTCTTTAACCCTTAGTGAATTCCAAATATATAGGCAGCTGCTCTGTATAAAATAATTCAACACTCGCAAAGCTCAAGGGTTGTAACAAGTGTCCCATCTATTTTAGTCGTAAAAGAAAGGTGGAGCATAATTCTACTATTTCCCCTAATTTGCACCTAGTTACCGTTCATTTTTCTGATAATACACATGTTTCAGAAGAGTGGGTTTGCTAATTTTAAGAACAGGCAGATTTGGTTTAAAGGTTACGATGTGGACACAGTTACCAGTTGCGTCCTGTACTGGCGTGTCACCGTGTGTTGTGGCGCGTATTGGTTCGTCCATGTTTAGCCCCAGGATATTGAACAAGTGGGGAAATTAATAGCATGATCATCGGCCTAGAAGTAACATGGCCGCCATATGAGACTTCCGCCGCGGAATTTCATTTTATATATTAAGCTCTTTGTGGAATTTAGTCAAGCAGACGGCCATCTTGTAGACCAATCCAGCCCGTTAATTTGGTGGAAAATTTCTCAAATATTATGAACCCGAAGCAGTATCAGTTTCGTGGAGGGTTCATTGATTACCCCGCCTATAACATTCTATAACGATGGGGAGTGGGCCGTGGCATGAACAGCGCACGACATGATAAATACACACTTTTATGTCCACAAGGTCAGTTTGTTACCATGCGCAAATGAATAGTCGTTTTCAGAAAATTATAGGGTTTTGTATCTCTTCCAATCAATTAATTTTGTATTTCTTATTCCTACCAAAGATGGCCTAGGTGTATATAGGAACATAAAGTGTCGTCACAGCACGTCTAGCGGTACGTTTCTTGGCGTATATATAACAAAACTTGCTGTTTACATGTATGTATAGCAATGTTACAGCTTTACATGGATGCATATTTTCTTCGAAACATCAAATCTGTGCTTCTGTGGGAAATAACGAAGGCGTTGTACACAAAAAGCTGATCCAGTCTTATATTTCAGTTTATGCTTCTCGAAAACATATGTTTGAAATACTGCCTAGGTGGCGTAAAGCCATGATTCTGCATTCATTCTATAAGTGTTCCTGAATGAAAACTGCATAAAGTACAGGTGCAACATGAACCAGCCAACATAAAAATACATCACAAATGTTCCATATTCACTTGACTCTTGTAGAATTTATCGACTGTTCAAGCAGGTCAACCAACTGTAAATCTGTTATTTTAATGTCGGTGAAAACGATCCTGTTGTCAGATCTGTTGAAATCCGGTAGCAGAATATTTTAATTTGTAATTTTAATGTGGTTCCATGTATAACTCTGTATTTAATCGGAGTGAAAATCACGAACATCTATAATACCGACACTGAAACACGATCGAATGGTCTTCCGTCGGTTATATATCAAAACTGATCCGCCATGAAAACACAGTTTAAAATTATGTGTTTGTTCCAGTTTCAGTAAAGCCAATAAAACCACAATATAACTGCTTTATGGCGACATGCCAATACGTTTTCTTGCACATAAATCCTGGGAATATCGAGTTTATCTTGTATGATTATATAGACACACGTATACATGCACGTGATATATATCAGAACTATAATATATACCGAAATGGAACTGCGAGGAAAGGAACATTTTAAAATGTGTTTTTCACTGAAGGAAATAATAATAAGCTTTCAAGTGGCGTCACAAATGCATTCATTGTAATGATCAATTCATTCTAGAAACATTTACTTTATAAATGTGTAGTGAACATTGTGTAGTTTAACTGCTTGTGCTGCATGTATGAGTAGAGAAACTGTAATATACATTGTAATATATATAAGCGTATTTGAACAAATGCATCATTATGGCTTTACGCCACATTGGCAATTAATATTTTAGCGAAAGTACATAGGAAATATGGAAGCGATCTGAAAACTGACTGTGTACCAAAATATGTTCCTCATCATATGACTGAAAAAGTTCGACGTTAAACCTTACGCACTCACTCACTCGTTCAGTATAGATGCACAAACTGAAGTTCAAAGGGACTAGTAAAACACTTTGTCCACAGCGTTATGTTTTCATCTTCCGTACGGGATTATTACTAAAACACTCGAACTTTCATCACATGCGAGTAAATATTCATACATACATTTTGAAAATGTTAATACAGCCCCCGAGTCTAATTTCAACTACCCCTGCTACTTAGTTTCATTAAATCACTCAGACTACCGTATGTTTTCATGTTTTTGTGCAAATTTCCTGATTTACCTTGCTTCCGTCTGTCAAATTAGTCTTGATTTTAAGGTTTACCACTGAGGGTTTTTTCGCGCAATTTCACCGTTCGTTTCTCGCTATATGATCTCTACGGAGTGGCTTCACACGTACTTTTTTCAGCCAACAATTGTTGATTTGTTGATATTTTTCTGCAGAGTATATTGTCTTACCTGCATGGTACAGCTCTCTGTGACGGTAAAGCAGACAGTATATTGCCCCGTAGCTCTATATATGCATTATCCCTGTGTCCGACAGATTCACTGGAACGCATAGCACTCATTTCAACTTTTACATAACATCATGCAGCTGACAAATATACATCCTTAACTTAACTACAGCCCTCGCGATCATAACAAGACCAAGATAGAGTGAAAAAATCAGATTTATCTGGGAGCTCTGTCGTTTTCTTCTTTCGTTAGCATCGCATGGGTTGACAATGTTTCCAAAACGTTAATATTTCAGAAGGGACTTAACGCCACATCGAGTAGGGGCCGCCAGCCGCGAAATGTCTGCCTTTTGACCTGGCCGCACTGGCACGCTCAGGCGGGCAGAATTAACGAGAAAGCCGCCAACAAATGCCATGCTTAAAGTCAAATGATCATCAAAAAGGTATAAATTACGAAACACTATCTTGAATGACACGGTAGGCATTGTATGGAACTGCATTTAACAATGTATTGTTGATGTGGAAAATGTCAGTAGGCGTTTTGTTCCGTGTTTTCGCTTTTTTTTTTTGTAATTGGTTATTTCATGATGAGCGTTCGCAAGCTCAGATTGAGAACAAGACGCTGAGCAAGGGTAAATCGTCATTATTCTCATATTTTAACATATCCTTGTCGAGGATACAAACTGTATAGTATTATATACTAGGATAATTCACCATTATTCTCATGTCATATCTTATCTTACCCATACTCTGGATAGGACACAGGCTGGCGAATGTTACCATACAAACTTTTCCCTTAGGACATTCCAATTTACAATTGCACCGCGAAAAAACATTCTTTTTGGAGTTTCTATACACATTACATGATATTCATTCTAAAGTAGTCTGAAGAACTAATTAATGCATGGAATTAGTATCTGAAACAGAAATTGTTATTTAAAATATAATTTTGGGCTCTGTTTATGGTTTAAAAACGTATAACATGTCAGAAAAAATGTTACAGTTCATACATACATTGCTACAAAGGTTTGAAAAAAAATGACATTTTCCAGAGTTAAAATGTGATAATCACAAGGTGATTATGATGACGTAAAATAATATAAAACATCGGTATGAGTTTTGGCATCGATGAAAACCAGTATAATATTAAAATTAAGGCACAGTAGCGGCATCCGTGTTTATTACATCAGTATATGTTGCTTTTGTGAACTGCTGTAATCAAAGAGGGACTGTGATATATACCTATATAAAGTTTATTTGTATTCGAGCTGGAAATCATTCGAAGACTTCAAGTTTGAGATTTGACTGAAATGTTCTGAATCATTTCTTGACTATTGATGTCAGCATTGAAAACTCATGGTTGTCTCTGTCACTAACTTTATTTACTATTGAAATAATTATTTCTTTCACTTTCCTTCAGGAACTTATATTTTAGGTGTTTGGGAAATTTGTGTTAGGGTAACCTTCATGGTTTACGAATGGCATAGGAATGTCGGACTAAAACCTTGCCATTCTGTTCTTAACAAAGTTTTCAGCCTACATATACTTCGACAGAAACTCATTTAGTGTAAACCTGACATACAGTCTCTGTGATTGTACGAGGCCTAGTAAAGCTAAGCCTAATCCACAGTGAGATTATCGTCAACTTACGTCGGATTACATTACCTGCAACACTCACTTCGATCACAACATCAAAGGGCTGCGGCAAACTTCAAACATAAGGTATAGGAATCCACCCCTGCTCCACTGCTATCAGGTACATGAGGTGTCATATCGGTGGGTTGGTCAAATCCTGGTACAAGACAGATTCATTGAGTGCTTTTACATACTGTATCGTTAGTCCTCTAGTTAGAAGACAAAGTATAATGGAGGCCGTATACACGAACATGGGTGTGATTGTAACAGTTTGTTAATCGGACAAGATAACATATGATCGGTTTTTCTGTTTTATTTATTGTACAAGTCATACTAACCAACACCCGAATGGAATTGTTTAGAGCGGATGTCTGATCTCTATTGCTCGGCAGACAATGATGTAAAATACTACATACTACATGCTACATAAAATACTACAGCTACGGAGGCCTGGTTTGACAACCACAAGAAAAATTAATATGGACTTATCAAGACGGAATACCAGAACTACCTGTATTAAGTGCTAGGACAATGTTTCTATGCTTCTATGCACCAGAAAATATAAATGCGATATAAAAATCACTGTAAAATTGGTCACAGCATCCTGATTTTCTTCAGAAAGCAAACGCACTCTGAAATCTGGATCTGTATAAACGGTATTTTAGTACCAGTACATAATTATTTTTATCATAAAGAACCTGGACGTATCACATTTCCTGCTATATATAAAAAGACGTCTACACTAACGCTATGCACCGAATATACTTCTAGATGAACTTACGTCTTTTCTTTTTTCTTCTTTTCTAAATAAATCTGCTAGGAAATATGTACTTAATAAACCACACAATCATTAAATATTCACAAAATTATAGGTGTCAATCTGATTACTACATTACAATAAACTGCATCGTGTTATTTGACTCGAGCACTGTATGCTGTATGACAAGGGGCCGTGTTTCATCGGTTACGTGACCTAGGACCGTTTACTAGCTACCACACTGCATGTCGTCCCTGCTCTGGTTTTACTATCTGTGCTAAACGTCTTTAATGATATATTATGCATTTGGAAGAGGTGCTAGTTCACGTATTCTGAACGGTTTGTATATACTTGAAGCATTTTTAAAACCTCGAGTCGAACCTAATATTTTCTATATATAATATCGATCGTCAACTCAATATGTCAATTCAAACATTGCACATCTTATTTAAAAACGTCAGAAACAAAGTAAAAGAGGAATATTGTGGTCGTTCCTAGAACAGATGCTTATAGAAAGTAATTATCGCCAGTTTGGTGTACTGTGGTGTATGGCTTTATATTACAGATGTCTGAGCGATTTGGGGACAAAACAAATGGGTCCATTTAGCAATTTCACTGTCGACTGTTCGTTCGGCTAAGGTCATACGATATAACCCAGGCATGCGCGCGGCAAATTTTCCCTTTATCCCATTTGACTTATATTTCAGAATGGTGGAAAATTCGGTGTACGCACGAGCTCTCGCTATTGGCTGGCCAAGATCAAAGGGGCCGCGCCTATGGTTGGGTTGTAGTCGACTCTCTTGTGCTGTTGTCATAGAACCGAGAGACATCGGCTGCCAATCATCTATACTTCGCATGACTACCACTGCCGTATAAACCCCTAGCCAGTGATTTATCGCTTATTCTCTAGCTGGTCAAGCGCGAGACTGAGACAACCACCAGAGCGAACGGTCCACTTTTCCGTGCTGTCGACTTCAAGGTAACCATTTCTTATTTTTCCGTGTGATTTCTGTTTTTGATTGCTTTTTTACCATTTCTGCACATCCCAGAGATTCGGGCGGTTTGGGGACCGTATATAGTTACCCTCAGTGCGCAATATGAGTCTTCGTGCAGTTTTCTGTACTCCTGTTATATTCTTGTCCCTTGCTCTATTCAACGCCTCGAATGCGTCAACAATTTAACATTTAATCAAGCTCGAAGTGGGTGAGTGGTTGTGTTTAGCGGATGATGCGAGGCACTATTATTGCCACTGGCCAGCCACCAGCTCGGTACACACTGCCGGAGATGTAACCGGCTGAGATGTTTATGCAACGATAGACATATGCTGTCAACTTTAATATTTGTCATTGGTCCAGAAATAATCAACGCACAAGAGAATCCGTTACATGGGATGAACATCTAATGATGCATAGAAGGCACTTAGATCTGCACCCAGCCATACTGGTCATTCTTATCCATTCATATACGTATGTGTGAACGTTCACATGACTGATTTTTCTATATTAAGTTGTTAATAACAGTTTTGAGTTCAACGTAGCCCCACCCTACATACTAGTATTTACGCCAGACTTTCCGCCTTAAATGACCCACACCGTTGTTGCCCCACGTGTTCGAGAAGAGTTTAACGCGTCTAACAACTTGTTAAAACTTTCCCTCTTCATGTTAAAAAAAAGTTTGCCGTTTTTTGGATGTTATTTTGTCTCTGTCCTGAACTACGCATTCCGAGTTGGAACTGGGTAAAGCCATAATGAAAGCAATGGCGATGTCTTTTGAACCGTCATTTCTTGACGATGATGAATCACTGGGCGGCAGTGTAATAACATTACCATAGAGATCGGGTCTTGTACCGCACCGGGCTCCGGACACTCTCCACACAAAGCTAAAATATTGGACGTTAAATAATATTGGCCCAGAAGGTCGGCCTTTATGTTTCTCCGGCTATTATTAAGTGGCGAAAATTTCACTTCCTATTTTTTGCTCTCTTGAATTCATACAGTGACAGACGGGGTTTTAGGTCAACAAATTAAATCTCATGTGTCGATTCTCTTAGATGTCAAAGTTATTAAACTACCAACAACTTGTGGTCATTATTATATTCTACAAAGCTGCAAAACTTTGAAATATGGGCGATTCCATATCCGCATACAAAAGAGCGGAAGGGTGGAAGTGGTGGTTTAAAGATCACATTTTCGAAAGCCGAATTTGAAACAAATCATGAGAGTCATTTGATTTGACATTTTAGAGCGCAGAGTTATTTGAGAATTACAACAAAATAGAAAACGTTATAGTACTGCTAAACTCTATTGCGCCTATATTAGAACAAAGAAAAAGACAGCCTTTTATAAAAACTGGTATATAATTTAAGTTTTTATACGAGCTTGAAGGTTTTCATTTTATCTTTAGGTTTAGTTAACTGCTATATTTGCAGATAATCATATACACCTGTGAGGATGCATATTTCTTCCATACATCTCATCCAGCAGTTATATCATTGAATTTTTCTTGTGATATTTTTAGTTGTGCAGTTGCTTTGTATGTAGTTGCTGTGTGCGGGTTATATATTTCTTTCACACATCTCATCCAGCAGTTATATCATTGAATTTTTCTTGTGATATTTTTAGTTGTGCAGTTGCTTTGTATGTAGTTGCTGTGTGCGGGTTTGGTTGCTTATACACACATGAAGGACATAGTGGTCAGTTTAAACGATCAAGTGGAAATGGTTTGTTTGTAGTCGCTGTTCAAGTGATGTAGTTGTTGTAACTTGACACTGATCTTAGAGAGGAAACTTAATTTCATACAAAAACACTTGAGGCTGCTGTCCGATTCTGTGTCGCTTGGATCCAGACACATGGCTTGACGGGGCTGTGTTCTTTGCCATCGGGCACTTTGTTTGTCTTTGTCTTTGTGAGGGTGCGAATGAGAAAAACGTTCTCATTGAAAAAAAGCGTTCTTAAAAGTTTTACATCTCGTGAGGGTTGGAAATTGCCCACGGCGACAATTTAAAGCAGATTTACGTTGTAACTGATCTGTTCTGTCAGCCTCTCACACCTGTACCAGGTAGGCCTCGTGAATACCAGAACCAATTACCAGAGCTGACAGAGAGGTTATCCCAGCAGGATTCAGCTCCAGTCCGAAGTTCTTACCTCCTAAGCTTCACAGCATCACAGTAGGGGACAGACAACCTATTTAAACACGCTGACAAACTGAAAGAAGAATTTTTCAACCTAGTGGTTTTCAATAAACGCCTGTTGTCAATGAAAGCCCGCCGAGTAAGTTTTGTATCTTTTTTTCTCAGTGAAAATGTTCAGAACTTTTTGTGGAAAAATTATAGCTTATTTTGCTGAAAATTCAGTGGCATCGTAAAAAATAACACATATACAGCTATAGCTGTATATGTTTTTGAAAGATCTCTGCAGAAGGAGTTAACTGATATCATTAGGGATATATTATGACTTAATGGCCGAAAAATCCTATCAATTTCATTATGTTTTCAGATGACGGTTGTAGAGCCTGTATGAGTATCGCTGTATGTCAAAAACATTCGTATTAAAGAATAGGCTGTTTACAAAATCTTAGAATCATTCTTTTTTCGGCAAGTATTGAGCTTTAGATAAATGGACACTTTAGAAATATAGATACATATTTTCCAAAAGCGTTGTGTTACTCTGTTGATATCACTAATATGCTGGTATAGACCTCTATGGAGAGGTTGTGGCATAATATTGTAAAAAAATTGCTGCTAATATGTGCATGTAAAATTATAACATATTAAATATATTATGTGGTTTTTAAGGCCTATTCATATTTTACCGAAATGTACTGTATATTTATATGTGTATATAGATGTATAACCTGATATTATGAGATTAAGAGTTTTTCGCTGAGAGTTTAAATGTAGTCAGCTAGCGATGAATAATAAAATTACACCACCGAACACATGCAGATTTAATGGTCGCCTATAAACATACGTTAATCGCGTGGAAAATTTGTATCTCCGCCCACGACAGATATTCAGTGCAAGTCTTTACCAGACGGTCAATAGGTGCGTAAAAATACTGACAAAAACAGCTTCCGTCGCTTCTGAACGAGTTCGTAAAACGGTGACTTTCTGGCGGGTGATTTCTCGACCTCATACTATCAAAGTAGTTTGCAAAAATTTCACTTGTCGAGGTTTCTTGGTGAATTAGGTGTCTAGTTTTGGGGTCGGTTCTTGCTTTAGAGACTGTGCTTGTTTGTGCAGCTTTGCCTCATTTCCTCGCAATGCTCATATTACACGGACGAACGCGGATAAACAAACAACGAACTCAAGTCCCACTCAGTCGACGTCTAACATATTTGGTCAGATATCAACAGATGCATTCGGAATTTCAATCTTATTTTGGGGAAACAACTACAGCTTGTCTGTGATGAAAGTTATTATGATTTGCTGATCTTCAATAAACTCAAACCGGTATGATACAAAACATTTTCGAAGCGTTTAAAATTTTTCGTCTCATTGAGGTTAATTCTTGGTTAATTGCCTTCGCCTTTGGTTTCGCTACATGTAGTGGACTGCTGGGGTTGATCTAAGGGAATATTAGTTGAGAAAATCCGATAAGTGATGGAGGAGATAGTGCGGTCCAAACATCAGATAAGACTGGCAGAAGAGGGTTTCAGTTTTCTGATGCGTCCGATAGATACAGAAAGCACAGGTCCATGTGAGGCTAGGAGTTGAGTTTCCTCGGTGTTCAAAGGGAGCCGAAACTAAACGTCACTCACTGACATATACAATTATCTCCCTTGTTTGAATTCTTCAGTTTTCTGTCTCGTGCCGAAATCACGAGAGTGTCGCTTGTAATCTTTTTTGGCAGATTTCACGCTGCTCCGGTGACATTTGAGTGGTTTCCATTTCGATAAATTAACACCAGTGTGAAAAAATACCAAACATTTCTAGAGTTGCAAACTGCGAACTATGTACAAATAGCGATATTTTCGTCAGGCTTGTGGGTCTACTGATGATCTCGAGTCTCGCCGGGTGCACGTTGTTGCCCATTGCCTGAAGCACCAGAAACGTGCTTGTAGGACTATACCAACCAGCTTCCCCAGTATATTCAAAGCAGGAAGCCGAAGTAATCTATTATTATGAAAGCCTGTAAAATTTAAGATTATTTTTAATAGCCCTCAATTATTGGATCAATCCACACCCGGAGACGACATATAGGCCTACATCGGCAGCTTTTAAGGTCAATTACCTCTGTTAGGTCACAGATTAGGCAAGGCTGTTTCGTGTTTTCATTATAGTAACATATATTAAGAATTCTCTTCTGAACCCTCGTGGTCTGGGTTTAGTTCGGATTTTCACATTTGATGTAATTTATTGGTCAAGAACGAAGCAATGAAAACTTTATAATAGGTTAGGTGAGCGCACATAGAAAGCAGATTTATTCCACATCAATCTGAAAATTTGTGGAGCGTGGATAAAGACGTCGTAAATCCTCGTTTCGTATTTTGTCCATGTTCATTTTCAGTGTCGGTGTTTTTGTCTGCTTGTCGTGACTGCGTAAGTGAAGAGTTTATTGACGCCTGTCCGTGGTTGAGACTGGAAAGCAAGCAGCACGACTCTCATCGGTTACCATGCCCATCGTTTATGTAGATTAGTCAGCTCTGTGTGTTGTGTCCAGGAGCTGTGCACGAAGACAAAGTAGTTCTCGCCATCCTAATTAAGACACTAAAGTGACGAATAGCGACTCCAGACATCCTGGTGATCTCTCAGTTAAGGTTATTGAGGTCCAAAATAGTCCTAGAATAGCGAGGAATGCCCAAGCACTCCAACCTCTAATTCGTCCTCAATGATAGGCCCTCGTCGATCTTGTTATCTTAAGATCAATTATGGATACCTAATTTATACGAGCCTTTATATATAACCAAAATGACAGTTACAAATATAAATGCGATGTCTAGTGTCGTTTAATGGTAGAGCTTTTGTACATGATTAGAGGGAGGTTGATTCCATGCAGTACAGTGAAACAGCCTGGACTAATGATCGCTGCATACGCCTGGACAGAAGAACGTCTTGATCATTGCGCGTAGAAGCGGAAAAAAATCTCAAATCTTCAGCGCTGTTCAGCTGTTCTCTCTGGTTTTATGCCTGGTGCGACACGATTCTGCAAAGGGACGTCAGCAGAAAGCCACCATCTAGAGTTAAATCAACTATAAACGGAGTCTTAAGTCAACTGTCTGCAGCCTCTTGTTGGGAGACGTAACGGGATGAAATCCGGCATTCCCACAGCAATCTAATGATTGAGTGCAATTAACCATAACTGGCAAACTTTTCTCCCTGTTGCAGAAGTGATCCGTGGACACGTGTTATGGGGCTAGTTAACACGCGGCGGTCTCCTCATTATACACGCGCCATGGTCGTCAGAATCAGTATTGTCCCTACCATTATCCATCCCGTCTTCCTCGCTGCTTTCCTACCTTAAGATCTCAGAACTGAGAGTGTTTTTTTGTTGCCCCGTCTGAAGTGCAGTAGTTTAAACGTAAATGGCTTGAGGAAGCTTACTAACAATTGGAATCACATGTAGTCATTTTGAAATCTGTGGTCTTTATGGCATTGCTGTTTCACAGGACAGCATTCTATGCCACTCTGGTGGAACATTTCTTGCGTTTTCATGAATAGACGCTAGGAATTTGATACATTCTTAACATGTATTTTGAAGTACAATAATCATGATATGGTTGGGAATGCAATTGTCTTGCTGTTTACTTCAAGTTTGCGATTCATCATCGAAAATAAATGTCAAATGATGAATAGAAAAAAATAGATTTTCATGTTCATTCTTCGGTGTAGTGAAATATTTTCGACCTATTGAATGATGAAATTTATCCTTTTTGTGTTTTTTTTTTGGGGTATTTTATCTACACAAAATTTGAGGAATCTGGCAATGCAATAAAATATGTCACAGTTTCATTGGACACCTGCGATGATTGGAATGGTTTTGTGATTTAAAGTGTAACATTGACAGTTGACTAAGAATCATACAGTTTCACCGTGTATTGATTCACCTTATTCTGGACAACATTCCTCTGTGACAGATTTGCCTCCCCTGGTCCGCTCTTCGATCTTGGGGGTGGAGCTTTATGAGTTGTGTCCTGACGGGCTCATTGACAGCTGTCAGTCATTTTTTCATCGCAATGTTGTATACACTTTAATTTATAAGAAAACTGGATGTCAGTCGGTACACAAGACAGAC